>NC_139950.1:17516831-17826831 GCF_963454915.1 Gymnoscopelus microlampas
GCGGCCAAATACATATCATTTTGGGGGTCCTTGACATGAAAAAAATTGAGCACCACTGATATAGAAACATAGGTTTTTCAGAATACTGTTGAGATTTAGGAGACATGTAGAATCGGCTTCAGGTTTCAATGGGTTAACCCATTAAATTCGGGAAAGCATCTGTGTCATTCTAGATTTTAACCACTTTAACCATTATTTTATAATAATAATAACGTATAACTTTATTTATATAGCACCTTTCAAAAACAAGTCACAAAGTGCTTTACAATAACAACAGTTAATATACAATGAAAATCAGAAATGAATTGTATGAATAGTACAACACTGAGTTTGTCCTATACTTTAGCTATTCCAAAATAGCAGATGTACAAGCTCATAGTTGTGAGCTTGTAGATCTGCTATTTTTGAAGCAGATCTCTAATTTCGAAGCTGATCTACACGTTTTGAAACATACTTTTAAAGCGAACATTTTGAACTCAAATCTTTGCTTCTGGGGGTCCCCGGAACAACATATTTTGAGATGGGGGTCGTGGCCAAATACATACATTTTGGGGGTCCTTGACATGAAAAAGTTTTAGCAACACCGATACGTTTTTCAGAAAACTGTTAGGATTTAGTGGGCATTTGTAGAAACGGCCTCAGGTATTAATGGGTTAAGCCTGATTTATACTTAGGTGCGTGCCGGTGTCACACACCAAAAATAGCAGATCTACAAGTTCACAACATGTTGTGATAGGAATGTGGGTATATGTGCTTTCACTGCTTTGTAGTTTGATCAGATCCAGTATCTCACTATAGAAACACAGTGCGTTGAACCACCTTCATTTATGATGATGATAATACTTTATTATTAGACTGTCATTTTTCTTGAATTACAGTTGCACATAGGGTTTCCGAAGTATTAATCTAATATTAACACATTCCCTGCCAGAGTTTATTCATAAGGTACTCACCCACTGCCAGCGTTTTTGAGTTATATAGCCTTTTGAACCGTTCACAAAAAAATTATATCCATTAAAATCCGCGATCGGATGGTGTTTATAAACAGCAACGACGGACGTACGAGCCCTCATAATGTTTACACTTTTTTTTTTCTCTTCTGCTGTGGTATCGGCCGCTGAAAGAGGCTGCAGACGTCATATCCGTTTGACTGTGACGTGGCTGTGACGTTTCCCCACCGGCCATCTTAGATTAGCTTAGCCTCCGATCGGCTATCAGATCGTTTTTAAACACAAAGAGGATAACCGTTCGTCGATCAAAGAAAAGAAAATACAACCGGAGCTTACCATTCGTTTTTTAAACCGTGTGAAAACCATGATCTTTAGCCAAAACCAGGGAAAAACTGTTTTTTCAAGATAAAAAACGAACCGGAAACGGTTGTCGGAAATGTTCTCATAGGATGGGTCGGAAGCGTCATGGGGAAAAAAAAAATCAAGGATGGTACCAAAACATTTTTTTTTCGTTATTAAACCACATAAAAAGACGATCCCGAGATATCTCGGGATACGCAGGTAACGGGTGGATTTAATGTCCCGAGATATCTCGGGATTGGCAGTATATGTGTTAATCAGTAGTATCGAAAGTACCAAAGCTATATTTTCTCAATTTTCCTCTCAGCTAGTGCAGTCACCGTACAATTTCTATTTTCTATTTTTGCCATCCATTCCATTGTAGGAATTAATTGAATATATTGCCTCAAATAGTATTACATAAACAATAGTGCTCAGCAGTCAACATACTATAACAATTAGTCATTTTACTTGTATACAAATGCATCCAATTTAAGAATTATACCATCAAATCTAATTATCGTTTTTGCTTGCATTTTATAACACATCCTGTAATGTGTGCCTAGGCCTTTTCTCTTGCTATGGTATCGAAAGAGGTATTGAGTATTGTTTCTTTGTTCTTTTATATGCTAGTATTATATTGAAGATTCATCTTCTGGTATCCCTAGTAGCACCATTTGAAACGCCACAAAAAAAATAATAATTGTGTAGTTACCTTGCCATGATGTAACTCCAAAGGTGGACAAGAAATAAAACATAATTGCTCCATTGATTCGAAATGTAGAATATGTTCCTCATTGACTTACATTGTACGGTAAAGCAGCTCTCAAAGTTATTCTTTTAGCACGTAAACAAACACAAACAAAGCTGATTCAGACAATATAGAATATCACCAAACCTAGTACTAGGCTCTATGCACAGCAGCCATATTATCACTTCCTTCACAGGTGTTACCAATGATACTAATGAAGGCTCTGTTCCATTTAGTCTAGCACAGTGGTTTCCACGACCCCCATAACTCTGAGAGTGTACAAATGGAACCAAATGGACCCTTACGGGTCCATTTGGTTCCATTTGTACACTCTCAGAGTTACACACCTGTAAGAGGCCATTTGGAAGCCCATGAGGGTCCCTGGACCCCAACTGTAGACCCAGTGGTGTAGCAGAGTGTTTCCAGTGAGCCAACATGCACAATATCAGCACCCTGACTCTGTTTGACAAGAATGTAACAGAGCCTTCATTAGTATCATTGGTAACACCTGTGAATGTCTTCATAATATGGCTGCTGTGAATAGAGCCTCTTTGTTGCGATCTTGAATCTTGCGATCACGTGACCTCCTGGTTCTGTGTGTGACTGAGGATGAAATGGTCACTCGTGTGTTAGCGAAGAGCGCCATCTAGTGGAAAAACTAAAAAACACACAGCAGGCATCAAAAGACGTCTTTGGCGGTCTGAGCTTTTGATTTACCAAGGCAGGCAGGGAATGAGTAACACAAGTAAAAGTACTCGTTTTGCAGACGGTCCCATTCCACAATATGTCAAAAAAAATCTTTAAAAAAAAAGCAGACCTACAAGCTCACAATGCATCGCGGAAGCGACGCCTTGTGAGCTTGTAGGTCGGCTAGTATATAAAGTGTTGAAGTGGTTAATGTATGTTTTATAATAATAATAAAAAATCTACAAAGTGACTCGTAACTAAAGTTTCCAAATAACTGTAGTGGAGTAAAGGTCAAATATTTACAGTACCTCTGAGATGTAGTGGAGTAGAAGTAAAAGTATTGACAAATGGAAATACAGTACTCCAGTAAAGTAAAAAAAAAACAAAAACTCAAAATTGTACTTAAAAGGTAGGGTAAGTGATTTTCTTTGGTTAAAATAAGTGTTAAATAGCTCTATATTCTGATAGTACTCATTGCTATAGAGTGTTTGTTCAGTAACAGGAGTCTCCATGTCTCTCCAGCTCTGTATAAAACAGAACATTTATTTTCTTTTCAGTTTCATTTCAGATTTTATCCAATCAGGATAGAGAACTCAATCAGGATATAGATTAAACAAGTGAAATTGGAAGTGATGACACTAAGAAATGAGCAGGCAAAATTGGAACTGGAACACTATAAAAATGAAGCTTAAAAATGGGTACTTTCTCCTGATTGGCTGAGATTTTGACACCTACCGAAAAATGTATTTTCTGTATTAAAGAGCTGGAGAGACAGGGAGACTCCTGTTACTGAACAAACACTCTATAGCAATGATTACTATCAGAATATAGTACTTTAACCTTTTAACAAAATACTTTTTGTTTTAACCAAAAAATATCACTTACCCTACCTTTAAGTACGGTACTTGAGTACATGTACTTACACAACTGTACAATACTGTATTGAAAACTCATAATCACAGACTTTAAAAAAAAAACAAGAATTTATCAACTGGCCCCAAGGACCTAAAGGCGGCAAAGAAAATAAATGATTTGTCTTGTCTTCTTGCAGCCATTCAATGTGGTCTTTCCAGCGTAACAGATGGTCTATCATTACGCCCAAGTATTTTTATGAAAAGATTATTTAATTATGGATAATAATAGGAGCTTTAAAACATTCAGATGGTGAACCAAATGCTAATGTTTGATTTCTATTATTATTATTATTATTTTGTTTTTGTTTATTTCATAGGGAGGGACAGAGAATGTTAATGAAAATCTGTTTTAAAGTCTAATAACAGCCTGGCGTCCCTGTGTACAATCTGTTGTCACTACGTTTAGTAAGTTACTAGCTGTGCAATTTTGCGTTGCCAGCGTGTTAATGTTAATTGTCTGAAGCAGTGAATGGCGTGTAGCAGTGTCAGCTGAGCTGTGTAGTTTGGCTGTGATTGGTCGACTTTTGTAGGGACACAAATGCATACATACCGACCAACCAACCCTGTGTTTGACCATTGGTTCTCAAAGTGGGGTGCGGGGGGTTCCAGGGGGTCCCCAGCAAAAGGCGTTAATATAGCATCACAATAATTTTAATGGCTATTCAAAAATAGTAGATATACAAGCTCATAGCGCGGCACTGAGCTTGTAGATCTGCTATTTAAAAAAAATTGTGAACATTTGTGCAAACCTTTGAATTTTATATATTTTTTTAATCGAACATTTGTAACTCAGATCTTTGCTTCTGGGGGTTCCCTGGAACAACATATTTGAGATGGGGGTCCGCTGCCAAATGTATATCATTTTTGGGGTCCTTGACACAAAAACGTTTGAGAACCACTGCTATAGACGGCTAGGCAGTTAACACAAAACAGAAACGTCACAAGTGGCGATATTATTTTGGGCAAACGTTATCAAATCAATTCAAAAGGTTTCTTTGAATTTGTTCTCCCATTTTTAATAAAATAAACACATACATTGCAAATACAGCATATCTGCCAGCTCACAACACATTGCAATGTGACCCATTGTGAGATTGAAGACGGGTTATTTTGCTATTTTGAATATGGCGAAGTATATATATACTGTATAGGGCTTAAAAGTGGGATATGTGGGGCACTCCCATAGGCTCTATGCACAGCAGCAATATTATCACTTCCTTCACAGGTGTTACCAATGATACTAATGAAGGCTCTGTTCCATTTAGTGTACAGTAGCACAGTGGTTTCCACGACCCCCATAACTCTGAGAGTTACACACCCATACGGGGCCATTTGGAAGCCCATGAGGGTCCCTGGACCCCAACTTTAGACCCACTGGTGTAGCAGTGTTTCCAGTGAGCCAACATGCACAATATCAGCACCCTGACTCTGTTTGACCAGAATGGAACAGAGCCTTCATTATTATCATTGGTAACACCTGTGAATGTAATAATAATATGGCTGCTGTGAATAGAGCCTATTACAACCTTTACTTCCCTTTAATGACAGCACATTGTGTTCATACTGTATGTGGTGCCCTGTGGTGGCTGGTTAGATAGCATGTTGTTCAGACACAATGCTAGGTTTGATGTTTACCTGGTATGCTGGTTTCTTGGAAGCGCCACATCGTTCTCTTTGACATTTCTACTTATGTAACTATTTACGTTTATGTTTTCATGCTTACTCTTCAGTGGTCAGAAGAAGTACTCACATTTTGTACTTAAGTAAATACCACTAAATAAAAAGACTCTATTACAAGTAAAAGGCCTGTGTTCAAAATGTTACTTGAGTAAAAGTACAAAAGTATTTACATCAAAATATACTTAATTTAAAGTATCATAAGTAAAAGTACTAAAATGTTTGGATACGACGCGCTGTGAGCTTGTAGACCGTCTATTTTCAAATAGCCTGTCAAATAAGGCTGACGTGGTTAATGTAGGTTTTATAATATGCAAAGTAACTAGTAACTAAAAGTACAATATTTGCCTCTGAGGTGTAGTGGAGTAGAAGTAAAAGTACAGAAAATTGGAAATACTCCAGTAAAGTAAAAAATACCTCACAATTGTACTTAAGTACAGTAGTTGAGTAAATATACTTAGTTACTTTACACCACTGCTCTTCTTACTAAAGATTCACACTGGTAAGCCTCTCTGGATAAGGGCCTAAAAATGGCTAAATTGTTATTGTAATTTATTATCAATCAAAAAGTGTGTAAGCAACACGTCAGGGCTAACATACACCCCTCCCTCCCTTCATCAGTAGACAGAGGAGGACAAAGAGGAGGCTTGTGTCGAGGTCCGGTCGGTGGCCCTCTCTCTCGCTCTCTCTCTCTCTCTTCCCTCTCTTCAGTCACATGATGCTCTTTGAATGATTTCAGCCCCCCCCCCCCACACCCTTCACCCTGACACATCCATATCCTCTCTCCACGGCACGCGAGAGGCCCCTAGTCCTAGTTATTACTGATCACAGTACATTTTTACAACAAGTTTAACCCATTAAGACCTGAAGCCGATTCTACATGTCTCCTAAATCTCAACAGTATTCTGAAAAACGTATGTTTCTATATCAGTGGTGCTCAATGTCAAGGACCCCCAAAATGATATGTATTTGGTCGCTGACCCCCATCTAAAAATATTTTGTTCCAGGGACCCCCAGAAGCAAAGATTTGAGTTACAAATGTTTGCTGTAAAAATATATGTTCAAAGATTTACACACATTTTCACGAAATTTTCAAAAATAGCAGATCTACAAGCACCGAGTGCCGCGCTACGAGCTTGTATATCTGCTATTTTTGAATAGCCAAAGAAATCTAAAGTGACACAGATGCATCCCCGGTCTTAAAGGGTTAACAAGCACTTATGATTATGTCTGCACTAAGTATATAGGTTTCCTGCTGAGTGTGTTTTGGGTTTGTGTGTTTCTGGCGTGTCTACCAAGCGGTGCGTTGGAAGGGGGGGGGGGGGGGGGGGGGGGGGGAGTGCTGCTTTCCCCGGGATCTGGGACAGGTTTTCCTTTTATGAGCGTGTTTGATATTCGGGACATGCTTCGGCCTTAAGAGCTCCATGATTCATTGCAGGAGGCGACATCGCCCATAGCAGAGATCCACAGCACAGACTAATAATAGTCCAGCCTGACTTAGTATCCCATGTGACTTTCTTAACCCATTAAGACCGGGGGAACGCATCTGTGTGTCATTTTGAAGAATGTCTTTGGGCTATTCAAAAATAGCAGATCTACAATAGCTCATAGCGAGGCACCGAGCGCGATTTTTTAATTTATTTTTTGGCAAATCTTTCAATATATATATATATCTTTTTTTTTTAAAGGGAACATTTGTAACTCAAATCTTTGCTTCTGGGGGGTCCCTGGAACAAAATATTTTTAGATGGGGGTCCGCGGGCAAATACATTATCATTTTGGGGGTCCTTGACATGAAAAAAGTTTGAGGACCACTGATATTACAGCAACATATGTTTTTTTTTTTTTCAAAAAACTGTTAGGATTTAGAAGACATTTGTAGAATTCCCAGAAGCAAAGCTTTGAGTTAGAAATGTTCGCTTTAGCAAGTAATTATTCAAATATTTGCAAAAACTTGTCATGATTTTTCAATCACACTCGGTGCCGCCTTATGCCGCCTTAACTTGTATATCTGCTATTTTTTTTAAATAGCCAAAGAAATCTAAAAATGACACAGATACGTTCCCGGTCTAAAAGGGTTAATGCTACCTAACACTCAGAAACGAGTAAAAGTTGTTTTAGAAAAATATGAGCTCTACAACGTTTCCCCTTGCTGGGGAAAAAAAAATCTTCAGTGGCTAAAAAAAGTAAGCTAGCATTTTTTTGACAGGGTTGAAGGTTTTATTTTATTTTAAAAACCCTTAAATTGCACGGGCGCCAGATTGGTACGGGAATGGGTGTTGATTAGGCTCTCTTGAAATATCCATCATTTTTAATTAAAGTTCAAACTTACCATATCGTGCCTAACAGGATGTTTCCAAATGCACTCTATCTATCTGTCTGCCTATCTGTCTCAGTCGCCTGTCTGTCTGTCTCTCTGCCTGTCTGTCTGTCTGTCTGTCTGTCTATCTGTCTGTCATCATTCAGTATATCATCACCTCATCTATCTGTATTAATTTCAGAAAGAGAAGAATCCTGTATGTTAATTTAACTACGATCTTGTATCTGCACATCCCATTACATTCTACTTTCTTCCCTTTCTAGAAACGTCCCCAGATCTTAGATGGGGGGACCGGTTCTGTCACATGGGGGCACTGTTAAGCTATAAATTGCACCAGGGCCGTCCATACAAGCCCAATGTCATATCCACACAAAATGGTTGCTGCAATTTCACCAACAAAAACCCCCCAACACAATTACAAATTGCACCATTTTAATATTTTGTATTATTAATATTATTTATTATTAATTTCTTCCAAAAAATGATATAGCCCGGGGAGGCGAGGCACGTTAATATGAATTTCTATGTGTGTGCTTATCCTGGTTTATTCAAACGCCATGTGTTACACAAGTGGTTCTCAAAGTGCGGTCCGGGGACCCCCCAGAGGTCCTTGAGGTGTTAACCCATTAAGACCTGGAACGCAGCTGTGTCACTTTTTCATTTGAGCTAAAAAGCATTATTTTACACTTTGGCTATTCAAAAATAGCAGATATACAAGCTCATAGCGCGGCACCGAGTGCCGCGCTACGAGCTTGTAGATCTGCTATTTTAGAAAAGTGGTGAAAAATGTGTGAAAATCTTTGAATATATATTGTTTAAAGCGAACATTTTTAACTCTATTCTTTGCTTCTGGGGGTACCTGGAACAAAATATTTTGAGATGGGGGTCCGCGGCCAAATACATATACATTTTGGGGTCCTTGACATGAAAATGTTTGAGAACCACTGACATAGTAACATACGTTTTTTTCAAAAAACTGCTAGAATTTAGTAATTTTGTAGAATCGGCTTCAGGTCTTAAAGGGTTAAATGGATCTGTAACGCTGAGAGTGTGCAAAATGGCCGTGTTCCATTCTCTGCACTCTCACAGTTGTTCTATTTTGTACACAGAGTTGAAATGAACATTGAGGATGGTACTGTGTAGATTGGGACTCCCCCGGCGGAGGTAACAATCATATCAAACTGGTCCTTGAAATCAGAACGTTTGGACAACCACTGTGTTAACGCAGAATCAAGAGTGTTTGTTACTGAGAGAGTGAGTGGGAGGATGGATGGATGTATGCAGGCACGCAGTGGTGGAAAAAGTACTCGAGTGTTTTACTTAAGTAAAAGTATCAATACGGCATTGTAGAAGTACTCTGTTACAAGTAAAAGTCCGGAATTCTAAATTTACTTGAGTTAAAGTACAAAAGTATTGGTATCAAAATGTACTTAAAGTACCAAAAGTAAAAGTACTAAAATGTTTGAAAATAGCAGATCTACAAGTTCACAACGCGTCGCGATGCGACGCGTTGTGAACTTGTAGATCGGCTATTTTCAAATAGCCTATGTATAAGATAGGGCTAAAGTGGTTAATGTATGTTTTATAGTGTAATCATTTATATCTGCAAAGTAACTAGTAACTGAAGGTTTCAAATAATTGTAGCGGGGTAAAAGCACAATATTTGCCTCTGAGATGTAGTGGAGTAGAAGTAAAAGTATGGACAATTGGAAACACTCCAGTAAAGTAAAAGTACCTCAAAATTGTACTCAAGTACAGTACGTGTACCAAGACATGTATGTGTGTGTGTGTGTGTGTGTGTGTGTGTGTGTGTGTGTGTGTGTGTGTGTGTGTGTGTGTGTGTGCCTTCACACAGAATTGCCTACAATGTGTTTTGAGTGTAATGGCTGTTGCTCTTGTGTCTTTCAGGCATACGGTATGTCGGTGCTGCCTCTGAATCTGATAAAAGGCACGCGGAGCGTGGTGTACGAGCGCCTGGAGAACACCGAAGACATCGAGGATGTCGAGCACCAGATTGAAAAGCTGAAAGCCAAGGTTGGTCTCTCTCTCTCTCTCCACTGACTGGATGAACGGGAAAAAAATATATAAAAAAAGCTTGAGATAGCTCCGGCTTCACAGAGAGTGTATGAAATAAACAACGGTTCAAGGCAAGGCAATAGCTTGGGAAAAATAAGTGGAGAATGGAGAGAGAGAGAAAATAATGAAATTGCTTGCAAAACAAGAGTTTAATCCGTTAAGACCTGGAACGCATCTGTGTCATTTTTTTATTTGAGCTAAAAAAACATTATTTTACACTTCGGCTATTCAAAAATAGCAGATATACAAGCTCATAGCGCGGCACCGAGTGCCGCGCTATGAGCTTGCAGATCTGCTATTTTTTGAAAAATCGTGAAAATGTGTGCAAATCTTTTGAATATATATTGTTTAAAGCGAACATTTTTAACTCAGATCTTTGCTTCTGGGGGGTCCCTGGAACAAGATATTTTGAGATGGGGGTCGGCGGCCAAATACAAATCATTTTGGGGGTCCTTGAGATGAAAAAGATTGAGCACCGCTGATATAGAAACATAGGTTTTTCAGAATACTGTTGGGATTTAGGAGACGTGTAGAATCGGCTTCAGGTCTTAATGGGTTAATCATGCTCAGGAAATCTTACAAGTAAATAAAACATCTTCTCATAATACGAGAGATCTAGTGTTTGTGTAGTTACTTCTGTTTGTTAGTGCCTGCTTCTGTGTGTTTCTCTGTATTTAATACAAAGCCCCATTTTATACTTAGGCTATATGAAAATAGCCTAAGTATAAGCTGACAACGTGTAGCAAAACGGCGCGTCGTGAGCTTGTAGATCTGCTATTTTTGAGAAATTTGAAAAATAATTGAGAAAATGTTTCGAGAATCTATTTTTTTTTTTGGGCATCATTTTTTGCCTAGAATGACCCCAAAATAGTGACGGCAGGGTGGAAGTTGTTAACCCATTAAGACCTGAGGAAAAAACGTATGATACTATGTCAGTGGTTCTCAATCTTTTTCATGTCAAGGACCCCAAAACTATATGTATTTGGCCGCGGACCCCCATCTCAAAATATTTAGTTCCCGGGACCCCCAGAAGCAAAGATTCGAGATACAAATGTTGGCTTTAAAAAAGTATATAAAAGTTTGCACAAATTGTCACGATTTCTCAAAAATAGCAGATTTACAAGCTCATAGCGCGGCACTCGGTGCCGCGCTATGAGCTTGTATATCTGCTATTTTTGAATAGCCCAAAGTGTAAAATAATGCTTTTTAGCTCAAATACAAAAATGACACAGATGCGTCCCAGGTCTTAATGGGATAAACATTGCACACATTGAAATATTCACATGCACACCCGGCTCCCAGCTGACCCGCTCTCATCTGTCCCCTTCGTCCTGACTCCATGACTGCAATAATGCAACCCGCTCAGCACTTTCCCCTCTCACAGCACCAGCTGGAATATGCACTGAAAAACTCACTTGGCCATTATTTGGTGACAACTTTGCCAGATAACTTCCTCTTTTTTTTGCTGTCGCCACTCGCCATGAATTGATGGCGTACAGTTATTTCCCAAAACAAATGGAAGAAAACTAGGGCAAAGCTGAATTCAGCCCATACAAGCAAGTTTGCTGATCAATAACTTTTAATATTAGTTTAGTTTAATGCTTTGGATGACAGTTCTCTAGAGCAGTGGTTTTCAACCTTTTTCATGCCAAGGAACCCTAAATTGATATGCATTTGGCCGCGGACCCCCATCTGAAAACGTTCTGTGCCAGGGACCCCCAGAAGAGAAGATTTGAGTTAAAAATGTTTGCTTTAAAAATATATATATATTCAAAGATATGCACACTTTTTCAAGATTTTTCAAAAATAGCAGATCTACAAGCTCATAGCGCGGCACTCGGTGCCGCGCTATGAGCTTGTGTATCTGCTATTTTTGAATAGCCAAAGCCAAGTGGTTAAAATGATTTGTGACGCTATGTCAGTGCTACTCAACCCGCGGGCCGCGGGCCGCGGCATCTCTGGCCCGTCATTGGTCCTTGGACTTTTGGTATTTTGCTGAGTGGCCCATGAGCCATCTTAAGTTGAGTAGCCCTGCGCTATGTTAACTAATTTAGCTGGGGACCCGCCTGGTACCTCCCCAAGGACCACTGGTTGGTCCCCGGACCACTGGTTGAAAACCACTGCTCTAGACTAACAAAGAATAATAGGTCACCAATATCACTAAATGGGCAGAAACAAAGAACAGGACTTATTTTATTATTATTATTATTATCAGAATCTGCTCTGTTTATTATTATAACACCTCCAGTTCCCTCCATCACTGAACACAGAAGTAACAGATGGATACGATAGCCAATATTTGGGCTTACAGTACTGTATATCATGCCAACTAACCAAAGTTGAAAATGTGATGAAGAGTATTTAGTATCCGTTTTGATAATTGGAACATGGAGCAGTGTGTAAATCACTTGCTAACGAGTGTAATTTGCTATTTTCTGGAAGACTAATTGGTAGTGGTATCAAAACTATTAAATCTCATCACCTATTTAACCACTTACCAAAATATGAACCATAAAATGTTATAATACAAATTGTCCGATTTTGTTCTGGAGTGGTAATTCCCCTTCCTCGTGATCCCCGATCATTCGCTAGACATTTCAATTACGGCGGGGATTACAATTACAGGATTTACTTAACCCATTAAAGGCCTGAGGTTCCGATTCTACAAAATGTCTTCTCAATCCTGGTGGTCCTCAAACGGTTTCGTGTCAAGCACCACCAAAATGATATGTATTTGGCCCGAGGACCCCCATCTCAAAATATTTTGTCCCAGGGACCCCCCAGCAGCAAAGATTCGAGTAAAAAATGTTCGCTTTAAAAGAATATATATTCAAAGATTTGCACACATTTTCACGTTTTTTTCAAAAATAGCAGATCTACAAGCTCGTAGCGCGGCACTCGGTGCCGCGCTACGAGCTTGTATATCTGCTATTTTTGAATAGCCAAAGTGTAAAATAATGCTTTTTTTTTTTGCTCAAATCAAAAAAAATACACAGATGCGTTCCAGGTCTTAATATGTTAATGTGTGGGTGCATGTTATACAACTCTCAGCAGCCCTATAACAAAGACTAAAGCTGTAAGTGCATGTGTGTGTGTTTTCGTTAATTAACGGCAGTGTATGGACGGACGTCCCCTGTCCTCGAGGGATCGAACCAGCCTGCAGGAGCTGGAGGGCAGACTGCAGGTTCTGCAGCGCAGGGAGAGACACCTGGAAATTGCGGAGAGGAACTGCTGTACCAAAGTAGGCCGTGCCCTCAGACCCTTTAAGGTGAGCCGCACCATATGGTCTAGTTGCACCCTCGAAAAACAGTGTCTTCATTTCCTGCAAAGTTCATTTACCTTGCCTGCCTGTTTTTTTTTTTTTTTCCCTCTCTTTTTTTTTTTTTTTTCTCTCTCAAAGCACATCTTGTCCCTGTCGGGCAGTGGTGAAAAAGTACTCAAATTCTCTACTTAAGTAAAAGTACCAATACTGCAATATAAAAATACTCTGTTACAAGTAAAAGTACAAAAGTATTGGCATCAAAATGTACTTAAAGTACCAAAAGTAAAAGTACTAAATATTTGAAAATAGCAGATCTACAAGCTCACAACACGTCGCGATGCGACGCGTTGTGAGCTTGTAGATCGGCTATTTTCAAATAGCCTATGTATAAAATAGGGATAAAGTGGTTAATGTATGTTTCATAATGTAATAATGTATATCTGAAAAGTATCTAGTAACTAAAGTTTTCAAATAATTGTAGTGGAGTAAAAGTACAATATTTGCCTTTTTAGAAGTAAAAGTATTGGAAATTGGAAATACTCAAGTAAAGTACAAATTCCTCAAAATTGTACTTAAGTGCAGTACTTAAGTAAATGTACTTAGTTACTTTCCACCACTGCTGTCGGCTGGAAAACTTGTATGTCCAAAACGGTTACTATTCAGGAAATGGAGAAAACAATTATAACCTACTTTCCAATAGATCCGATGCAGTGTTGATTTTGACAGCACATTTTGATTTAGTTTTAGTCATAGTCTTTTGAATACATTTCCATTTAGTTTTAGTCATATTTTAGTCATCTGAAATGTTTTAGTTTTAGTCTAGCTTTAGGGGACAAAATATCATAAGATTTCAGTCGACTAAATCCACAGTTGATTTAGTCGACTAAATGTATTAAGGCGGGCCGTGATGGCGTCGTAAATGCCTGATTTTACACTTGGCTGCGTGCTGGAAATAGCAGATCTACAAGCTCACAACGCATCGCAGGGCGACGCGTTGTGAGCTTGTAGATCTGCTATTTTCAGAGCGCAGCAACCGAGCGCAAGCAAGCATAAAATTATTTTTAGATCTACTGGATCTCTTCTCCACTAGTCCCTCGCAAACATTTTAGTCTAGTTTTTATTTGTTGGCGAAATTGTCAATATATTTAGTCTTAGTTTTAGTCATCGTAGCTTAGTTTTTATTTAGTCAGTGAAAAAATGTAGTCGACGAACATTTTTTGTCATAGTTTTAGTCGACGAAATCAACACTGATCCGATGAACCGGTAGTTATAATTCAGTCACATAGTTCTGTTAAAACTTTTCATTGGTTAAATATAAAACACACAGAGAAACAGAACAATTTTAACTTTAAAAATCTTTCAAAAGTAGCAAAAATAGCATACTGTATCTATAAGCTCACAACGCGTCCCCATGCGTCCTGGGCTTGTACAGTAGGTCAACTGTTTTTGCTACTGTTGCACGGCACTCTGAAGTTTTAAATTACCAACAAACAAAAAAAACTAAAAAGTTGAAATATGAAGATGCAAGGTTTCTGCCTGACAGCGATGATATGCATTATGGGTAGTGTCCAGGTTGTTATATGACCATTTTCAAAAGCATACCGTTTTAGCTTTATTGTTGGAGAAGCCATTGGTTTCAGTTCATTTCACTGTGGTATGAAAATCAACATACAAAGACCTGAACATTTCTTGGGACAGGTAATCCAACATGTTATATATACACATTTGGGGGCCATAAAAAGTTGCGTCTTAACCATATGATCCCTAGCGTCCATGTCATAATAGGTCAACATTTGGCCTTTTTTTTTTTTTTTTTTTAAGTTGTTAATGCATTTTAACCCATTGAGACCTGAAGCCGATTCTACATGTCTCCTAAATCTCAACAGTATTCTGAAAAACGTATGTTTCTGTATCAGTGGTGTTCAATCTTTTTCATGTCAAGGACCCCCTAAATTTTATATTTAGGGGGTATTTGGCCGCGGACCCCCATCAAAATATTTTGTTCCAGGAACCCCCAGAAGCAAAGATTTGAGTTAAAAATGTTCGCTTTAAAAAAATATATATTCAAAGATTTGCACACATTTTCACGATTTTTCAAAAATAGCAGATCTACAAGCTCATAGCGCGGCACTCGGTGCCGCGCTATGAGCTTGTAGATCTGCTATTTTTGAATAGCCAAAGTGTAAAATAACGCCTTTTAGCTCAAATCTAAAAATGACACAGTTCCAGGTCTTAATGGGTTAAAATGTGGAATGATTTGAATAGGCTAGCTGCAAATATCCCCTAGATTGATTTACGAGCGAAATTCAAATGTCCATGACTTATTAACCGCTCAATTACGTTTAGCTAACATTGATTCAGTCATTCAGGTCAGTTTGATAACATTTTGATAACTTTGGCCAAAATGTAAACAAACGCCAAGTCTAAAAATAAAGTCATTAACGGGGAAACGGTCTATGTTTATGTGCAAGTCAATGACATTGACACCGGGAAGGTCCTTTAAAGGATGCCTCCAGTGTTTTTCTTTCTTTCATTCTTTTTCCATGCGGAGAGAAAGAAAAAAATAAGCTAAATGTTTGTTTATAACTATTAACACAGCAAAGTGGGATCTATTTGTTGCAGCACAGTGATACAGAAGTAGAGTGGAGGTGAAATTGAAAAGTAAACTGTGTGTTGTGTGTTGTTGTTGTTGGCGATTTGTAATACTGAATTTCATGGCATCTAACATAATTTAGGCAGACATGGCAACTAGAAAATCTCCCCCAGGCCTGGTTGCCTACCCAGGGCTGTGTCAGTTGCGGGGTGCAGACATCAGGACACACGGAAGCCGCAGGGGGACATGCGAGTTTGTACGACAGACGCTATACCGTTCGCTATAACGGTGCCCCCTATGGGCAGATGTGAAAGCGGTTTTGGAGGTGTCTTCTGGAGTTCATTATATAAGCTGTTTTTTTTTTTTATTGGGAATAAACAGTGACATTTGTAGCATCTGTGGCGCCCCGTATGGGTGTGAGTGAAATCGCTTCAAATACGACCAAGTTACAGGCCTAAACACGAAGCGGCCTGTTATCGCACCATCATGAGTCCTATTTTAATACTTGGTGGTGGAGGTTCTTCCTTTGGTCTACTGGGAGCAACGTTTCACGCCAATGGGTCCAGCGGTGCCCGAGATTAGCTGCTCACAGACTAGCCTCGAGGGGGCGCTGACGGACAGATTGATGAACCAATGGGATCCAACGGAATTTTTCTCCAGAGATTTTGAACCCGCCCCTCTATGCCAGATATGAGACACTCTAGGGCAGTCTACTCACAGACAGACAGACAGACAGACAGACAGACAGGGAGCCATGTAACTTGCCAAAATTGCCAAAAAAACAAAGCTACTGGGCAAACACAAGACTACTGCAAATGGCCACATTGACCACTTAGCTAGTCAGTAACTCAGATTAACCCATTGAGGCCTGAGGTTCCGATTCTGCAAAATGTCTTCTAAATCGGTTTTCTGAAGAACATATGTTTCTATATCAGTGGTGCTCAAATTTCATGTCAAGGACCCCCAAAATGATATGTATTTGGCCGCCGACCCCTATCTCAAAATATGTTGTTCCAGGGACCCCCAGAAGCAAAGATTTTAGTTAATTATTTTCGCTTTAAAACAATATATATTCAAAGTATATAGCGCGGCACTCGTTGCCGTGCTATGAGCTTGTATATCTGCTATTTTTGAATAGCCAAAGTGTAAAATAATGCTTTTTAGCTCAAAATGTGACACAGATGCTTCTTCGGGTCTTAATGGGTTAAGGACATGGCGGCTTGTATCATTAGCATGCTGAAATTAATTGAATTAGCATGATAAAATCCCATCGTAGAGTGATAATAGACTTAATGAAATGTTAACCCATTGAGACCTGAAGCCGATTCTGCATGTCTCCTAAATCTCAACAGTATTCTGAAAAACGTGTGTTTCTATATCAGTGGTGCTCAATCAATGTCAAGGACCCCCAAAATTATATGTATTTGGCCGCGGACCCCCATCAAAATATTTAGTTCCAGGGACCCCCAGAAGCAAAGAATAGAGTTAAAAAATGTTTGCTTTAAAAATATAAATATTCAAAGATTTGCACACATTTTCACGGTTTTTCAAAAATAGCAGATCTACAAGCTCATAGCGCGGCACTCGGTGCCGCACTATGAGCTTGAATATCTGCTATTTTTGAATAGCCAAAGTGTAAAATAATGCTTTTTAGCTCAAATAAAAAAATGACACAGTTCCAGGTCTTAATGGGTTAATATAGCTGCCTTCTCGTCATTCAGGGCGAGCCAATGTGCCCCTTCCTCTCCCCGTCTGAGTTGTTGTTTGCTGCTAACTTTACTCCAGCACCCCTGAGGTAATTGGGTCAAACATTTAATGTGCAGGATATTCATTTGCTGTAGGTGAAGACACCCTTGAGAAAGTGGTTGAAAATAATAAAACCTGAATGTGTGCTGCAGGGAGAGGCAGATAGATGGTCCAAATGAAGTGGACCTGAGATGGTCTCAGTGGACGCATGCAGAGCTATTCTGGACATGTCATAATAGGTGAACATCCTGCAAAAAAAATGGATGAATATTATTAGGCCTGTCGCAATTATTACGTAATCGCCCTAATCGCAGTTATTTGAGATCATCGCCATTATTATTTGCATAATCGTCATAATCGTCAAATTCATTTCCCTGTTAAGCCATTAAGACCTGGAACGCATCTGTGTCACTTTAGATTTCTTTGGCTATTCAAAAATAGCAGATATACAAGCTATGAGCTTGTAGATCTGCTATTTTTGAAAAATCGTGAAAATGATTTCTTTATATTTTTTTCCGAAAAACTGTTAGGATTTAGATTTTTTTTAGAAGCGGCCTCAGGTCTTAATGGGTTAAAAAAATTGAAATGAGTGGAAATAGCAGATTTAGGCCTACAAGCTCAAAATGCTTCGCGGAAATGTATTAACAAAAATGGATACCTCCTATAGAGATGCTGACATAATCTCTCACCAACAATGACACCAATTGTGTTGTATTTTTTACCAACATACAAAATTGTAAAACATGCAATCCTTGGATTTACAAAAGCAAAAATACCTTACATGTACAGGTGTTAAGTTGACCATTGAAAAGCCCTCGTTTCAGATCCAAACTGCAGTTCTCTGAACAGCAGTCATGTAAGCTGTGTGCACATTGTTGCTCCTCTGTCGTGCTGCGTTCACGCTAGTGGTGGCAAAGCAAGGATATACCAGTCATTTCTAATGGAAGCCAGTGAAATGAAGCCACAGACCGATGCCTGACATTTGTCACTAGGTGACATAAAGAAGTTCAGCTGGTATCAACTTTTTTTTGTGCTCCAATGATGCATTGAACCATCAATCATATATTTTAGTTTCACCATTTGCATGTTCACCTCCCTTCTCTCTCCCCGCAATTCATTTAGTTTTGGCTTTTTGATCCCTTTTTCTCCCCTAATATAGTCGTTATACCCAGTGTTGCCAGATCTGCTTATTATGCCCAACACTCTCTGCTGACAGGTGCCGCCCATGCCCGTAGGCCGCGGTGGATTTGAACCCCTAGACTCTGTGGTGGTTGGCAGGTACTTTACCACTGCGCCACCGAGTGCCCACAATTCCTGCTCTGTTCCATGAACGGAAGAGAACTAAATAATTGCTATATAGCCAGTTCCCTGTTAATTTTGACAGCAGTGTGGCTGTCATGTGGTTGTTTTTATTGTCTCTAGTATGAACGCAGCACCACAGTTGAGCACAGATACAGTGGGCCTACATTTTAAACGGAAGAGTATTCTGATTCAGACTGTCTGCTCATGTATTATATGGCCATTTTAAAGAATGAATTAGTGATGGAAAAGAGTCTGCAATTTTTCATAATGTATTTATTCAACATAATCAGTATTATTTTACATGCAAACTGTAGGGGATTACAAGATTGTTGGACCTGACACTCATTGAAGCTCTGCTTATGCTTGGTCAAGTGTCGGGGGGCAGACACACTCGAATAAACATAGCGCTTAATAGTATTCAGAGAAGTTGTCCATAAACATATTTATGTGGAATGGTTACTGTGAAAAACATACCAGTGAAAGATTGTTATTTGGTTTAATTGAAAAAGTTACACGGCGTGACTTCCACTCATACCACAGAGTTTTTAAACACCATAATGTGGTTACGCTCTGCATCTGCAGACAATGGCTTGTAGAATAATGAATAGAAGGAATAGGAACCCTACATAGCTTGCTTGGAGAACCCTATGACAATTGTTGCCGCTGCGCTAGCGGCACATCAGTGGGCCGGGTGGAGATGATGTGTGGGTGGTTTTGGCAGATTGGCAGTTGAATAAAATCTTGTGGCTAATAAAAATGCTTTTGTAGTCGGAAGAAGTCATCTCAAGATAAAGTTATATGTGGCAACATTTTCATCATTCCATATCTAGTCATATTTAACCCATTAAGACCTGGAACTGTGTCATTTTTAGATTTGAGCTAAGAAAGCATTATTTTACACTTTGGGCTATTCAAAAATAGCAGATATACAAGCTCGTAGCGCGGCACCGAGTGCCGCGCTACGAGCTTGTAGATCTGCTATTTTTGAAAAATCGTGAAAATGTGTGCAAATCTTTGAATATATATATTTTTTAAGCGAACATTTTTAACTCAAATCTTTGCTTCTGGGGGGTCCCTGGAACAAAATATTTTGATGGGGGTCGGCGGCCAAATACATATAATTTTGGGGGTCCTTGACATGAAAAAAATTGAGCACCACTGATTAGAAACATACGTTTTTCAGAATAGTGTTGAGATTTAGGAGACATGTAGAATCGGCTTCAGGTCTCAATGGGTTAATTGATTAGCTAGGAGACCCACGGAGCAAAATTACCCGCCAATTATTTTTCTTTTCTCGCACCAAGTAACTTTTTCTGTCGGCAACTTCCCTGTTGTAATACATTTATTTTCCATCAATAATATTTCTGACAGTGTTGAAAATTATATCTTATACGTCGATACTGCCCACGCCTACTTTCGACTGTCATTTTATAAACATAATTGCCCATGTTGTGTACAAGTGTCAGCCTTTTTAATGAAAGATTTCATCAAATTATATAAGCAGCAACAAAGACGGTGATTGAATCGTCTCCAGACTGTCTTGTGATCCTGGGTTACAGGAGCTGTAGATAAAAGCTTTGTTGATGCTTAAAAATAATGAATAATTTTACATAAGGCTTTAACAGCCTGCAGTTTTTATTTATTTATTTTTTTTACCCACGGTGCAGGTTTAGCTTTGTCACTAGGATATGAGAAGATGTGGTAACATGGTCAATCCCAGACAAAGTTTGAAGCGTCACATTGTGATATTCTACCAGTAATGTAACTACGTCCCTGTTTTGGGCACATTTTCAAAATGTAACAACATATATAAAAATGTATCAAAAGTTCATTTGGTAAAAAAAAAAAAAAAAAAAAGCAGATCTACACGCTCACAATGAGCCATTAGGCGACACGCTCTGAGCTTGTAGATATACTATAGGGTGTAAATGATCAAGAAACCACTGCCCCCCCCCACCCCCTCTGTTTTTTTATCTATTTATTTTGTACAAATGCACCCTGTGCAAAATGCATAAGGAAGGTATTAGCCTAATCCACATTCCAATATCTTGAATCAAATGAAGCGTGCCTCTTCCAAGCTTTAAATTGTTTTTTTTTCTCCCCTTCTTCGTGATAATAATCCTTTCTTTGTGCTTATACGGTATATTATTCTCATCTGGACGCGCTCTACATTTACTTTTCAGTTCGTACTTTCCCACAACTGCATATCTCTACGCTATAGTCCCAGGGGAACGCTCTTCACCTACTTGAGTCTGTAAGTCTCTCAGGGAGAGTGTTGCGTTTCTCAGGGAGTGTGTCTGGTTCCACAGGGGGGGGGAGAACCAAAGCAGTCACCGAAGAACGCACAAAGGCCTCTTTGATTGCCTTTTTTTCTTTCCTTTCCTTTTTTCTTTTCTTTTCTTTTTTTTTTTTTTTTTTAGACGGGCAGGCAGATAGAAGACACCTGGATCTCATGCATACATTTTTGGGAAATCGTTTGTCTGTGTTTCCACTTCATCCTGTCATAATCCAGGGCAACGCTCAGAACTACACTGTTAAAAAATCCACTGTTCGTTAATCCGTTAAGAACCGGGAACGCATTTGTGTAATTTTAAGATTGCCTTGGCTGTTCAAAAAATAGCAGATCTACAAGCTCGTAGCGCGGCACCGAGTGCCGCGCTACGAGCTTGTAGATCTGCTATTTTTGAAAAATCTTTTTGTTTTTGTGCGAATATTTGAATATATTTTGAAGGGAACATTTGTAACTCAAATATTTGCTTCTGGAGGTCCCTGGAACACTTTTTTGAGTGGTGCCAACCACTCCTATATCTGACTTTGTCTGTGTGTCCGTGTGTATGTCTGTATGTCCAATAAACAAACATTGATGACAACATCAATACGGGGCTCATCAAAGGCACCACTCTCTTCACACAGGGTGTGATTTTTTTTTTTCTAGATGTGGGGTCCGCGGCCAAATACATATCATTCTGGGGGGTCCTTGACATGAAAAAGTTTGAGCACCACTGATATTATAGCAACATAAGTTTTTCAGAAAACTGTTAGGATTTAGAAGACATTTGTAGAATCCCTAGAAGGAAAAAAATATATATTCAAAGATTTGCACACATTTTCAAGATTTTTCAAAAATAGCAGATCTACAAGCTCACAGTGCGGCACTCGTTGCTATATACTTAGTGCAAAAGTAGAAGTACTCATTGTGCATAATGTCCCATTTCACAAGTTCAAAATGTATAAACAATCTTGAAAATAGCCGATCTACAAGCTCACAATGAGTCGCATCACGACGTATTGTGAGCTTGTAGATCTGCTCTTTTCAAATAGGCTAAAATGTATATAGGGCTGAAGTGGTCTGTTTTGTCAAAAAAGTAACTAGTAACTAAAGTTTTCAAAGAATTGTAGTGGAGTACTTGATTGAATGTACTTAGTTACTTTACACCACTGTATTTAAGTAAAGGAGAAAAACTATGACCACCTGATGCCAAGCGGCCGGATTTAAATAGCAGTCATTAACGTGCCATTAAGCTGTTTAACAGCTAGTGCTCTTGTTGTAATGACGGCGGACATTTGAGTTAAATTGCTTTCCCTTTGACTTTTGACTGGGAAACTAAACAGAGTTCTTAAAAGTCAAGAAGGGAGCGCCCACGCAGTGTTCGTGTGGAGGAATATCTGAGGTCCTTTTTAAGCTGCCCTGTATTCATTAGTTCTCCCTATCAAAAGAAAAAGTGGTAGAAAGCTCCATTATTCATTCTCATAGATGTAGGTATGCGTCATGGTAGTTGCGTCATGCTAGTTGCATCATACACTGTAGCGATTGGGTGGCTGTCCTGTCAACGCTATTAGCCTGTGTTCACGTTAGTGGTGTAAAGTAACTAAGTACGTTTACCCAATACTGTACTTAAGTACAATGTTGGGGTATTTTTTAACTTTGCTGGAGTATTTCCAATTTTCAATACTTATGCTGCTACTCCACTACATTTCAGAGGCAAATATTATGCTTTTACCCCCCTACCTTTATTTGAAAACTTTAGTTACTAGTTACTTTGTAGATTTTGATTATTATTACGAAACATACATTATCCACTAAAAGCCATTTCGACCATTTCAAAAATAGCAGATCTACAAGCTCACAATGCGTCGCATCACGACGCATTGTGAGCTTGTAGATCGGCTGTTTTCAAAAAATATTTATACGCACTTGAAAACTTGTGAAGTGGGACATTCTGCATGATGAGCACTTTCTACTTTTGGTACTTTTAAGTACATTTTGACACCAATACTTTTGTACTTTTACTCAATTAAATTTTTAATTGCTGACTTTCACTTGTAACAGTGTATTTCTACATTGCAGCATTGGTACTTTTACTTAAGTAAAAAAAATTGAGTACTTCTTACACCACTGGTTCACGGGAGGGAAGCCGGGCGGGGAGGAGGGTGGATCTGTGATGCTGCACTTACTCCAACGGGCTGGGGGGGATGGCAGTCAGCGGGCGGAGTTGGACGGGGCAGAGTTGGACGACGTAGGAGGCTCCTACGTCCTCCCGGTGGGGGCTCCTCACTGGCAGGTGAGCCAGTACGGTTGATGGACGACAGTGGCACCCACACAGAAACGTGTGGGTGAGGACTCATTGACATAACGACTAAATCGAGAGGAAAAAAAGCGGTTAAAAATAATTGGCTGCTCTTTAAGCCATTTAAACCGGGAACGCGTCTGTCTAACCACTTAAACCATTATTTTATACTTTGCTTGTAGATCTGCTATTTTTGGAAAAATCTTGAAAATGTGTGCAAATCTTTGAATATATATATATTTTTAAAGCGAATATTTTTAACTCGGATTGTGCTTCTGGGGGTCCCTGGAACAACATATTTTGAGATGGGGGGTCCGCGGCCAAATACATTAATTTTTGGGGTCCTTGACATGAAAAAGATTGAGCACCACTGACATAGAAACATAGGTTTTTCCCAGAAAACCGTTGGAAGACGTTTCGTAGAATCGGCTTCAGGTCTTAATGGGTTAAAAAAAAAAATATATTCATCTTACATCATACAGCGTGTTCATAGGACGCCGTGTTCCGAACATCGTTCTCATTGGTCCACGCGTTGAGGCCCCCACCGCCACTCATTTTTTTTCCTGGTGGTTTACGGCACTGCGGGGACCTCTAATGACATGTAAAACCAGTATCTCTAACAGTGTGCCTTTTATCCACGGGGGGGCCCTGCTAATGACGGCGCCCGGACTGCAATTTACACAGTAATGAGATGGGAGATTTATTTACTGTATACTCAGACACCAGTGAGGAGTGATAAGCTGAACGGCGGGGGAACGGCAGCAGCGGCGGCGGTGGCTCTCTCATTGCCCCGGCTGCTGGCTTTCATGTCAGCCCCACAGCAAGCTAGCTAGCGGATCAGTCACCGCAAAAAACAACGTGTCACTGTTAGCGGATTTGCTACGTGTTTCTTTTTCCAGTGGTGGAAAAAGTACTCGAATGCTTTACTCAAGTAAAAGTATCAATACTGTAATGTAGAAGTACTCTGTTACAAGTAAAAGTCCGGAATTCAAAATTCAATACCAGCTGTATAGATGTCTTTCTGGAGGCTCCTGTGCTGCTACATCTTAATAATTAACGTTTTTGTTGTTTGTCACTAGAGATGCAAATTATAAGCAGATTTTTTTTAGGACCAAAAGTTTGCAATTGTTTTTGTCAAAAAACAAAAATTAGTGCAGAAACATAATTGCCTTGATGTACAGTATACAACATTAACGAGCGTCAACGAGCATCAGCTGGTCACAGACACGCAGACCTCCCCTCTGCAGTGCTCTATAGAGTCTCTCATTTCTCTTCAAAAGCCCTTGAATATGGAATGGAATGGAATATGATTTAAGGGTTACTGTGATAATCTAAACTAAACTTTGATATCACACACACCATACCTGTAACTTTCACTAGCCCCAATAACTTTAATTGTCTAAATTCTTAACGGTAGTTAATCGATTATAGATTAATTGTTAACATCGGATTATTCCTTTCCACAGCACATCCATTCTTTGCTTCATCACGTTGTTGAAATGTATTTGCCGATGATGACATATACTATTTTATCACCACCACTGCGTACCCGGGGATTAATAAAGGTTCAGAAGGGACCCCAGCGGTAGAGCTCGATTGATTTCACGTGATTAATTGTTCTGCGCTTGCCAATTAATTTGCTGTACCTCTTAGCTGAAGGTCTTAAATAATGGGCAGCTAATATCCCTGGTTTTACTGTTCCACGGTCAAGAATAGTACTGCATGATAATGTTGGAAGTGGAACCACATAGAATAGAATTGAATGCTACAGTAAATTC
Source organism: Gymnoscopelus microlampas (assembly GCF_963454915.1). Taxonomy (NCBI): domain Eukaryota; kingdom Metazoa; phylum Chordata; class Actinopteri; order Myctophiformes; family Myctophidae; genus Gymnoscopelus; species Gymnoscopelus microlampas. The sequence goes on from NC_139950.1 coordinate 17,541,795, forward strand.
TACAAATTACACCAGTGGCATACAGCAGTAATTATATTAAGACATTATATTAAGGTGTTTCTTCTTTAAAACCTTGTGAGCGAGAGTTTTCATTGTGATGCTGATAAATAAGAACTTAAAGCATCCTACTCTAGTTCCATTGATCCAAGCTGAAACACAATCGATTGATTGATCAATAAAATAAACGTGCTCTGGGTTCGATTCCCGCCGGGGACGCTGTGGGTGTGTCCTCCTCCTCCGCGTCATCAGTGCCCATACCCTAGGTGGGATTGGCGAAAGGGCCTTTCTGTATGGAGTTTGCATGTTCTCCCGTGTGTCCCCTAGTGTAGGTACCCTCACACAAAAACATGCTGTAATCCTGGTCTCTATACTACCTCCCCACTGGTCAGCCGGGGCGCCTGACGGAGGGGAAACAAACTGGTTGTAATAAGGTGTTCTTTCCACGCGCTACGTCCTACCGGGGAAACTCCCCCCTGTCAGGTGATAAGAAGCGGCTCTCCCCAGGCTGGCAGAGGGAGAGTAGCGCCCAGGATTACATAGGCAATTGGCACTGGGTGGAAAAAAAAATGTTTAAAAAATCGTGGGATGAAAACATAAATAAACGTGCTCTGAAAATGCTCAGGGCACACCCATATCTGACCACTTAGAGGTGATGGTCATGTGAGTGGGTGGATTTTTTGAGATTTCTTTTTTAGATTTTTGAGATTTTCAAGTGGGCCCTGAACCAGAACATGTTGGGTAACCAGTGGCATACGCTCTTTGGTTGTTGGTTTGCCAAGGCTAGCTCGATTTTTGTGCAGAGCACAAAAATAGGTTTCTATCAGTCAGTGGGGAAAAAAAATCTAAAACAAAAGTCTGTCAGTCACTTCTCATGGTGTTCCTGTGTGGGTGGAGAGAAGGACATGTATTTGCTCTGCTCTGCCTGTTTGGTTTTTCCCTGTAGGTGAAAAGAGACGATTCAGACAGACTTAACCCATTCAATCCGGGATCGCATACCGTGTCATTTTTAGATTTGAGCTATAACCCGTTATTTTATACTTTGGCTATTCAAAAATAGCAGATATACAAGCTCATAGCGCGGCACCGAGTGCCGCGCTATGAGCTTGTAGATCTGCTATTTTTCTTTTTAAATCGAGATATTTTTTTTGGCAAATATTTGAATATGTATATTTTTAAAGCGAACATTTGTAACTCAAATCTTTGCTTCTGGGGGTCCCTGGAACTAGATATTTTGATATGGGGGTCGGCAGCCAAATACATATAATTTTGGGGGTCCTTGACATGAAAACGTTTGAGAACCACTCATATAGAAACATACGTTTTTCAGAAACCTGTTTTTTTTTTAGAAACACAAATGTCTTCTTTTTTTAAGAAGACATTTGTCGATGCGTTCCCAGATTGTTTGGGTTAAAGTCCAGGTGAAACGGCCTTTCGAGAGTGTCTCTAACTTCCATATATCGAGATGTATTTCTGAGTGAAACGCGACAGGCAGGCGGGTCATACGTAACATTGGGAGGAATTTTACTTGAACGTTGAAAAGCGGGCGTTTCGTAACAAATGCGGAGAATTACAGTTGAAGATTGATCGATGGATAGATGTTGTGATATTATTGGTTGGTTCAAGCCTATGTATGCAAGCATTCATCATATTTTGTTTCTTGTGAAGAGAACACAATTAGGTGAACTGTTCTCGTTGTTTGGCATGTATTGTTAACCCTTTAAGACCTGGAACGCATCTGTGTCATTTTTTTATTTGAGCTAAAAAGTATTACTTTACACTTTGGCTATTCAAAAATAGCAGATATACAAGCTCATAGCGCGGCACCGAGTGAGCACCGTGTGAGCTTGTAGATCTGCTATTTTTGAAAAATTATGAAAATGTGTGCAAATATTTGAATATATATTGTTTCAAACAAGCAAACATTTTTAACTAAAATCTTTGCTTCTGGGGGGTCCCTGGAAAAACATATTTTGAGATGGGGGTCGGCGGCCAAATACATATAATTTTGGGGGTCCTTGACATGAAAAAGTTTGAGAACCACTGGTATAGAAACGTAAGTTTTTTCAGAATACTGTTGGGATTTAGGAGACATTTGTAGAATCGACCTCAGGTCTTAAGATTTAAATGGGTGCACAATATCACTGGGAATGTGAATTAAAATGTTGTTCTTTTTAAATCTCCAGATGAACCAATTATAATAATTCATTGACCGTTGTCCGCCAGAGGGTCTTATCCTCGACCCACTCCTTTTTTCCCCTCTTCACAAAATCTCTTTGCCGAAAATAGCACTTTGTAGATCGGCTATAATTTTCTCAGAATATTCCCCTATTATTTATGACATGCCAAGAATCGTGACGCTAGGGTTCATGTGGTAAATGTGTATGGGCCTTTGGGCTGCTGTAGCATTTGCCAAACCCACCCCCCCCCCCCCCCCCTCTACACACACACACACACACACACACACACACACACACACACACACACACACACACACACACACACACACACACACACACACACACACACACACACACACACACACACACACACCTCCTTCTGTTTGTTTGCTTCCTGCCTGCTTCAGGCCCTGGTCTGGGCTCTGCCACCGTTTCCCCTGCCACCTTATGGGAGACGGTGCCAGTCTTAAGCCCAAGCCAAGCCATATGGTCCTGCCTTGACAAAATATGACATGACCCAAAAGGTTCCATTTACAGGCCCAGTCCACGCCTTAAGCAGCATGTTCCTGTACCCCTGTTGGGGTTTGAATGGAGTGTATGTACTGTACATTTATGCATAAATATCACTGTTTTTGTTTCAGATATTATTGGGCGTTTTCTTCATCCTGGTGGCACTTCTGTTCTCTGTTGCCCTTTTCATCTCAAAGTAAGTATTATGTATGCTGTTAGTTACGTCATGTACTAGGATTATGTTATACCAGATAAGGCCATATTTATATTTTCTATAGTGTGATAATATGTATTATTGTAATTAAGGCTGTACAATACTGTACATCATGAAACGAGAATACATATCAAATGGGCTTTCGCATGTCATAATGTCATGATATAGCATAGATATCGTCTTTCCTGTTTTTTTATCACTTTTATACTTAAAAAATCTGTCAAAGATTGTCAAAAATAGCAATACTAGTAGAACTACAAGCTCTCAACGCATCGCATTATGAGCTTGTAGATCCGCTGTTTTGGAACATTTTTGAAAATTATTATTTTATTTGTTTTCTTTCTCTCATAGTGTTGTGGTTTGTGTCGTTTCAGTTTGGATAAGGCCCTCCATTCTGCTGGCATCAGCTCTGGCTTCATCATATTTGGCACCAACCTCACCAATCCACTGAATGAACTCCTGTTGGCTCTGCAACCTGTGAGTTTTACCTTGACATCTGTCCTGGAATCACCAAACATTCACTTTTGATTTCCTTGAAGTTTGGACCCTTGTTTTTTATTTTAATGGCAAAAAGTAGTCATATTACAACAATGAAGCATAATATAAAAGCTGTATTCTAATGAAAAGAATCCACCAAGGTGGAAAGAAGCGGCACTGCAAAATAAATGTTGCAAGACTGAACTCGGTTAACCATTTTCTTTATTTCACGGTTTTCCAGTTTTATATAAAAGCTGTATTGTTTGGTGTTTTCCGAATGTATTTAATTATACTGTAGGAAAATTAAAGTACCTGTGTTCTTCAATATAGGTACTCATTCTCTATAAAACGTTGATAATGACGATATCACACACGTCGCACAAACCCACCAACCATTAAAGCCAGGTGCTGGACCCAAAGAGACCAAACATAAAAGATAAACGGAGGGTCGGCACACTATTTTATTAGTACATCCAACCGTGACATCTGGAGCCCTTCTCTTCTTCAGACTAAATAGAGATACCATCTTAGATACATATTATGCTGGGTCACCTGATCCTTTCCAGTGAGCAAAAAAAGAAATTGCACAGAAGTTTGTTAACCCATTTAGACCCGAGGCCGATTCTGATAACGCCTTCTAAATCCTGACCTACGTTTTCTGGACAAACTTCAAATATTTATTCAAAAATTACAAAAAAATTATGTTGCTCTGTACTGAAAGGTATAGTTACAAATAGAGGTTCCCGCCCTAAATGGGTTAAGTGCATAATTCTTAAAAAGGAACAGTGTTTGTTATTAGCTAGATATTTATTATTTGTATTTTTTGTAGTGAGATAATGTCAAATTTTAGCTCTGCTAACAGTGAAGCCCTAAGGCAGCCTGTGTTGGTTGAGTCCATCGAGTTGGAATCTGTCCAACACTTTGGTTCCAAACTACATATTGTATCTCGAGCAGCACTACTGGCTGGGTTGACTTAAAACTGTTCTGTACGGCTTCATTGGCTCCAGAAGATGGCCCCTCCTGGCTTTGGTGAGATCCCATGACCTTGCCTCTAGCACCGCCCTTAGGCCAAACGTTCCACTTTCATACGAGATCGCAAATTCTAGTGGGTGGAGAAATAGCAGATCTACAAGCTCATAGAGCGGCACTCGGTGCCGCGCTATGAGCTTGTATATCTGCTATTTTTGAATAGCCAAAGATATCGAAAATGACAGAGATGCGTTCCCGGATTGAATGGGTTCAACTCCAAAGCCTTACCAAGGACAAGGGGGGGTGCAAAATAAATGTTTTAATTCTTCTTGCAGCATGTAACAATATATATATTTGCGTTTTCCATGACAAATAAACAAATTCAAAGTAAATAAATAGTGCGCTGCATATCGTTGCTGTCGGCCAGAAACCTCCATATTTCAACTTTTTATTTTCGTAAATTAATCCTACTACAGTGTCACACAAAAGTAGCATAAATAGCCAATCTACAAGCTCACAATGAGCCGTGTTGTGAGCTTGTAGATCTGCAATTTTTGCTATTTTGGAATTTTATCTGAAGTGAAAGTGTGTCTGTGGGATTGATGAATATTTAACCAACGACAAGTATTAACAAGAGCTTGTGACTAAATAATAACTACATTGGATTCATTGGAACACAGGTTCCTTTTTCTTTTTTTTCTTCCATTTCTTAAAAAAGTAATGTTTTTATGGACATACAAGGTTTCCACCCGACAACAGTGAAAAGATATGGGTGAAAGATGAGGGCTAAAAGTGTTAAATGACCGAAGGTGTAAAAGTAAAGGCTTGGTAAACTGGAGCTGAGTGACTCTCAGAATACTGATTGAACAGCACAGTGTCTCAGCTGGCCCCAGTGACTCTGTCTGGCTGCAGCAGAGACCAACACACACACATTATAAAGGTTTTATATCCTGTGGTGGACACAGTACTCAACCCCAGTACTCCAGTCAAAGTATACATGCCCCTTGGTCAAATATGAACTCCACTGCAAGTGAAAGTTGCTCTGTCAAACTTGTACTTGACTTAAAGTACTGGAGTGCTTGCTTTAAGAAAAACACTTAAGACCTGAGGCCGATTCTACAAATGCCTGCTAAATTAGTAGTTCTCAAACTTTCAAGATTTTTCAAATACATTCAAAAATAGCAACTTTGTACAAGCTTCGTGAGGCGTTGCGAGCTTGTATATCTGCTATTTTTGAATAGCCAACGCAAACATTTTAAATGACACAGATGCTTTTCCGGTTTTAATGGGTTAAGTATTCAAAAGTAAAGACATTTCAATAATACACACTGCATCGCGACACATTGTGGGCTTGTAGATCTACAGTTTTTTACTTGAAATACGGCTTAAGTGGTTAATTCATAATTTACTTTTTCTCTTCCTAGAATCGTACTGTAGTGGAGTAAAGTCATAAGTATCCAAAAATACAAATATTCAAGTAAAGTACTGATACTCAAAACATTTACGTAAGTGCCCTACTCAAGTAAATGTTTTTTGTTACTGTCCACCACGGTTTTGTTTCTAGCAGCAGGGTCTAGACTGAGAAGTGAGTGACAGCTTCTCCCCACTTGGTACTGGTCTGCTGGATAGCGGAATTGATTACATGTCTGAAGCAAGAACACAGACGTTACAAAGAGTCAGTTGAATGAAGTCTGCCATGTTAAGGACAGCATACTATATAACTCATTGAGTGCCCGAATTATTTCTGGCCAGTGTGTTTTATTTTTTTTTGAAAGCGAGATACAGCCTTTTTCAGTTATATGTTAAACAAGTAGTGGATGGAGCTGCAAATCTTCAGATAATGATATCTTGGGTTCTGAATTCTTTTTTATTTTTTTTATTTGTTTTACTATTTTTTCAAAAACACGTGAAACACGTGATTGGCACGTTGCACCATAGCGGTAAAACACGTGAATGGCATAAATACGCTAAAAAGATATGAAAGTGCACGACGTGATTATCCGATACATTTGAACTAAGCGTTCATGTAAAGCCTTGGCCTGCCAGTAGTGTTAACTACTTTAAAGTGCAGGGACACTTTAGTAGAGGTTTGGATTGTGGTTTTACCTTTACTGAACTCTCTCACTCAGTCACTCTTTTGTTGATTTCACAGGTTTTCCCATTGGACTACATCCTGATCACAGTCATAACCATGTACTTTGTGCTCACATCCATGGCTGGCATTCGCAACATGGGCATCTGGTTCTTCTGGATACGGGTAAGGAAGAGGCCCCCACTGTCCCTATATAAAGTGGTTCCCAAACTTTTTAGCTTTCCCTGTGACCCAAACTAGTGAAAATAGCAGATCTGCTATTTTCACTAGTTCGAAAAATAGCCGAAGAGCTATATTCGGCTATTTTCACTAGTTCTTAAACATTTGTTTTCGAATTTATGGAATTTCTTTGATTTCTCGCATTTATTTATGAAATTATTTTGACAAAAATCTGAATTTGTTTTTAATTCATGAAAACCTTGGGATATTTATTATAGAAATGGACCCACTGTTTGGGAACCTCTGTCCCTTTAACATCTCAGTGTTTATAAAGGAAAACTTTGACAAGTTTCCAACCTAAATGTGCATTTCTCCACTTGGCCATATGCTCTGAACACTTGATGATGTGAAACACGTTTGAAGCCATCGTTAACTCATTCACTGCCAGGAATTCATTAATTAATTCATCCTTCTACTGTACCCTTGCCAGTGAAAACGGCGATTTTACTGTACTGTAAAAATCATGGAATATTCTCTGTGAACCCAGTCCTCGCGAACAGGGGCTCGTTACGCGCACAAATTGGCCCGCCGCGATCCTCCGTTCCAGAGCTATGGCCGTTTGAATGTGGCTTGTTTTTTGAAAAAAGAGAAAATTTTACTTTTGTAAATCCTTTAACATGGAAGCAGACGGGTCTTTTTTTTGCTTCTGGTCACGTGATCTCTGGGTGTACACTTCTTCAGCGGTGTTTGGATCATTCACAGGCTGCGGAGCATATATTTTTGGACATAAAAAAAAAATAGTAATAAATAGATAGCAGATCTACAAGCTCAAAACGCGCCACATCCACGACGCGTTTTGAGCTTGTAGATCGGCTATTTACACTATTAATGTTTTTTAAAAGTAATATTATAGTATGTTATTATTATAAGTATAAAGTAATTATAAATGTATGTTATTTGTCATATCTATCTGCCCTGTGCAACTTCAGTTTACGAAGCCTAAAAGACATTCATAACGTTCAACGACAGAAGCACAATTAAATCGTTAATCGCAATTATTTGAGTGACTTAGGTTGAAAATCGGCCAAGTTTTCCTTTGTTCTGCTTTTCAACGCTGCACATATTAAATTCTGTGCAGATGTCAAATGTACAGTTTTCTGGGCATTGACAACGTTCTGCGAACACAGATGCAACTTACACCAGTGGTTCTCAAACTTTTTCATGTCAAGGACACCCTAATTGACACTTATTACCCCGCGGACCCCCATTTGAAAAGATAAGCCAGGCACCCCAATAAGAGAAGGTTTTTACGGCTCTCTAGCAGTGATTCTCAACCATTTTAATTTCAAGGACCCCCCGTGTGACATGCATTAGGCTACGGACCCCCATTTAATGGCATTTATACCTCTGGGACCCCAATTCACAATGTTAATTTAACTCTGAGAGTGTACACTTGGAACCAAATGGATCCGTTAGGGTCCATTTGGTTCCATTTGTACACTCTCAGAGTTACAGACCCATAAGGGTCCATTTGGTTCCTGTCCATCATCTAGCTGGGGACCCCCTGGAACCCCCTCAAGGACCCCCGGGGGTCCCCGGACCCCACTTTGAGAACCAATGACTTACACAACGAGACTGACTGATGTTTTTCTCTTTTGCAGTTATACAAAATCCGACCCAAAAGAACGCGTCCCCAGGCTCTGCTGTTCCTCTGCATGATCCTTCTGCTGATTGTTCTTCACACCAGCTACATGATCTACAGCCTGGCTCCGCAGTATGTCATGTATGGCAGCCAGAAATACCTTGTACAGGTGAGTGCAAACCGGTCTGAACTGTTGGGACAACCAATCAATGCCTTTCTGGCTCTTTTTGATTCAATCTGTTCACGTCTAGCTATTACTGTCTGTGTTATGGATGTCACCTTTCAAACTTTAGTGTGTGTGTGTGTGTGTGTGTGTGTGTGTGTGTGTGTGTGTGTAAGGCACATCCTTGCAAAAGTGAATGCTAGGGCTTTCAGAGAGAAGCTTGTGTGTTTACTTAACCCATTAAAAACCCGGGAACGCATCTGTGTAACCACTGTCTTTTATTTTTTTTTGTTGAAAAAACGTATGTTGCTATAATATCAGTGGTTCTCAAACTTTTTCATGTCAAGGACCCTCCAAAATGTATTTGTCCAGCGGACCCCTCCCATCTGAAAATATTTTGTTCCAGGGACCCCCAGAAGCAAAAGATCTGAGTTAAAAATGTACATATATATTCAAAGATTTGCACACATTTTCACGATTCTTATTCCCCAAAAATAGCAGATCTACAAGCTCATAGCACGGCACTCGGTGCCGCGCTATGAGCTTGTATATCTGCTTTTTTTGAATAGCCAAAGAAATCTTAAAAATGACACAGATGCGTTCCCGGTCTTAATGGGTTACAGTAATTGGAGCAAAGAGAAAAGACCCTTTCAATAAGGCATCCTTGACGGGCTCCTCGTCACTATGTCGAGGCTAGTTTTTTCATTTCTCAGTTTTGCATATTTATTAAGAACCACAGTGTGCGCCAAAGGATCACTTAGGAACTATTGAAACCACATCAAAGACGTATCAGTGCTAATCATATTTATGTGAACAGGTTTCTAGAGTTCTTGGCTGTTATATTGTTCTCCTTCTTAAGTCTATAGGGTTAGGATATGTCGTCGCCCTGTATAAAAGTGTAATTATCCCCACGCTAATCAGACCCTCCTATGGATATTATGTGTGTTTGATCCAGAGCCAGATGTCTTCAGAGGGGCTTTCACCTGGGAATTCTACCTCTGGGACCACCAGGAACTGTGACGCCGATGCGCCCGAAGGTACGTCTTACGTCTCTGCTGATGTAGTAGGAACAACGCTGTTTACATACAGTACCAGTGGTGGAAAAAGTGCTACACTTTTTTTACTCGAGTAAAAGTATCAATACCACAATGTAGAAGTACTCTGTTACAAGTGAAAAGGTCTGTGTTCAAAATGTTGCTCGAGTAAAAAGTACAAAAGTATTGGCGTCAAAATATACTTGAAGTACCAAAAGTGGAGGTACTAAAATGTTTGAAAATAGCCGATCTACAAGCTCACAACGCGTCGCTTTGCGACGCGTTGTGAGCTTGTAGATCTGCTATTTTCAAATAGCCTAGGTATAAAATAGGGCTAAAGTGGTTAATGTGTGTTTCGTAATATAATCATTTATATCTTAGTTTATATCAAGTAACTAGTTTTCAAATAATTGTAGTGGAGTAAAAGTATAACATATGCCTCTGAGATGTAGTGGAGTAGAAGTAAAAGTATTGAAAATGGGAAAATACTCCAGTAAAGTAAAAATTCCTCAAAGTACAGTACTTGAGTAAATGTACTTAGTTACTTTACACCGCTGCATACAGCACGTACAACACATTCAGCATCTCACCGGTCCAACAGGAGGGAAAGGTAGTCATACCGGATGAAAGGAGAGGACGTGTATAGACGTGAACATGCCTTGTACAGCCGTGACACTTAAAAAGCCTCTTCATCCCGATTCATTATTTACCGCACAGATTAATAGCAAAGACATCCATTTACTCATAGGCACTCGGTTGGCCCTCTCTGGCTGTCGACACTCATCGCCGTAAGTCACCCATGAAAACACAATGTGAAATGCAGCATCCGTTCTCCAGCGAGTGGCATCGCAATCATTTATTAATTTGTCTAATGCTCGAGTCGCTGCTCAGGAGACAACAGCGAGGCAACAGTGCAGCATCGCTCTGTCACATGTACAGTACTTATTATGAGAGGAGATATTTTTAAACCTTAATGAGGAAAGGCAGGTACAGTATGAAGCTAATGGTTTTTCACCTCTAAACTTGTAGAATGTTAGTGTTGAGCAGCAAGGAAAATAGCCATCGTTTTATACAATATTTATACTGTATGTTAGGGCTGCCGATATAATGGTTAGTACATGTGCTTAATAAGAACAGAGAAAATATATGATCTACCAACTCCCAACGCGGTGTGAAGCAACGCATTGTGAGCTTGAAGATCTGCTGTTTTAGCTGTTTTGAAGATCTGCTGTTTTAGCTGTTTTGGAACATTTAGAATTGTTTGGAAATTCTTTGAAAGTATCTGAAATTGTTTGGATAGGATGGTTAATCCAACGTATAATTAAGGAAACCTCTGTGGACAGAATATGTCTGTCTCTGCCCGGTTCTCCTGAATTTGGACACAGCCATTGTCAACACCAGAGATTCGGAGTTTGGCCTATGGGAGCTATCGTCACCGTGGTTATAGCGCCCCAAGCTATGGGATGAATGATTAAACTTCAAAGTCACTTTCCATCCCTGATATACTGTCTGTGCACAGCGCATAACCCAAACTGCACATACTTTGGGTGCTCATATCCCCGGACTGGTATGGACTAGTGATTTAACCCATTAAGACCTGGGACGCACCTGTGTCACTTTTTGATTTGAGCTAAAAAGCATTATTTTACACTTTGGCTACTCAAAAATAGCAGATATACAAGCTCGTAGCGCGGCACCGAGTGCCGCGCTACGAGCTTGTAGATCTGCTATTTTTGAAAAATCGTGAAAATGTGTGCAAATCTTTGAATATATATATTTTTAAAGCGAACATTTGTAACTCAAATCTTTGCTTCTGGGGGTCCCCGGAACAAAATATTTTGAGATGGGGGTCCGCGGCCAAATACATATCATTTTGGGGGTCCTTGACATGAAAAAGTTTGAGCACCACTGACATAGAAACATACTGTACGTTTATCAGAAAACTGTTAGGATTCAGAAGACATTTGTAGAATCAGTTTCAGGTCTTAAAGGGTTAGTAATTCTTCAATTCTTTAATCATCAACATACCTAACGTTATTTCCCTCCCTGTGAAATAATTGATCAGCCATCTGTGAAGAGTTTGTTTTTTTTAATCCACAAAGGTAACACAGCAGCCGTTGCGACAGTTGTATCTCTCCTGTTAGGGAACCCATACTGTATGTGTGAATTCGGGACTCTGTTTCAGTCCCCGTGTGTTCAATAATTCAAAACAACGTGATTTATTGTGACTCACGATTACCACATCGGTCACTCTCTCCCACTGTTTTTTTTTTGTGTGGGCTCTGCTTTTTTCCCCCCATCTGTGGTGACTTGAGGTCACCGTGCTCATTGTACCCCTGAAACCCACAGCGCGTAGCATGAGTCATGACTGCAGAAGGGTGAACACTAAATCACACTATTAACCCATTAACACCGGGAACGCATCTGTGTCATTTCAAGATTTCTTTGGGCTTTTCAAAAATAGCAGATCTACAAGCTCATAGCGCGGCACTCGGTGCAGTGCTACGAGCTTGTAGATAGGTTGAAAAATCATGCAAATTTGTGCAAATCTTTGAATATATATATATATATTTTTTAAAGCGAACATTTTTAACTCAAATCTTTGCTTCTGGGGTCCCTGGAAAAAAAGATTTTCAGATGGGTGTCCGCGGCGAAATGCATATAATTTTGGGTGGTCCTTGAGATTTCTTTTTTTCTCCAGAAGCAAAGATTTCAGTTGCAAATGTTCGCTTTGAAAAATACATACAGTATATTCAAAGATTTGCACACATTTTCACGATTTTTCATAAATAGCAGATCTACAAGCTCATAGCGCGGCACTCGGTGCCGCGCTATGAGCTTGTAGATCTGCTATTTTTGAATAGCCAAAGAAATCTTGAAATGACACAGATGCATTGCCCGGTCTTAGAGGGTTAAACCATAACAAAGCAAAAAATAATGGCAATGTGCTTGTTTTTTCCCCCCATGGTGATACAGTACATTTTGGACAACTATTGGCCTTAGTTGAGATTATGCTCATACTTTAACCACTTGAACCCTGTATTTGTTGTGTCCCCCATGGGTCTATAATATAGTCTAGATGCCTATGTTTGGGAAAACACTGCTGTAGAATGCCTCACACAAGGTTAAAGAGGATCCATGTTCAAAGGTAATTTCTGCACAGGGAAATAATTCTACTGTATGATGGTACTAGGCCTCAGGTAGGCCAGAGAATTTAACCCATTAAAACCAGGAAAGTGGGTCTTTTTAGATTTTTGCGTTGGCTATTCAAAACTAGCAGATATACAAGCTCATAGTGCGGCACCGAGTACCTGCTATTTTTGAAAATTTGTGCAAATCTTTGAATATAAAGCAAAGACTTGTAAAATATGTTGCAAATGTATGCAAATGCGCTTTAAAAATGTATAAATTCAAAGATTTGCACAAATCTTCACAATTTTTCAAAAATAGCAGATCTACAAGCTCATAGGTGCTGTGCTATGAGCTTGTCGATCTACTATTTTTGAATATCCAAAGAAATCTAAAATGACAGGGATGTGTTCCCGGATTGAATGGTTTATACATGTACGAGCGTCTTCCATCTATTCTACAGGGTACTGTAGGCTTACTGTAGCCCTGTAACAACCAGGCTCGCAAAGGTCAAGAGCATACCGTCTGCGTTCATGAATATTTAGTGGTAACACACACACACACAGACAGTACAGCTAAAGTAGCAAGTGAGAGAAAGATTCATGGACTTTAAAAATGGATGTACACTGTGAATCGCCCTTGGGTTATGTGGTTTCTTTGGGTGGGGGGGATTTGGCCCAATAGTGCAAAATAGTCAACAGTCAGTTCAGCAAATATTTGACAGCTTTCTCCTTTCCTCTTCCTGTCATATCTCCGTGTCCACACAGTGGCTCGCACAAGGTTGAATGAAAGTGTAAGAGTTTAACCCATTAAGACCTGAAGCCGATTCTACAAATGTCTTCTAAATCCCAACAGTATTCTGAAAAACGTATGTTTCTATATCAGTGGTGCTCAAACTTTTTCATGTCAAGGGCCCCCAATATTATATGTATTTGGCCGCCGACCCCCATTTCAAAATATTTTGTTCCAGGGACCCCCAGAAGCAAAGATTTAAGTTAAAAACGTTTGCTTTTTACAATATATATTAAAAGATTTGCACACATTTTCATGATTTTTCAAAAATAGCAGATCTACAAGCTCGTAGCGCGGCACTCGGTGCCGCGCTACGAGCTTGTATATCTGCTATTTTTAAATAGCCAAAGTGAAAAATAATGCTTGACACAGATACGTTCCAGGTGTTAATGGGTTAAATCCAATAATTGACTTGGTGACGTACTTCATAAGTAGACTTTGTAGCGCCGAACGTCAACACTGCTGGAAAGAATTGAAGAACGAGAGAGAGGGAAAATCACCACTGCTCGGATTGCATACGGGGATTGTCATTTTAGAGAAAAGCTGCAATGTTTAATCCTGACCTGTGCAGCGTTTGGGTGATACGAGTGACATGACCCATGTTCTGACGCATTAACCATTTAAGCCCAGGCCTATTTTATACTTCACAGTAAGATAGTGTCACGCGTTGAAAATGCTCAATCTGCATGCTCACAGTGCGTCAGAATACGTTGTGAGCTTGTAGGCTATTTCATTATATGTGACTGAGTACAATGGTTTATGCCGCAAGTGAGCATTTTTATTTTCATTGAAATTGGACAATATTTATATAAGTTGTGACCATTTGAATCTTGTTGAACCTTAAACCCCAAAGCAGATAAATATATATAATATAATATATTATTATTATTATTTGTTATTGAACATTTTTTCACCTGTAATGACGTGCCCAAATAGAGACTCCAGGTTGAAAGAGGTTAATAGCGTGATATGTGTCATTGCCCAGTTTCAGTACACCCAAGAAAGGACTGAAAATATGCCGTCTACCCACTAACCACCTTAGGACCCTGAGCTTTTATTTTGGCAATCTTGTGAAAGGCTCCCGCTTCCATAACAGCTGTTGCACAAGCGAGCCTGAGGAGGGGGAAGTGTCAAACAGAGAAAGCACATGTGACTTGCCGTCGCAAAATCAGAAGTTGATTTAATTTGGGTGGTGAAGGCGTTAATCCTCAGACTGCCAGGAGATTGAAGCCGTTTCGCCATGTCTGTTTCTGACAGACTGCATTAGTAGTGCAGCAGTTGATCGAATGCATTCATTTAATTGATTATAGAAATAAAAATAAAAGGATTTGAATACAATTATACATTTTAAAAATAGTTTAAAATAGCCGGTATGAAAAATAGCTTAAAGGGGCTTGACATAAAAAAAGGGTAAATCTAAGTACAGTAAATCTAAAAAATAAGTTAATTATTAATATTTTTAAAATAAGTTAATATAATATAAAAAAGAGCTTATGGGGCCTCTTACACCTAGCACTCTAACTATAAATATATAGTAAAAAAAACAAAACAATGCATTGATAATAAAAATGTACTTAGGAATACTTAAAAAATATACTAAAAAGCATGTCCCTTGTGGTTGAGTAATATTTGACCAGGGTTGAGTACTTTGTCCCCCACCAGTTATTTATTAATGTTGTTTGGGAGAGTGTAGTGGAACTTCTTAAATATATTATCCCAAAGCTATAAAAAAGGAGATTCACTTCTGAATTTGATGACACAAATCCTAGTGCTTCCTCCACTGACAAATCCATGGGACATTGATTTTGTGGGCACGATGACAGAACACAGGGCCATCTTACAGGGATAGAGGCACATTTTCGTATTCATGAAGTGAACGCACAACAGCAAAATAAAGCTCATTTGAATAGAAAACCTCAAAAAAGCATTCTATAAGATGTTAATGTATGCAAGTGCTTCGGGTATTGTATTTTGCTAGGCGTCTCCGTTTCTCGAGCTTAGAGACAGTGTTTCACACATCTGCATAAATTGACTCGACTCTCTGAAACCATGCTAGTGATGACGTTTTTGGTTTTGGACGGTACATTTAACATTCATGGTAGTTTTAGTTGCAATATGTTTCGTAGCTTTGGAGATTATTTTAATGAGCTTGACGTCGTGTCACTGTCACCTGTCTTTTTGCCGTTGGCCTTGACAAAATGACAAAAGTGTGTCATTCTTCAGTATTACATCATTTACTTTTCACAATTTCTTTGTCATTGTTCTCAAAGGTTCTCTCTCTTTAAACATTGATACTTTTGGAAGATAATACAGATTTGTCTACAGTCTAATGCGATGTCTGTGACTTGGCCGTCTCGGTTGGTGTGTGTGTGTGTGTGTGTGTGTGTGTGTGTGTGTGCGGCGCGCGCTAATCTTGCAAACCTCTGGACCGATCAGTACCTATGTTTTGTGCACATGGCAAGTAAGCCAAGGAAATAATCCCTGAATATCGTTCACATACGTTTTATAATATTTATAGTCATTGGAGGTTGGATTGGGCAGAAACTGAGAGCATAATACGGACATCTAGGGTTGCAACAGTTAATCGAACCAATCAATGTAATCGATTATGAAAAAAACTATCGATAATCTATAATTTAACAAAATAATCGATTAATAATAAACCCTTATTTTGGGCATGTTATAGGCAAAATTTGTCAAAACCTGTAACATTTTCCTGCAAAAAAGTTCAAATAGCCCATAGGGCCTATACAACACAGTGTGACAAAGCCTGAAATAGGGCTTAAATGTTTAATAGATTTTGTGACATATATTTTTTGATATATACCGCATGTGTTTGAAATGCGATTCTGGATTATTTGATTAATCTAAAAGGTTAGCGATACAATAGTCGCAAATAAACCAATGGATAGTTGCAGCCGGCGGCAGTGGCTCAGGGGTAGAGTGACCGGATGGGAACCGCAAGGTTTGAATCCCGGGCTCCCCCAGAGTTAAGTGTGGAAGTGTCCTTGAGCAAGACGCTGAACCCCTAATTGCTCCCGATGAGCAGGTTTGGTGCCTTGCATGGTTTTTTGCATCGGTGTGTGAATGTGTGTTGTGAATGGGTGAATGTAATGCACAATCTATGTAAAGCGCTTTGGATAAAAGCGTTATATAAATGCATCATTTACCCCGTTGCAGCCCTACTGACGTCATAGACCGGCCACACATGAAGTCAGAGATCCACTTGGAAAGCCACGCCGTTATCAGACCGCGTCTTGTTTCCTCACAAAGTGACAAGCCAGAATAAATAAAAGAGTACTTTTTTACGGAGATGGCGTGTTACCATGGAAACTGTGTTTTTCCAGCCGAATGCAGACAAGACAAGTAAATGTCCTTTTTTTTCCCTCTGGTGACATTCAATCAGTCTTTTTTTACCCTGAACTCTGAATGTTTTTTTTTTTTGGCATTTAGAGCGTGATAGTGTTATTCTATATTCATATCCCTTAGCCCCCCCATGCTAGCTTCAGTTGCAAATCTCCAGGCTTGGCGTATAGTGAAGAAGTGAGACCTTAACCCTTTGGGACCGGGAACGCGTCCGTGTGTCATTTTTAGATTTCTTTGGGCTATTAAAAAATAACAGATCTACAAGCTCATAGCGCGGCACTCGATGCCGCGCTATGAGCTTGTATATCTGCTATTTTTGAAAAAATTGTGAAAATGTGTGCTTTGAATATATGATGAAAATGAAAATATGTTGCTATAGTGGTTCTGAAACGTTTTTCATGTCAAGGACCACCCAAACTGATATGTATTTAGCCGCGGACAAAATATTTTGTTCAAGGGACCCCCCCAGAAGCAAAAGTGTGAGCCACAAGTGTTTGCTTTAAATATATATATATATTCCAAGACTTGCAAAGATTTTCATGATTTTTCAGAAATAGCAGATCTACAGTACAAGCTCATAGCGCTATGAGTTTGTATATCTGCTATTTTTTGATAGCCCAAAGAATTATAAAAATGACACACAGATGCGTTCCCCGGTCTCAATGGATTAAGATGACATTTCACTTTGGTCCAACAATTAAATTTTTCAAACGCGCTCACTTGATGTGACACTGTTATTAGTCAGCCCTCTGACATTAGCTGCCCCCCTGTTGCATGTCCCTGTCATTCACACTGCTTCCCCCTTGTCCCCTGACTCTATCTGTGTTTGCAAACATGCACATTTTCTTGTAGGAAAAGGGGGGTGAAAAGTGGTCCCGTGGTACAGATCCCAGTGGAACGACTTGGGTTGATGTTTATGCTAAAAAGCACAAGTTTTCAACAACAGGGTAAAGCGTGTGACAGCACTACTCAGCTATGGGCATCTATAGCTGAGTGGGTAGAGAGGTCATCTGGTAATCGGAAGGTCACCAGTTCGCCCCCCCCCCACCCCGCCCATGACTATGTGTTGAAGTGTCCCTGACAGTAACTGTGATGCAATCTTTCCAGTACGGATATACAGTACTGTGTGTTTTACATTAACTCTCTCACTGCCGGACTTATTTCTGGCTGCGTTTGCCCACTGCCGGTGATTTTTCGATTTTCTTACCTTTTCAAGTAGTCACAGAATATTTATCTCCAGTGAAAAAAAAATGTCATCGCGACCTCCCGTTCGCTTTTATACGCCTTTGAAAATAACATGTCTCGGCCAAAAATACATAGTAAAACAAAAAGTACACAGGAGCCGAGATACAGCCTTTTTAAGTAATAAGTTAACCAAGAAGTGAATGGAGCAGCAAATCTTTGGATCACGATATCTTGGGTTCTGAACGTTTTTCTCAAAAAATGTATAATATATATATATATATATATATATATATATATATTTATTTATTTTTTCTTCAAAAAGTCATAAGTCGTTCTTGGCAGCCAGGGCGTTATGACGATGTCTCGCCAGAAGTCATTCTTGGCAGTGAGAGAGTTAATTGTGCCATAGTTTTCCATATATTGTAACCATGGTTTGTCACACATATTTAGTTAGTTAGTTTAGTTAGTTTATATTGCTTGGAAACCGCATTTAATTGTAATAACCAATGTTGTAATGTGACACTGGATGAACACACAGTGGTTGGAACACATACTGTAGGTTGAAGGTTCAAGGTGTACTTGTAGGTCAGTGGTTCTCAACCTTTTCAGGTCGCGACCCCCCAAAATAATCACATTTGAACTGGGGACGCCCCACCCTGACAAGCACTTGGAATTGTAGGAGTTGAGGCATTACACTTAATTTGACTCGGTTCCACAGATAAATATTGTGAAAATAGCCGATATGCAAGATTGCGTTGTTAGATTGTCTATTTTCGCAATTTCTGCCTTTCCCCCCTTATTTTTAGGTAGTAAAAAGGTAGTAAAAATCATGTGGGGACCCTCCTGGGGGTCCCGACCCACAGGTTGAGAACCACTGCTGTTGGTCACAGTGGTGCAAGGCTCTAGCAAAATGATATTGTCTGTTTTTTTTTCGTGCGAACCCTGTCTGCAAAGGCCTTAACTGTATAATAGCTCACTCACCACAATGGAGATGAAGCCGCATTCATTTGGCACCACAAAGCCAAGGCCTTTGCCATTAGGGATTTCATGCAAGATACAAGAATGTTAAAGTTTTTACACATTAAAGAGAAAACCCCCCCAAAAAAAAGCATTTTTCTTCACTGCTCATCTTTGGTAGGGAACCTGGTCAGGTGCTATTGGGAGTTCTGCATTCTGTCTTTTGAGTTGAGCGTCCATCTGAGATTAAAAGCCTCGGGCAGAGATAGGCGCTGGCCAAGAGAGACCAGTTAAAGGGGAAAGAAACCCAATATATAGCAAGCTTAAAGTAATACTCTACTTTGAAAACCGAGGGGGAAGAAACCCAGGCACTCAAGAAAAAGTCGACATGAAGACCACGGGGTCGAAACATGATGACTTTTTAACTTGACACGCTATGTTTTAATAAAGGCTTTTTATTAGACCTTTTTCCTCCAGACTTCTTCTGTAAGTGCCCAGGAACTTCTTCTCTGTATTCTACGTGCATTCCCTGTGATCCGGGAACACCTTTTAGATTTAATAGCCTTCTTCATCCTCCTGTTGAGCACCGCTGTTCCGTTCTTTTCCCTAATATTTTACTTTAGTGGACACTGCTGCACACATACCTTCATATGTGTTTGTGAAGGGCCAATCCAATTTCTGCCCCTGGGATTGGGAAGACAAACTCTTGATTCACTTGTGTGAACACAGTAATTCGGTGGAAGTAACATTATCGTTTTCTCACCGTCAGTTGATGCTTCATATCCATAAGAGGCAAACCGGGGTCATTTGTTTATTTTTGCAACACAGTTCTTATTTGACGCTATATTAAAGACGTCTATGGGGATTCAGAACGGGGGTGGAAAACCGCGAACCAGGTAGGATGTGTAAATTACGTCAGACTTCGGTGCTCTATATGTTTGTGGGTACACACACACGCACATTCATATAATTCCTATATTTTTCATAGGCTACTGTTTAAAGTAACAGTCATTTACATGTTTCACTACAGTACTGTACACTGATTTAGGTTAAAAGGTAACAAACAAGGAAAACATCTCCATATCAAATACGGTACTGAGGACGTGAGCTCAATTAAAGTCACAGCATTAATTGGTGCCTAATAATTAAACGTGTCACATATAAACAATGGGCTCATATTCATGTAAATCTGTCTGATTTGGCACGCTCCATTTTTCCCCCTCAACACCAAATCTCTTCGCCAGAAGTGTTGTGAGCTTGTAGATTGGCGATATCCGCTGAATGTTCACCCCTAGAATAAGGACGCTAGGGTTCATGTGGTTAAAAAGTTCCACTAGATCATTGGTTCTCAAAGTGGGGTCCTTTGGGGGGGGTCCCCAGCAAAATTTGTTAATATAGTGTCACAATCATTCTAACCACTTTAACCATATTTTATACTTTAGCTATTCAAAAATAGCATAAAAATCATAAAAATGTGTGCAAATCTTTGGATGTATATATTTTGAAAGTGATTTTTTTTTAACTCAAATCTTTGCTTCTGGAGGTCCCTGAAAATGTTTTTGAGATGGGGTTTCTGCAGCCAAATACATATGGTTGCTGTCCGGCAGGAACCAGCTAACTCAATTTTTCCGCTTTTGCATTTTTTTCCATAAATCAGATATTGAACAGCTATTGAACACCCGTTACGTCTGTGTGTTGATTAAAAAAAATATTGAACCAATGAAAAGTATTAGAAAGTGCTTCTGACAAAACCAGCTAACTCCATTGGACTCCTCAAACTTTCTGCTAAACCAGCAGCACAAGCAACACAACTCCAGCAAAGGGGGGGCGGAGTTAGCTGGTTTTGCTGACTCCACCCCCCAGTTAGCTGGTTTTGCTGACTCCAGGCTCCACCCCCTTTTGACCTCCAACCTCATTGTGAGCTTGGAGGTCCATTCAGCTGTTCTTATCAATGATGAACAGAACCTCCTAACTCCACTTTTAGTTTTTTTCATTTCCTCAAAAATGAACATTTTGGAGTTAGCTGGTTCCTGGACAGCAGAGATATCATTTTGGGGGTCCACTGTGGACCACTGTGCTAGATTAACGAGAAAGAAGACGCTCTTTGATTCTGAAGCCGCCGAGAGAGACAATAACGCTACTGTTAGTGTTACGCAACATACCATTATGTACCTCTATTCCCCGCAGTAGACATCAAACAAAATATGCATGTGCAAAAGGATGCAATGCACTGTAACAACACCATAATACATGCTTCATAGCCCAGCGTGATGTGTGGTTTTACAGCGCCAATGTGCCGGTACAGTAGACTGTAGCAAAGATCAATGCTCCTATAGGTGCAATTTGCTTCATGATGCATAACCGTACCGTACAAGCTGACTGTAATTGCTTCCTCTGAACCATTGTTTGGTGTCTGCTCCGTGCGGCCGGTCAGGCCAATGCAAAACACACACACACACACACACACACACACACACATCAGTGGTGGAAAGTAACTTAAGTGCATGTACTCGAGTACTGTACTTACGTACAATTTTGAGGTACTTTGACTTTACGGGAGTATTTCC
Source organism: Gymnoscopelus microlampas (assembly GCF_963454915.1). Taxonomy (NCBI): domain Eukaryota; kingdom Metazoa; phylum Chordata; class Actinopteri; order Myctophiformes; family Myctophidae; genus Gymnoscopelus; species Gymnoscopelus microlampas. The sequence goes on from NC_139950.1 coordinate 17,563,228, forward strand.
AATTTCAAATACTTTTACTTCTACTCCACTACACCTCAGAGGCAAATGTTGTACTTTTTACTCCACTGCAATTATTTGAAAACTTTAGTTACGTTGTAGATTTTGATAATTATTACAAAACATACATTAAACACTTCAGCCCTACATACATTTCGGCCATTTGAAAATAGCCGATCTACAAGCTCACAATGCGTCGCGATGCAACGCATTGTGAGCTTGTAGATCTGCTATTTTCAAATGTTTTTGGTACATTTTATACATTTGAAAACGTGTGAAATGGGACATTCTGCATGAGTACGTTCTACTTTTGGTACTTTGAGTACATTTAGATACCAATACTTTTGTACTTTCACTCAAGTACATTTTTAATTCCGGACTTGTTTACTCGTAACAGAGTATTTCCACTTTGCAGTATTGATACTTTTACTTAGTGAAAAATGTGAGTACTTTTTCCGCCCCTGACACAAATAGACAAGTCTGGTTTATTCAGAGAACGTCACACATTTGGCAATGGGATACAATTACAATGGGGGAAAAAACTAATATTTGTGTAAAAATCTAAATTCCCACGGCCATTTAATTATTTTTATCTTTATTTTTTTTTTGCTTAAGCCCCTTGTGCACAAATAGACATACTATTGTCTTTTATTCAACTCCCACTTTCAGGGTTAGCGAGCATCATTTAGTTTATCACACAATAATGTGGCGTAATCATGCACTCACGTACTGCAGGTGTAATTGATAACAATTAATTTCACTCCATTGTTTTTAATCGCTTCACCCTCTAGACCAGTGGTTCTCAACCTGTGGGTCAACCAGGGGGGGGGGTCCCCACATGATTTGGGGGGAGGGGGGCTCCAGATGACAGTGAAGTGACAATTTAACCCATTAAGACCTGGAACTGTGTCATTTTTAGATTTGAGCTAAAAAGCATTATTTTACACTTTGGGCTATTCAAAAATAGCAGATCTACAAGCTCATAGCGCGGCACCGAGTGCCGCGCTATGAGCTTGTAGATCTGCTATTTTTGAAAAATCGGGAAAATGTGTGCAAATCTTTGAATATATATATATTTCTAAAGCGAAAATTTTTAACTCAAATCTTTGCTTCTGAGGGTCCCTGGAACAAACTGTTTTGATGGGGGTCCGCAGCCAAATACATATAATTTTGGGGGTCCTTGACATGAAAAAGTTTGAGCACCACTGATATAGAAACACAGGTTTTTCAGAAAACTGTTGAGATTTAGGAGACATGTAGAATCGGCTTCAGGTCTCAATGGGTTAAGGACTTTTAGACCTTTTTAATGCCTAAAAAGACCATTACTGCATCAAAAATAACCAATCAACTATGTTATAAAAACTGGTCAAACATTGGCCAAATTGTGAAATGATATAAGAAAATAGCCGATCTCCAAGCTCTCAACGCCTCGCATTGCGAGGAGAGCTTGTAGATCTGCTATTTCCACAATATTTATCTGTGGAACCGAGTCAAACTAAAAGTAATGCCTCAACTCCTACAATTCCAAGTGCTTGTCAGGGTGAGGGGGTCCCCGGTTCAAATTATGATTATTTTTGGTGCGCTGCGCTGTCCAAAAAGGTTGAGAACCACTGAGTAAGATCGGCTTATTATTTTGGCTAATGTTCCCCACCAGAATATGGATACCTGGGGTTCATGTGGTTAACCCATTGAGACCTGAAGCCGATTCTACATGTCTCCTAAATCTCAACATTTTTCTGAAAAACGTATGTTTCTATATCAATGGTGCTCAATCTTTTTCATGTCAAGGACCCCCAAAATGATATGTATTTGGCCGCGGACCCCCATCAAAATATGTTGTTCCAGGGACCCCCAGAGGCAAAGATTTGAGTTAAAAATGTTCGCTTTACAAATATATATATTCAAGATTTGCACATATTTTCACAAATTTTCAAAAATAGCAGATCTACAAGCTCGTAGCGCGGCACTCGGTGCCGCGCTATGAGCTTGTATATCTGCTATTTTTGAATAGCCCAAAGTGTAAAATAATGCTTTTTTAGCTCAAATCTAAAAATGACACAGTTCCAGGTCTTAAAGGGTTAATATGGTCTTTTATTCAGCTTTCACTCTCAGGGTCGGCGCCCGGGGGCGTCATTTAGTTCCTCATAAATTCCGTAATCATGCACTCAACGTACCGCAGGTGTAATTGATGCAATTGATTTCGCCCCCAAATCTTTTTGACCTTAGCCTTCCCTGAGCAGGTCCGTGGAAGAAGTGAATCTTAAGAAGAATAATAATAATGATAAGGAGGATAATACGGGGAAGTGCTGTCAACGCGGTAGACTTCTTGCTGTGTTTCCTAGCAACAGGCAAGTTTCCACGGCATTGTTTCAAAGAGATACAGGAGGAGGAAGACGGTGGTGATTTTTATCTAGCGCCGCCGAGATGCCAGGTGTCCGTGCAATTTTCAACCGGAGACTCCCCCCAATCCCAGCGCAAATTAACCCATTCAGGCCTGAGGTTCCGATTCTACGAAATGTCTTCTAAATCCTAACAGCTTTTTGAAAAAACGTATGTTGCTATGTCAGTGGTTTTCAAACCTTTTAGTGTCAAGGACCCCAAAATGTATATGTATTTGGCCGCGGACCCCCATCTCAAAATATTTTGTTCCAGGGACCCCCAGAAGCAAAGATTTGAGTTACTAATGTTTGCTTTGAAAATATATGTATTCAAAGATTTGCACACATTCTCTCGATTTAAAAGAAAATAGCAGATCTACAAGCTCGTAGCACGGCACTCGGTGCCGCGCTACGAGCTTGTAGATCTGCTATTTTTGAATAGCCGAAGTGTAAAATAATGCTTTTTTTTAGCTCAAATCAAAAAGTGACACAGATGCGTTCCAGGTCTTAATGGGTTAATTCACATTTTCCGCGTGCCGTGGGGATTCTCGTCAAATTGCATTATAATTTGATGCGTCAGTCAAGAGCTGCTCATTTGTTCTAACAGATAAAAGGTGCATCTTGTATACGTGGTCTTTTTTTTTTTTTTACTGCATGACTCTGCAGGAGGCTTGCCCGTCAACAAGAGGGTTGTGTGTGCAGTGGTGGAAAGTAACTAAGTACATTTACTTAAGTACTGTACTTAAGTACAATATTGAGGCATTTGTACTTTTAATTGAGAATTCCCAATTTCCAATACTAATTTTACTTCTACTCCACTATATCTCGGATCCAAATATTATACTTTTACTCCACTACATTTATTTGAAAACTTTAGTTACTTTGTAGATTTTGATTATTATTACAAAACTTACATTAACCACTTACTGTATATACCCTATATACATTTCGGCCATTTGAAAATAGCCGATCTACAAGCTCACAATGCGTCGCGATGCGACGCATTGTGAGCTTGTAGATCTGCTATTTTCAAAACTTGTGAAATGGGACATTCTGCATACGAGTACTTTTAATTTTGTACTTTAAGTATATTTTGATACCAATACGTTTGTGCTTTTACTCAAGTTCCGGACTTTTAGTTGTAACATTCAGTGCCATTCACGTGTTTCACGCGTTTTACCGCTATGGTGCAACGTGCCAATCACGTATTTCATGTGTTTTTGAAAAAATCACACCCAGTGTGAAGTGAGCGGTGCTATTTATGAGTTATTCATTTCATCATGCGAAGCTTAGCCAATGGGCGTGTTTTCCACAGCATGGCGTCACAGCGAAAGACAAATTTTCACGACGGAAAGAAAAACTTTCACCACGGATGGGTCCTAAACCCACTTATAGGAGCGGTTGCACCGCTCAAAAATAGTACTTTTTTTAATGTTTTTTTTAAAGATATCATTATCTGAAGATTTGCAGCTTCATCCACTACTTGTTTAACTTATAACTGAAAAAGGCTGTATCTCGCTTCCTAAGCACTTTTTTTTTACTTTGAAAAAAATAAATAAAATCGAATTGGCCAGAAATAGCCAGAAATAATTTTGGCACTCAATGAGTTAAGTAACTTAAGTAAAGTACTTTTCTACCACTGTGTGTTTGCTTGTGTGTGTGTGTGTGTGTGTGCGTGGCCGGGTGCGTGAGTGCATGCATGCGTGTGCGTCTGATTCCGCTGCACTGACCAGCACCAAATGTCATGTGCTCACTGCCTGCCAGTAGGCCAAAGAAGTACCCCCACTATTTCTCTGCACAAATGGAACCAAAATGGACTCGTAATGGTCCATCTGGTTCCATTTGTACACTCTCAGAGTTAAAGACCTGTAAGGGTCGTATTTGGACCCCCCTGGGTGGGCCCCAGAACCGGCATTGAGAACCGTTGCACCAGGTTGCCTTTCGTGGCCCCCGCGTATTTCAGCCACAAAAAGGACAAGATCAAGGTTGTAAGATCTAAGGTTAAATGGAAGAGCAGTATGTTTCCTACTGTAATGACCACCAGGACATCATCAATCTGTCCCAGAATGGATTCAGTTTGAAGGCCTTTTTAACCCATTAAGACCTGGAACTGTGCCATTTTTAGACTTGACCTAAAAAACATTATTTTACACTTTGGGCTATTCAAAAATAGCAGATATACAAGCTCATAGCGCGGCACCGAGTGCCGCGCTATGAGCTTGTAGATCTGCTATTTTTGAAAAATCGTGAAAATGTGTGCAAATCTTTTAATATATAGATTTTTAAAGCGAACATTTTTAACTCAAATCTTTGCTTCTGGGGGGTCCCTGGAACAAAATATTTTGATGGGGGTCCGCGGCCAAATACATATCATTTTGGGGGTCCTTGACATGAAAAAGTTTGAGCACCACTGATATAGAAACATACGTTTTTCAGAAAACTGTTGGATTTAGGAGACATGTAGAATCGGATTCAGGTCTCAATGGGTTAACAAAATGTTATAAATTCCTTTTATTACATAAAAAAAAAAGCATTACTGAAAGTTAATCATTCACTCTTTCTGTTATCTTCAATAGACGTCATACAAAAGGTAAAAGGCAGCCTTGAAGAACTTTATGAGAGTTTTTTTTTTTGTCATCAATTTTCCCCTTTCTCTTAAATTACAGCTTCTTCGGAATGTCCTTTGCAATTGAATAGAATAGTGTGCGTTGCTAAATCTCTCTCCTCTCCCACCCCCACCCCCTTTTCTCATTCCATTTTTCTCGCTCTCTCTCTCTCTCACACAAGCACACACACACACAGGCTGATACCCACACACACACACATGCACGCGAGCGCACACACAAATAAAGTATTTTTTGAAAAGGTCATGTCATGGTGCATCTCCATCCAAAGAGCAGTTGGATCATAGAAAGAAATGGATCTTTATTTTTGTTCTCTGCACAATTGGCATGATCCAGTAAATTCATTATGTTATTCCTGATTTTATAACTCTGTGGTTCTCCTCAAGTATGACATCTTAACTAAAGCCTAAGTCAAAGACGTACGCACATTTTTTTTGCATGAATTTTGACAATTTCCCTGTGTGGACTATTAGCTCAGGCTAATATACTACAGTGTATTTCTATCAGCCGACATACAGTTCAGCAGTGTTTTTTAAACGTTTTGTGCACAAGGTCGGACCAATGGGCAAGTCAAAATCTCAAGGCACACCTGTTTTCATATCGAAATTAGCTGATCTATGAGCTTGTAGATGAGTTATTTTATAATAATTACTTGAATGCAATAATACAATGATACGACATACCAGTGTGCCTCAGAACACTGTTTGGGAACAACTGCAGTACAGTAATTGGCCAGTGAAAGTTACTGGTCTCAGTTGTCTTTGTTTCTATGCAAGTGGTTCTCAAACGTTATCATGTCAAGGACGCCCAAAATTATATGTATTTCGCCGCGGACCCCATCTCAAAATATTTTGTTCCAGGGACCCCAGAGGCAAAGATTTGAGTTACAAATGTTAGCTTTCAAAATATATATATTCAAAAATGTGCACACGTTTTCAACATTTTTCAAAAATACCAGATCTACAAGCTCATTGCGCGGCACGAAGTAACGTGCTATGAGCTTGTAGATCTGCTATTTTTGAATAGCTAAAGTATAAAACATGGTTAAGTGGTTAAAATCTAAAGTGACATGCTTTCCCGGGTCCCGGCAGAGTCAGGTGTTGTCAGAGTCATTATCTACCTCAAACATTTAAGCTCAATCCCCAAATCCTGCCCAGCAGTGGGCCATACTTACATTTCAAATCATTACAACTAATTTGCATTAAAAATAAATAATACATCAAACAATTATTAGCACAGCTCCATGGATGCTCTGACTGTGTCTTGTAGAGGGAAGCTAGACTGTTTTGTCTTAACCACGTAAGACCTACAGTATTTACTTTATTGCACAAGGAATAGTGAAACTTAACAGATCTACAAGCTCACAACGTGTAGTATTGTGACACTTTGTAGGCTTGCTGATTTGCTATTCTGGAAAACATGTTGATACAATTTGCACAAAATAGGGTTAGGCCAGTGTTAACCAAAAACCCTTAATACTTCATTGACTGGGGTCCCCCTGGAATGTGTTGTGATCTTGTAGATCTGCTGTTTTTGCTGAATGTTTGCCTAATTTTGCTTAGAGCTTGACCATTATGACTTGCCCAGAATACGGACGCCAGGATTGATGTGGTTAAAAAGTGTGGACACATCATGTAAATGTTTGTCAGGTTTTGTGTTCAGACCTTGTGCATTTCTTGAAGGTGATGTTCTCCCAAAAAAAGAGAGAAAAGGGAAGAAAAGATCAAAGGATTTTGAGAGTGCTCCGGTGGATTTGGCAAACATTCATCGACACAAATAACCTCGGCAGTCAGCGGTCTGAAAATAGTTTTATTAAACTTTTATTGAAGTAGTAAAAGCAAGGCTTTTAAAGGAAGGCAAGAGCTGGATTGAATGGAAAGTAAAAAAAAAAGTAAAAAGCATCTTGTATATCAAAAGGCGGCTTTTTTCATTGCGCGAAGCATTCACATTGCGCGTGTTTGTTTTCGTGTCGTGCGAGTGAATCCTCTCTCTCTCCATGCATCCATTGTGTTTTGGCGTCGAGAGGCAGGGATGAAAGCCCATACATAATGCACGGTGCCAGACGGGGTACAGTAGCACTCTCTTCACTATCATGGCTTGAAGGTGAAATTACCTGCTTTACATACAAGCCGCCCGGTACTCTTGGTAAGCAATGGTAGCGATTTCAAGGTGAAACGGGTCAGCGCTGTACACTGATAATAAGTTTAGGCTAGACCACTGGTGTGAACCATCTGCGGGTCCCGTTCTGAGCCCCTGTAATTCGGTGGAAGCAGCTGGAGGGAGGGCTGCAGATGGTCCGAGTGGTACAGGGGAAACAGTGTGGGACCACGGGCCCTCCTCCTCACATGATCTGCTGCTTCTCGGGAGGAGGACCTCCCTGTTTCTAAGTGCTTTGAAGTCTTTGTTATGGAAGGGAACGGCACCCGAGGTGGGGTTCCCCGTTTCAATTTATAGTACAGTACGTAGGTACTGGAAAGCATCTTGATGACTGTGATAGTGTCTTTGTGTGAAAGAACAGCTACTGATTAGGAACATTATTCGCACCTTTGCTTGATTACCGATATCCCCTGCACCTGTTAAAAGCCTTTGAAGTGTGCTTGTCTGTGTGGTTATTGAGAGTCACCAGTATATTACAGTGACCCTTTTTCAATCTCTTGTCCCTATTTAGGGCATGTCATTAGGCGAACGTTATCCCAAATTCGCCGCAAAATTTCAAAATTGTCTTTACATTTATGTATTTTTACTTTTCAAAAAATGTGAAAACCAAAAAAAAAAAATCCAACAATAATATTTAAATAGTGTAGCCAATCCAATCTAAATGGTTAAAAGAAGAAACATCTTTGAGACTCATTCATGTCTGCAGAAGAAAGGCGATTGTAATGAATGGCGTTTAAATGTGAGTGTTGTTTGAAGGAGCACGGACGGTCTGTGTGTTGATTGCGCCGCTCATGTGGTCTGGGTCAGTACGAGGAGCAGTGAGAGGGAACAGTGTGATAGTAGGAACATCCCAGCAGGCTCCAGATGGCTCTCTAACACAGCCAGACAGTACATGTGTCCTCCCCATTCACTGTACCAGCCTCATATGGATGTTAAAAGTCTGGATAATTGTAGGGTATTTTAAGAACCGCACCAAATAGCCTTATTTATCATCCGAATGGCCCGTGTACCCATTTCACTTTTGATTAATGAATAATAAATTATTATTTTTGTTTGTTTGTTTGTTTTTCCCCCGGTATTTGCGCGACCAAGACACCACACCACAATACATATCATTGACAGCTTCGTCCCCCCCCCCCCCTTTTGACACCATCCGTTTCTTTTATGGGGGGGGGGGTTCTTTTTTCCTTCATGCCTGCCCCTATAACCGGAAAGGTACTCATTAATAATTCCTGTGTTATTTTCTAAGGTCTGTGACAGTCCCATCAATATCTGTGAGAGTAAACAATTCTCTCTTCCAGAAGAAGCCACACAAAACCACAGAAGCAAGAAGCAAAACATACGGGGCAATGCCATATCAGGTCTATAGAGCCTTTCTAGAGCTGCGCGATAGACGGGTTGAATGCAGTGGTTTTTCATAATTCATTATTTATGGAGCAGCTGTCTGTTTTATATGTGATCACGTCATAAGTGGGAGTCGATCTCAGTATATTGGTCATGGCTTTCGTGTTTACATATACTGACTGGATTGTCCAGTGGTTCTCAACCCGTGGGTCGGGACCCCCAGGGGGGTCCCCATATGTTTGTTTTTTTTGGCGGGGGTCCCCAGATGGCAGTGAAGTGACAATTTAAGGACTTGTTAGACGTTTTTAATACTTTAAAAAAAATAGATCATTACTGTATCAAAAGTAATCAACAAACTACTATTAAAAACTGGTCAAACATTGGCAAAATCGTCAAATATAAGAAAGAGGCACAAAAAAAAGAAAGAAAAGAAAGAAAATTTACAAGCTGCGTTGTGAGCTTGAAGATCAGCCATTTTCACAATATTTATCTGTGGAACCGAGTCAAACTAAATGCATCAACTACTACAATTCCAAGTGCTTATAGCAAATATACAAGCTCACAGCGCGTCCCTTCGTGACACGCTGCGAGCTTGTAGATCTGCTATTTCGAAAAATCTTGAATATATATATATTTTTGTAAGCAAACATTTTTAACTAAAATCTTTGCCTCTGGCGGCCCCTGGAACTAAATATTTTGAGTTGGGGGTCAGCGGGGCAAATACATATAATTGTGGGTGTCCGCCTTGATATGAAAACGTTTGAGAACCACTAGCAACATACGTCTTTCACAAAAAGTTTAGGATTTGGAAGACAATCATCCTCAGGTCTTATTGGGTTAAATTAAAAGCAAAACGAAAGTTTTCAATTTTTCTGTTAATGCAAGAATATGCAATGTTGTGATCCAACACTGTCAGGTCCAACACATGGTATTCTCTCGACACAGCTTGTTGGCTCGCACAATTCTTCCAACAATTCCGCCAATTCCCTCGGAAAACGCTGCCTAGAACAAAGCCGATGGCCCACTTTTGTTTCGCCTTTGCAGTCATGTACTGGAAATAAGTCCCACTGAAAACCAAATCAGTCGAAGCCTATTTAGCTTGCTGCTCGGCATGCAACGGAAATATGTTTTAAAGATATTTTAAACTATGTTTTCGTGAACAGAAATGACAGATGAACGATTCATGTCGCAACTTTTGCGAGGTGGAATCACAGACTCTCTGTAGCATTCAAAGATCATGAACTATATACATACCTGGCTTGAGAGCAGTGTTGCCAGATGCTGTGAGAGAAACAAGCAACCAGGTCTAGGAAAACCAGCCCAAAAGAAGCGACTATGGGCCACATGTCATGAGCACTTTAACATATGCATCAGCTATTTGAAAATAGCAGATCTACAAGCTCACAACGCGTCGCGATGCGACACGTTGTGAGCTTGTAGATCGGCTATTTTCAAATAAAATCTTGCGGGGAAATTATTATACGCAGATCTGGCAACCCTGCTTGAGAGACTAAACACATGGTGACAGCCATGCTAACATTAGGCTAAGACCAGCGTCCCTCGGGCAGCACTCGGCACATGGACAAACATTGAGTTGGACTGCTGGCCTTGTAGCTGGAAGGCAGAGTTCTTCTACAGTATTGCTGTTTTTTTCTGAACGGAAATCTATTGTATTAATGCAGGGGTGTCCAAACTTTTTGTTCAAAGGGGGCCATACGGTATTTGACAACATAAAAATACCTTAGTCCTGTCTCCTGTCAATACTGTACCTTTGTTTGGACCATAAAAAAGCACATACTAAAGCATCGCCTTACAACAATTTTAATTAACTACAGTGCAATATCAATAGTTTTATAACAATAGTTAATAAGTTAATTTCCTTTGTAGGCATCACAGTGGAAAACATAAGGCGGTGAACTTAAAGAAGGTCCAAGGCAGCTCTGTTCAGTTCAAGTAGAAAATATGTTATTAATCCACATAGCAAGGAATTAAAAAAAAAACACAGGTGACCAACGCGTTTGGGCCAGAGGCCTTCATCAGGCTTTCTGTTTGACATAATTACAGACCCGCGCAGCGCTTCATCTATTATCAGATCAATAGTTTTTTGTAGCTAAATGCAAGCCAATCTTCTGTGCTCTGAACAAAACAAAAACAAGTCATGTTTTTTTTCCACATGCATGCACTGCATTGCTATTATATTTACAGTCCGTTAAATTGTCTTTGTTGTTCAAGTGGCAGTCTAGCCACATGTAACCAGGTGTGAAAAGGTTAAATAGAAATAGCCTTTCTTTCACATCTTGAGAATGAAACAACACAAGGGACAAGCAGTTAGGACTCCTTACAAATCTCTACTATCTGCCCAGTGCCCAGGTTCATTTCAAAACACTAAGAAACTTCATTGTATGAATTTCACTGGTGGGCCATAATATATTAATGAAGGAAGTGGTTGCAGATCGTATAGCTTGTGCAAACTACAGTACAAGCTCTACTGATCTACCATGTAGATCTAAGTGGTTAAATTAAACGTAATAATTCATGTCACACAATATTACTTTTTGTGTTATATAAGGATATTACTTTTGCAATAACGAAAACAAAACACCCTCAAATGTGGTGCAAAAGGACTAGGAGTGGTATTAAATGGAAGAGAGCAGGCTAAGTGGACTACAGAAGAATGCCACAATAATGTAATTAATGAATATTAATGAATATGCTATTTAAGCAGCCAAGATTTCAATGTCATGATGGAATGAATGCCCAAAAACTCAGAAGCTGCAGCATGCTCTATTGCGCTGGGCATAAAACAAAAAAAAACTGAATAAAAGTCTGAATAGTAGACCAGCTGCATTATCATTAGTGTGCATGAATCCTTAACCCATTAAGACCTGGAACTGTGTCATTTTTAGATTTCAGCTAAAAAGCATTATTTTACACTTTGGGCTATTCAAAAATAGCAGATATACAAGCTCATAGCGCGGCACCGAGTGCCGCGCTACGAGCTTGTATATCTGCTATTTTTGAAAAATCGTGAAAATGTGTGCAAATCTTTGAATATATATATTTTTAAAGTGATCATTTTTAACTCAAATCTTTGCTTCTGGGGGGTCCCTGGAACAAAATATTTTGATGGGGGTCTGCGGCCAAATACATATCATTTTGGGGGTCCTTGACATGAAAAAGTTTGAGCACCACTGATATAGAAACATACGTTTTTTCAGAAAACTGTTGGGATTTAGGAGACATGTAGAATCGGCTTCAGGTCTCAATGGGTTAACCATTATTGCTTGATGTGCAAAACATAATTCTATGCTACTGCATTCTATGTGTTACACTGCCTGGCACTGTGGGTTATCACGCCAGCCTTTGGAAAATGACTAAGTGATCATGTGCCCAAAAACGTTGCCCACCCTTGGTCTACACAAATGGAGGTTGTCATGCTTCCCAGGCTCGTACCGTCGCCGTTTTGTCTTTTGCAGCATGAATGAAATATCGGGCCTGGCCCCTGCATAGTGTTTAAACTGTTTGTAATGCGAGTGTGCATTAAGTGCGACATCATTCAGAAGTCGTGTTACGGTTTGAACCACATTAACATCGACAGTGACACGATTCCCCTCTTTCCACAGGAGCTGCTGTCTTTCCTTGTTAAGGTGACGTGTAACCCTGAGCTACTGCTCTACAATACTGGCAGTAGCAAGCTTTTGGCTCTTAACCCGTTAAGACCGGGAACGCAGATAATAGCAGATATACAGTACAAGGTGCCGCGCTACGAGCTTGTAGATCTGCAATTTTGTTTTTTATCTGTGCAAATCGTTGAATATATATATTTTTTAAAGTGAACATTTGTAACTCAAAGCTTCTGGGGGATTCTACAAATGTCTTCTAAATCCTGACATGTTTTTTTTTTTAAACGTATGTTGCTATATATATCTGTGGTTCTCAAACTTTTTTTCATGTCAAGGACCCCCAAAATATATCTGTCCGTGGACCTCCCCATCTCAAGATATTTTGTTCCAGGGACCCCCAGAAGTAAATATTTGTGTTAAAAATGTATATATTCAAAGATTTGCACAAATCTTCCACGATTTTTCAAAAAATAAATAGCCGATATACAAGCTCATAGCGCGGCACTCGGTGCCGCGCTATGAGCTTGTATATCGGCTATTTTTGAATAGCCCAAATAAATCTTAAAATAACACAGATGCGTTCCCGGTCTTAACGCGTTAAGGCCGTGACATGCTCAAAGCGTCACTGATGCAAGCATCCCTGACGCGCGTCAAGAGAGAATAGAAAAGAGGTTACCTTTCTGTGTTGCTTCAACCCAAAATAGAACCGAGCTTCTTATAGAGACGCGTGAACAGGTTTTGACACGTCCAATTGGAGCCTCCGGTGTGGTTTCAGCCGTTGTAAACAATGTTTGATAGCGCTTGATAACGTTTTTTCTCCCTTTATTTTTTAACATTGAAGTGAATGGAGCAGCAACTTTTTGAATAGCGTTACCTCCTAGTTCCTTTGAGAGAAAAAAAACAAAAAAAAGTTTTTAAAATGTTTTAAAATATATATTTTTTTTATAGGAGACGTCAAAAGACGTCATTGGCACTCATGGCACACTGAAAACAGCCGTCAAAAGACGTCATTGGCACTCAATGAGTTAATTTATTTAATTGTACATAAAGTAGCCCGTCTACATTCTCACATCGCGCATAGTGAGCTTGTCGGCAACTTGACGCCGGCATACGGCTCGTCTCGTCATGAATCTTTGGACTGAACTAGGCTGAACTAAACCATTGGTTCTCAAAGTGGCGTCCGGGGACCCCCAGGGGTCCTTGGCGGGGTTCCAGGGTTCCAGGGGTTCCAGCTAAATGTGTTAATATAGCATCACAATAATTTTAACCTCTTTTACCTTTTATACTTTGGATATTTTGTTTTAAATCGTGAACATTTTTAGAACTTTTTAAAGCGAACACTTGTAACTCAAATCATTGCTTCTGGTGGGGGTCCCTGGAACAATATATTTAGAGATGGGGGTCCGCGGCCAAATACATATCATTTTGGGGGCCTTTGTCCTTGACATGAAAAAGTTTGAGAACCACTGACTTAAACCCTATATAGGGACACTCAGGTTCATGTGGTTCAAGTCAGGGCAAGGCTATCTATAACCCGGGGTCTCTGCCAAGGGTTCTGGTTGTGCAGTTATAGACACCGTCCGTTCCATCAACGTGCGGTATTTGTCTCATTTTATTGTACACAGCACCACCGTCAAGACTGCAGTCACTTCCCATGTCTTTCCTTTGACTGAAAATGCACTTCCTCATGCTATGCTGTACCTTTTTGCTTCAGCTTTGCTTACCAAAGCACTTTTGTGTTCACTACTGCTGCCCAGATAAATCTGTTACTGACTATAACTAAAGTACAACAGTAAAATTGGCTGATTTATCGCAATTGAATTATTATCTGCAACATGCAAGCCACCGCCTATATTTCGGAAATTACTTTTCTTTTCCATTAACACCTTTTAAGACCTGGGACGCATCTGTGTCATTTTTTTTATTTGAGCTAAAAAGCATTATTTTACACTTTGGCTATTCAAAAATAGCAGATATACAAGCTCATAGCGCGGCACCGAGTGCTGCGCTATGAGCTTGTAGATCTGCTATTTTAGAAAAATCGTGAAAATGTGTGCAAATCTTTGAATATATATTGTTTTAAAGCATTTTTTTAACTCAAATCTTTGCTTCTGGGGGTCCCTGGAACAAAACATTTTGAGATGGGGTCGGCGGCCAAATCATTTTGGGGGTCCTTGACATGAAAACGTTTGAGCACCCCTGACATAGAAACATACGTTTTTCTGAATACTGTCGGGATTTAGAAGACATTTGTAGAATCGGCTTCAGGTCTTAATGAGTTAATAGCCAGGAAGTTGCTGACAATTAGCATTTTCAATGGTTTGACAACAGTGCCTGTGTTTCTTAAGTGCACTGACTCAGTCAGATATGCATCTTTTCCACTGCGCATGTGTTCTCTTTTTTTTGCTTTCTTTCTTTATTGTGCCTCAACCCCAGTTAATGCTTCATGTAAGTGTGTACCGGAAAATAGCCGATCTGCAAGTGAGCTTGTAGATTTGTGGTGTGCGACACCAGCACGCAATAAATACAATTTAGGCTTAGGCCCCTCGGCGTCCGTTCCTCTTCACTTTATCTGAATAAGCAATTTTTTTAATACATTTTTTAATAGGCCTTTTTGATTTTCATTTCATGATAGATAGTCCGCTACTTGTAATTATAGTCATCATTTCAACTGTATAGAGGAAAAATCATTTTTTTTCCTCTTCTTTCTATTTCAAGTATCTGGGTCGGGGTCTGTCGGTTCTGTTATGGTCTTAATTTTAACGATTAGTTATGTATCACTTCACCCATTTTCTAATTAGTGAGCCCCGAGGCTATCTTGTGAATAGTCTAGACAGCACAGAGTCTGCACACAGATTCAAGGAACCAGAAGCCAGTGAAAGATTCTTCTGATACCTTTCCAAGAACGGTATCAGTATGATATCGGCAATTATGCCGCCGATGTGTCCCAAAAGTTCAGTTCATGTGTGTATTTTATATTTACATGTTTGCTTGTTTATTGTATAATTAAAGTTACATGTTCTTGGGTTTTTAACATATGTACCAATTTTTTATCTGTCAAAATGTTATTTTTGTTTTATTTATTTGCTTAAAAGTTGAATGCTCTTAACCCATTAACACATTGACTGCCAGAGTTTATTCCAAATTTACCCCCTTGGCTGCCAGTGATTTGCGTGTTTTTTTGTTTTCTCTATTTTCTGCATTTAAATGCATTTAAGTTTCTCAGGCCATGGTTTTGAACACATACGACGATCGACCAGCAGAGCGCAGCAAAATGACACCCTCGATGACTCGCTGACTCGCCCCCCCCCTCCCTCCAGGCTCAAACAGTCAAAACAACATGAACCGGATGTGATTGTCTTCGACAATCTCTGATCGGCTTGTGATACGATGTGATACACGACGACGATGCCTGATCGTCACCCGGACCAAAGAAAATAAAAGGGGAGCTTTCCCTTTGTATTTTATAGCGTGTCCAAAAAAGGGGTTTTCTCTATTCTGGACGAAAATGACCGGAGAAAAACGATGTGACCCGGAAACGAAATTTTTTTTTTACATCCGGCTTCGGGTGAGTGTGACGTAGGCGGAAAACGAAAGTGATGATGAAAAGTAAACAGACCCGCGCGATCACAGATGAAACCAATGAAAATACCTAATATCGAGATAACTCGATCTAGGCAGTCGAGCGCTGGATTACTAATATCGAGATAACTCGATCTAGGCAGTCGATGTGTTAAGGCCTGAGCCTGATTAAAAAATCTTTTTCTAAATCCTATTTTTTCAATATTTTTCAAAAATAGCAGATCTACAAGCTCATAGCGCGGCACTTGGTGCCGCGCTATGAGCTTGTATATCTGCTATTTTTGAATAGCCAAAGAAATCTAAAATGACACGGAATGCGTGTGTCCCGCTCTTAATGGGTTAAAGCACAAAACGATGTTGTACCAAAAGATGGTATGAATAGTTTTTTTTCTGACAGTGAGTGTTAAACACTATCACATCTCAAGTAAGAGTCCAATGTGCTATGTTGATGTGTTGTGATCTCCTGTACAGGAAATAGGGCATTTTCTCCCCTTTGCATATCTAGGTCAGCAGTCGTGGAGATAATATCTTTTGACGTACAATACCGGCTGGACTTAACTGACATTTTCTTTTGTCTCTCTTGTTTTTCAGACCAATGCACGGTGACGAGGTCATACCTTTTTCTCCACAAATTCTGGTTCTTCAGCACCATCTACTACTTCGGTAA
Organism: Gymnoscopelus microlampas; assembly: GCF_963454915.1. Taxonomy (NCBI): domain Eukaryota; kingdom Metazoa; phylum Chordata; class Actinopteri; order Myctophiformes; family Myctophidae; genus Gymnoscopelus; species Gymnoscopelus microlampas. Next base: position 17,579,600 of record NC_139950.1, read on the forward strand.
CTGGGTATTCATCGGGGTAAGTTCAAGGATGTACTTTACAATCCTGACAACCTGCAGTATGAACAGGGTGTATGAAAATATATTATGACACCTTCTTATCTTAACAGAAACAAGACAGGTTTATTTGTCACACTCATATGGTACAAGCATTGAAATGTTCAGCAAGGACTTTGCTAACACAACAATATATAAAAATACAAATGCAAAGATATTTAGTGTTAAGCGAAAACAAGAGGGGGCCTAGTATAGAACCCTGGGGGACTCCGGTCAATTAAGTATAGGTTTTAGTGGCAGGTATGGTCAAATCTCTTAACCCTTTAAGACCGGGAACGCATCTGTGTCATTTTAGATTTTTTTTTAGCTATTCAAAAGTAGCAGATATGCGAATCTTTAAATATATATATTTTAAAGCAAATATTTGTAAAATATTTTGTTCCAGGGACCCCCAGAAGCAAAGATTTGAGTTACAAGTGTTCGCTTTAAAAATATATATATTCAAAGATTTGCTCACATTTTCACGATAAAAAAAAATCACTCTGTGCCACGCTATGAGCTTGTATATCTGCTATTTTTGAATTGCCAAATTAATCTTAAAATGACACAGATGCGTTCCCGGTCTTAATGGGTTAAACTGCAATGGGGAACGTGCAGAATAAGGATGTTTGGAAAATAAGTTAACATGTCGCAAACAATCCAAATGCTTAACGGACTGCAAACATCTGCTCTGTCGTGGATGCTCTGAGAGAGCTAAACGATAGCACTGATGAGGCCTCTAGCTTGTAGATCTGGTCCATTGCTTATGGCCCTCCTGGATCATTACAATCAGGCCAATAGACAAGACAATAATACCATGTAAGGAACGAATGGGACAGATAGACCTCATGTAGAGAAATTATAAGAAAAATAGACCCCCTGTAAAAAGAGAAAGACCCCATGTATGGGAAGAATAGGGAAATATACATGTTGCGGTGACAAATGTATATATCTGTTGTTGTTATATCTTTCTGAAAACATAGTTATCCTAACCCACATATACGACTGATCTCATCAGAATAAGTAATTACAGCCTTTTCCTGGTATTATGGAAATGGGCTGAAACGCACCCCAATGCTGTTCCGGGAGTCAAATTCCAAAGGGAACGGAGTTCCGCCTCAAAGAATAATCTATTTGTATTTAACCCATTAAGACCTGAAGCAGATTCTTTAAAAAGGTCTTCTAAATCCTAACAGTTTTCTGAAAAACTGTTGTTTCTATATCAGTGGTTCTCAAACTTTCCATGTCAAGGACCCCCCAAAATGATATGTATTTGGCCGCGGACCCTCCCATCTCAAAATCTGTTGTTCCAGGGACCCCCAGAAGCAAAGATTTGAGTTACAAATGTTCTCTCTAAAAATATATATATATTCAAAGATTTGCACAGATTTGCACGATTTTTCAAAAATAGCAGATCTACAAGCTCGTAGCGCGGCACTCGGTGCCGCGCTACGAGCTTGTATATCTGCTATTTTTAAATAGCCAAATGATAAAACAATGGTTTAAGTGGTTACATAGATGCGTTCCCGGTCGTAATGGGTTAAGGTGCAGTCGGCAACTTCGAAGAAATTAGCACAAGCTTGGATAATGAATGTGAAATGAGCGAATGGCTGCTAATTCATCAATAGTGTCTGGATACATACAGGCATGCTACTGGACCACGCTTACTTAGCTCTGTTTCTGATGGCTACCGGAAGACGTACTCAGATTCTAAGTAGAAGTAGCAATTCCACAATGTAGAAATACTCTGTTAACAAGTAAAAGTCCTGACACTGTATTAATTATTTTTACTTCCGTAAAAGTAAAAAGTAGCAGAATGTCCATTTCACAAGTGTTTTCAAAATGTGTCAAATATTAAAAAAATAGCAGATGGACAAGCTCCCAACGAGTCACACTACAAAATGTTGTGAGCTTGAAGATCGTCCGTTTTCGAGTAGCCCAAGTATAAACTAGGGCTTAATTAGTTAATGTATGTTTTATAATAATAATCTAAATCTGCAAAGCACTGTAACTAGTAACTAAAGATGTCAAATAATTGCAGTGGAGTGAGTACAATATTTGCCTCTTGAGATGCACTGGAGTAGAAGTATAAAATATCAAGAAATGGAAATACCCAAGTAAAGTATTTAAGTGCAATACTTGAGTACGGTTACTGTACTTATTATTATTATTATTTTCCACCACTGACTGGATCAAACTAGATGTGTAAAGTTACACGCTAATATAGCCTCTGTAGATGCCGGAGCCAAAAAATAAGGGCTTGTTACTTGTCCAGAAGACTTCGAGAAGATCAGATGTTTACAGGCCCTCAGCTCTATACTGTATGTTCACCCTGTTTTATTTATCGATCCATCATACTCCTCGAACGACTCTCTGTGTTCTTCTGCCTTTTATTTTATTTTATTTGTGTAGCTCTCTCTCGACTGTAACCCATTTAAACCGGGAACGCATCTGTGTTAACCACTTTTTTTTAAATACTTTGGCTATTCAAAAATAGCAGATATACAAGCTCGTAGCGCGGCACCGAGTGCCGCGCTACGAGCTTTGGCGGCCAAAAACATCATTTTGAGGGGTCCTTGACAAGAAAAGGTTTAAGCACCACTGATATAGCAACAATAGTTTTTTAGAAAAATTAAGACATTTGTTGAGACATTTGACAGTTACAAAATGTTCGCTTTAAATATATATAGTCAAAGATTTGCACACATTTTCACAATTTTTTCCAAAAATAGCAGATCTACAAGCTTGTACATCTGAGATGCGTTCCCGGATAGAATGGGTTAATATACTGCTGTTGGCAGCGGTTGAATAGGATTTTTCTGTCGGCCATTGTATGAACACATAACGGCATCTGAACCTACTATTGCCTGTCAGTCGTGTGCGTGTGCGTGTGCGTGTGCGTGTGCGTGTGCGTGTGCGTGTGCGTGTGCGTGTGTGTGTGTGTGTGTGTGCGTGTGTGTGTGCGTGTGTGTAAAGAAAGAAAGAAAGAAAGAAAGAAGAAACTCCTCTGATTGCTTGAGAGCGGTGGTGGAAGAAGTACACAGTTTTTTCACTTGGAATAGCAATACCACAGTATAAAAACACTCTTGTTACTGTGCAAGATCTGGTCGGTCTCTCTCTCACACACACACACACACACACACACACACACACACACACACACACACACACACACACACACACACACACACACACACACTGTAGCATAGCATTAAAGCTATAAGGACAACACAAAACAAGTCCTGGGGACTTTGTTTCCATTGTGGTCCTATGTATTCAATCCATCAACATAGGATACAAAATTAACCCAATAATGCATGTCATCAACACACACAAAACATACAGTATCAGTGTTGATTTTGACTGCAAATTTTGATTTAGTTTTAGTCATTGTGTTTTGAATACATTTTACATTTTTTAATTTATTTTAGTCATCTGAAATGTTTTAGTTTTTGTCTAGTTTTAGTCGACTAAATATCATAAGATTTTAGTCGACTGAATCTACAGTTGATTTAGTCGACTAAAATGTGTTTTGGCGGTGCCTTGATGGCGTCATAATGGCTGATTTTGCACTTATTTGTATGCTGAAAATAGCCGATCAACAAGCTCACAACGCGTCGCGCTAGCTTGTAGATCTGCTATTTTAGTCTAGTTTGTATCTAGTTTATCTAGTCTAGTTTTTATTTGTTGACTCAATTGTCAATATAGGTAGTCTTAGTTTAGTCATCGTAGCTTAGTTTTTATTTCGTTTTTATTTCGTTTCCGTCAGGGAAGAAAGGTAGTCGACTAACGTTTTTCGTCATAGTTTTAGTCGACGAAATATATATGCACTATATGTACAAAAGAGATGGTAAAATGACATTTACCTCTCCTTTCAGGCCAATTGTGTGAGTGCACTGCTGGTCCGTATCAATGAAAGGTTCAGAGCCATCAAGAGGCAATTTAGAAATGTAAAAAAAAGTTTAGGGGTATGCTTTATTTTATTTTTAAGAGCATCTGTCTGTCTCTGGTTTTCCTGAGCCAGGGGCCGTTTAGAGAGGAGAGATCAGGAAGCGAAATGGAAAAAAAGGTACAGAGGTGGCCATGGTTATGATTATACTAATAATACACTTTTAAAGCACTTTTCAGGGTTAAATGTTCCTCCTCCTCCCCGCTCAACTCTCCTACCACCTCAGTAAAAATCTAATGAACTACAAAGGGACCAGGACTGACCACTGTCCTTATTTAACCCATTCAAAGCATCGGTGTCATTTTAGATTTTATTTTATACTTTGGCTATTAAAAACTAGCAGATCTACAAGCTCATAGCGCGTCATTTCGTGCCGCACTATGAGCTTGTAGATCTGCTAGTTTTGAAAAATCATGAACATTTTTGCTAATCTTTGAATACTTTTGTTTTTAAAGCAACATTTTTAACGGCCAAATGCATATTATTTTGGGGGTCCTTCACATGAAAATACACGTTTGTCAGAACACTGTTATAGTCCAGGGGCCAACACTGATATTTTCACAAATTGGTACCACCTAAGGTGACCGTAAAGTTTTTGTATTTTTGTCTTCCTACATGTCTCTAGTTTATATTTTGGTATGATAACCCTTCCAATCTTGTAGCTTAATGGCAGTTATCACTACCTACCGGCTAATGTATCCGGTAGGAGACACAAAGTAGAATCTTTGTGTCTCCTACCGGAAACATCAAATTATTGCGACAAAAAACTAAATATATCCATGTATTCAAGGCTTCATGGGGTGTGCAATTGATAACTTCTCAGATTTTTGGTGTTTGCAAAAAGACTGCTTTCCATAAGCTTGTAAAAGTTGACCCTCCTTCGGTCTAGGGGGGTCATAGCTGAATGGGTAGAGAGTCCCCCTGGGAAACTTAAAGGAGGAGTTCACCCAAAAAAAATATTTTCTATCAATTGCACACCCCATGAAGCCTTGAATACATGGATATATTTTGTTTTTTGTCGCAATAATTTGATGCCCGGGTGTATTTCCGGTAGGAGACACAAAGATTCTACTTTGTGTCTCCTACCGGATACATTAGCCGGTAGGTAGTGATAACTGCCATTAAGCTACAAGATTGGAAGGGTTATCATACCAAAATATAAACTAGAGACATGTAGGAAGACAAAAATACAAAAACTTTACGGTCACCTTAGGTGGTACCAAAATATGGCCTGGCCCCTGGACTATTAGGATTCAGAAGACATTACATTTTGTAGTGTCAGCCTCAGGTCTTAATTGGTCAAAGACACAGCATGTGTTCTCCATCGTACCAAGGGTGCCAGTATGCCCAGAAATGCGACTGGTTTAACGTATTTAAATTGACATTGACAAAAACTCAATGTGACCTGGGTTTGGTGTTAACACCTTTCAACCTGGCGGCCCTATTTGGGGCATGTCATTACATGCAAAAGACAATGCGATCCGTTGTGGCCTGTTGTGAACTTGTAGACTGGCTGGCATAGCGTACCTAGTCAGAATGTTAACATACATGTTAACAGTTGGATTTTAAAAGCATTCCTTTATATAATAATCATATAGACAAATCCACAGACGCACTGCCTGTAGGCAGCCATAGCTGCGGTGTCAACGCTCCGCACCGCGACACCGCAGCAATGGCCACCTACAGGCAGCTACAGGCAGCGCGTCTGTGGATTTGTCTATAGCCATTTGTACTCAAATATATGGTCTGGGAATCTGAGTGTGGAAAAGTATGGAATTCTTTTAACAACAAAAAATGTATTTGCAACAAAATGTAAAAGCAGATCAAAAATAGCAGATCTGTACAAGTGCACAACGTGTCAAATCGTTGTAAGCTTGTAGATCCGCTATTTTCGAATAGCCAAATATAAAATAGGGGATTAAGTGTTTAATGTAAGTTTTGTAATAATAATCTAAATCAGCAAAATAACAAGTCAAAAAAGCTGTCACATAATTGTAGGGGAGTAAAAAGTGCCATATTTGTATCAGAGATTTAGTGGAGTATAATTTTTGTTTTACAGAGGTTGTATTTTGTGTTGTATTTCAGGTGTTCCTCATTGGTCTGGCGGTGTCCTGCTGCAAAGGGAAGAAATCTGTGATCGAAGGGGAGGTGGAAGCTGACGACTCAGACGTCAGTGATGATGAATATGTCCACTGAAACTCTGTATTTGCTGGTATTAACAGTACATATACAGTATCCCAAACTGCTTACTTAACGGTATATTTTTAGGGGGATTAGGAAGCACCATTTCTTAAAACAATGAATATTAGTCATCTGCACCATCTCTGTTGACAAGACGTGTCTCTGCTTTTTTGTTTTTGAGCTTAAATGGGTGTGTCTTTCCTGGGCAAACTTAGTGATGACTGGGGATTGTTGGGGGGGGAGTTGACTCCATAATCGGACTCCAGGCGTGAGAGTTGAAAGGAATTGACTCATTCAAATGAGTATCGTCACTGTCGGGTGTGCAAACCTTGTATTGTCCAAAATGGTTAATTTTCAGGAAAAAATCGAAGGAAAAAAGAACCTGCGTTCCAATAGAGCCAAGCAATGTAGTTATTATTTAGTCACAAGCTGTTGTTAATACTTTTCATTGGTTAACTCTTTAAGACCGGGAACGCATTTGTGTGTCATTTTTAGATTTTGTCGGGCTATTCAAAAATATTATATTTTTGAAAAATCATGAAAAGTTGTGCAAATATTTTTTATTTTTATTTTTTTCTGGCGGACATTTGTAACTCAAATCTTTGCTTCTGGGGGATCCTGGAACTAAATATTTGACTAATGTTCGCTTGAAAAAATATATAATCCAAGATTTTGCCACAAATTTTCACGATTAAAAAAATTTTTGCCAAAGAAATCTAAAAATGACACACATATGCGTTCCCGGTCTTAAAGGGTTAAATATTCATAAGACCCCCCACCCTAGGTTTGGCACGTCCACGTTTTCATGTATTTATTTATTTTTAAAATAGCAAAAAGTAGCAGATCTACAAGCTCACAACTCGTTGCATTATTGTCCGTTATGAGGGTGTAGACCGGCTATTTTTCAGCTACCTTTGCGTGACACCGTCATACTAGGAAGTGTAAAATAGCCCATTCATTCATGAAAAAACATACAAATATGAAATATGCAGATACAAGGTTTCTTCTTGACAGCGATGACATTTTGGTGTACAGTATATCGGTGGATTCAGCTATAATGGTGTACAGTATATCTGTGGATACAGCTATAAGGATAGAAACGTGCACGAATGCATCCTCACACTGGTATTTAATAACTATTTGTTTTGTATTGATTGTATTGCGTGGGGTAAGATGTCGATTGTCCCGAGTTTGCTCTTTCAGATTAGCCTCTCTTTAACGGAATAAACTAAATTAAATAAATAAAAAATTGGGGCATTTTGTATCTAAACCTGCATTACTTGCATAACATACTAAAGAGTGCAATAAATGGAACAATTAGTTACAATTTTGACACGTTACGAGTCGACGGTAATGAGGCGAATTATATTTTATTTTATTTCGTTCACTGACATTAACCCATTAAGGCCTGAGTCCGATTCTTAAAATATTTTTTTTTACGATTTTTCAAAAATAGCAGATATACAAGCTCATAGCGCGGCACTCGGTGCCGCGCTATGAGCTTGTATATCTGCTATTTTTGAATAGCCAATTAAACCTGAAGTGACACAGATGCGTTCCAGGTCTAAATGGGTTAACGGTCAAAGTGTTGACAATCAGAGTAAGAGGAAAACCAACAACAGACGCAATTAAACTGAACGTTAACTCTGCTAATGGGGAAACTGCTGGACCTAGGGATGGTCCAGTTTGTTGGTGAATGTCTGCAGGACAGCCCATATAAAAGGGTTTTAATAGCTGCTTGTGTGCATCAAACCCAACATCTGATGTCTTGTGATAGACTTATGAGATTTGAGAAGACTCATAAGCAGTAGTGACTTAAAAAAAAAACCTGACTTGCTTGTTTCCCCCTGCTTTTTATTTTAAGATAATTCACACTGAGATAAAAATGTACATGTATTCTCAATGCAGTAGAATTGACAAACGTTACAGTATATATTTTGGTTGCGCTTGTTTTTTGCATTGTTTGGTCTCAGAGCATTTTTAAGTTGGTATTATTGTACTTGCATAATGTGCACAAATGTTTCAAATATAAATAGGACCAATTCTAGTTGTCATGTTTTTAGGGTCTAACTAATCCCTGGTTTGTCACCAAATGGGTTTAATAGCTTTTTGGCACTTTGTATTCGAAGAGCGTGAAAGAAGTGAAGAAATGTATTTTGCTTTGGAATGAATATTTTCTTTTTGGTCATTATTTCGGTTCAAATATTAATGACTTCGTTTCACACATTTCTTTGAAGATGATGATGTCATCTAACTGTCTTGCTATATTCAAGGGAAAAATATGAATGAAACATAATATATTATGTAAAGCAGAAATTGTCGATAATGCATTAGACATATTCTGGTCAAATATACATTACTTTATGACACTGGATGTTTGTTTTTAATGCAATGTTTTGTACAGTACTGTTCTGATGGATCGACTACAACACACTGTACCACCTTGAGCCAATTAAGCACCACAGCTGTCATCCAATACCTTTAACAGGCAAAACCCACAATTTACGCACAATTAGACCTACCCAGTGGTATGTTAAAGGGCGAGACCACTTTGGTAGAGGTTTGGGTTGTGTATTTAGCTTGCCATGGTGTAACTCCAAAGGTGGACAAGAAATCAAAAATAATTGCGCTGATATCATTGATGATAATCATTGACTTACATTGTACGGTAAACAGCTCTCAAAGTCACTCTTTTAGCACATAAACAAACACAAAGTTGATTCAGACAATATAGAACATCACCAAACCCAGTTTATTTTTTTTATAAAAATGACAATTTCCTGCTGATTTTACTATTTGAAGATCCAGATCCGCGGATCCAGTCCAGGTTTTCTTCTTAAATCAACAGGAAATTGACATTTTTATTAAAAAAACAAACAGTACTGGGTTTGGTGATGTTCTATATTGTCTGAATCAACTTTGTTTGCATTCGTTTGTGCTAAAAGAGTGACCTTGGGAGCTGTTTTACCATACTATGCAAGTCAATGAGGAGCATATTTTGAAATATCAAATTCTAATCAATGGAGCAACTATTTTAGATTTCTTGTCCACCTTTGTTGTTACATCATGGCAAGGTAACTACACAACCCAAACCTCTACCAAAGTGGTCTAGCCCTTTAAGGTTACGGAGAAAATCGTGTGATAGTGATTTTCATGGATTTTATTTTGCAGCTATTCGGTGTTGAATGAAACTGCAGCTTTGGTTTGTGTAGTTTCTTTCTTGGTTCAAGGCCATGAGTTGTAGTATCAAGCCTGGGATTTATCCTGAGGTTAATGGCTTGACTTGTATTGATTTTCTGTAAGGTAATTACAGCAAAGGGACAGAGCAAGATGACTGGAGAAGATTTGACTAATTGTGGTCTTTAACCTAAATAAATTTGCATTTGGTTACCTGTCAAATATCCAATTTTTCCATTACCTTTCCATGTGAATTTACTCAATTTAGAACCTGCCTTTTCCCCTTAGCATTTTGCCCTCTACAACCTGTTCAAGAAGGAATGAGCTTACTAAACACAACATTATCTTTACACACCATACCAGGGGTCTTCAACAGGGTGTCCGGGAGCTTGTAGATCGGCTATTTTCGGCAAAGAGGTTTGGTGTTGTAGAGAGAGAAAAGAGCAGACCAGGTACAGAGTGAAAGGTGAAGTTTACTAAGTATTGACGGTTTAAGTGGAAATGTAAATCCAACATCAACACTGATGATAGTTGCTGTCAAACAAGTCCATGAATCTATGAAAAAGTTTAATCTGCAACGCAATTTAATACAATATGTACTTTTGTGTTAGTGTGACAATCATTTGAATAGTTATATTTGACAATTTGCTCGTCAAATAATTCAATCCTACAGTATGAATGAATGAATCTATAGCACATTTTTATAGCTATTCAGATTTACTAGTTGTGCAAATGAAAAAGAAAAATAATGGGTCTTGTGTAATTCTTTCACCGGCAACCCATGGCATGAGCTTAGAATGCCTTATAGAGTCCTGTCCTTGGGAACCATTGTCTGTCACCTGTTTAAGAAAAAAAAAAAATATATAAGAGAATATTGTCTCTTGTCGGGTAAAAACCTCATATGTCCAAAACTGTTACTTTTCAGGATTCAAATTTAAAAATAGCAAAAGTAGCAGATCTGCAAGCTCAAAACGCGTCGCTTCGCGCCGCGTTTTGAGCTTGCAGATCTGCTACTTTTGATGCTTTTGTGTGACGCAGTAGAGCGTTAATTTACGAAAAAATCACAAAATATGGAGATAAGAGGTTTCTGCCCAACAGCAACACTATGCATGTTTTACATTTTCTGTAGCTGCGGTTCATGCAACGTATTGCACTGTTTCTAAAAGTCAGGTCTGGGGACCTACAGGGTTCCAAATATGGACCCCTATGGGTCTGTAACTCTGAGAGTGAAATTTACACTGACATTTTGACGGTGTAGATTGGGGTCCCGGAGATGAAACAAAAATGGTGTCAAATCGGGGGTCCGTGGCCTAATGCATATCAAAGTGGGGGTCTTTGAAATTCAAAAAGGTTGAGAATCACTAATGTGGTCTCAAAGCCTTCCCAGAAAAAGACTCATTTAATTGAATCTTAGTATACATTTTCTGGGCATTTTCTCTGTCATTATAGGTGAACATTCGGCGAAAACGGCAGACCTACAAGCTCATAATGGGTGACACGTGAACTTGTAGACCAGACATTTTTTGGCAAAAGAGATTAGGTGTAGAGGGGGAAAAGGATGGGGCCAAGTACAGATCCCTGGGGTACCCCGGTCAACAAAGTATAATAGGTTTTAGTGAAGGGCTCTAAAACATCATCATTTTGGTGCCACTGGTTTGTTTCTGTATAAATGTATATTTTCCTCTAGATCTAGGTTCCTGAAATAAATAATAGGCTAACAGTAAAGCACTTGTCACTGTGCGTGTTTATTCGCACAGCAATTACCCATAATTTGTGTCTAACAAACACAATGTTGCTTTGTCCATCCATGCGTACATCACAGGCACAGACCAAGATGCACACTCAACTCATGCATGCACACTCAACACATGTAGGTAACGTACGATGACTTTACAGTGAACCCTAATTCATGTGTTTGAGGCTGTGGGAAAGTTCATACCCGTTATGGGATGCAACCTATAGGGCATGTAGCAGTGAGTGACGGCCATTTTGTGGTGCCACGGATAGAAAACCTACTCATTTTTTCCCATCGAGATTTCCGAAAATATTTAAATACATTATTTTAAGCCTGGAAGCAAGCCATCCAGGCTCCCGGTGAATCATGACCATAAAACATTTGATTCTGTGCCCAAAAAATATTAAACCGCAAAAAAGCACATAACGCTGACCTTAGTATAGCAGCCTGTGATGTACGCAACACAGCTGCAGTACAACACGTTAAATGTGTCTAATTAATAATGGGTGTGTTAGATTTAGGGGGGTCAGTACAGTATATATTGACAATACTGTTGACTACTGTCTATGTTGGCTCTTTGGCAGGAGTTCTTAAGGAGAACTCCTTCTAACGCTATGGACCAGAGCTAGGCTCTGGGCATACCTACATCTAACACACCCATAACCCATTATTCATTTTATTTGCTGCAGCTGTGTTGTGTACTAGCCTGCCATGTTTTGAATCTGCTGTAGTCTCTAACATGAAATGGAAAACTAAAAAGATTTCTACTGTAAAGTGCAGTATGTGGTACCACTGTAAACTCATGTTAGCCTTGGAAGGACTACTAAAGAACCATTTCACCCATTTTCAACGTATCTTCATATAATAGGTCCTCACTGACACTAATGCTCAAAATAAAATGGCGTCACTTCTGTCTACTCACTCTGTGTCTCAGAGTGCTGTGGACAGTTCAGAAACCTGCCTACCAGTAACATCACCGATTAGACAGCTTTGGTCATTTCCAACAAGATTTTAAACGTATTTTTGTATTATTATTATTGATGCAAGAACAATGGCTTCTATTTCAACATGTTAACTTTCCAGGAAGAGAAAGGCTGTAGTTTCTATTAGCTTGGAATCCCCATCGATGATGTCATTGGTAGGCAAAGTGAGTTGACGGAAATTGTGCCATCTTATAATGAGCATTAGTGACGATGACCAACCTTGTATGAAGATAAGGTTGACAATGTGCTCCTTTAAGCTTTTCCCCTAAATGACATTCTTAAATTAAAACAAACAAACATTCTAACTGTCTTCTGCCACTCAGAAGTTCACTGAACAGTTTACAATAAGTCAGCGCTAAAGACACCCTCTAATTGGATGTTGTTTTGTACACTTCAATGAGATGAAACGTTTTGTCACTATTATGCAATCAGTAATTTGACACTAATTGCCATTGTGTGACCGGCCGCCTTGTTAGCCAGTTGCCGTGCCCTTTTGTCTTTGTCCTGTATTTAAAGTTCAATTAACCCCAAATTGTTTAACTGATGTCCTTTGTCTAGTAATTAATCCTGGCTGAGTGTCCCTATTGTGCACGTGTTCATACAGTCAGTAGGTGTGCCACTTGACTTAGGAACAGTTCCCAGACAAAACCATTCCGTTTACACCACCTTTTTTAACCAATTAAGCCCTATCAAACTAAAATAGCCAATCTATAATCTTTGGATTTTTTTTTGCCTACAATGACATGCCAAAATTAGGGTTTAAACTATAAGTGGTTAAGAATGAATGAATTTGAGGGTGTAACGTGGATAATTTGAATACTATGTTAAAATCAAATCCCTGTGGCTGTATGCTTTAACCCTTTCAGACCGGGAACGCATCTGTGTCATTTTAAGATTTCTTTGGGCTATTCAAAAATAACAGATATACAAGCTCATAGTGCGGCACCGAGTGCCGCACTATGAGCTTGTAGATCTGCTATTTTTTGGAAAAAAGTTGTGAAAATGTGTGCAAATCTTTGAATATATATATACATTTTTAACTCAAATCTTAGCTTCTGGGGGTCCCTGGAACAACATATTTTCAGATGGGGGTCCGCGGCCAAATACGTATAATTTTGGGTGGTCCTTGACATGAAAAAAGTTTGACAACCACTGATATTATAGCAACGTTTCTTTTTTTCCCCAAAGAAATCTTAAAATGACACACAGATGCGTTCCCGGCCTTAAAGGGTTAAGTACACTAAAGTGTTAATGGTTACTGAAATTATACCCCCAGCAATCTATTATACCTAATCCCCGTTGCCACCCAGCTTTCCTGAACACTTTAAGTACCTCATTTTCCCCTGGCTTGTAATTCAGTAGTGTGAATAGCGTACCGAGTGGCATTTCATTCAGTCGTGTTCCCATGATAAGTGGCTTTCCGTTATATCGTGTTTTTGAATGAACACAGAAAAGTGAGGGTGACCACTGCTTCTGGTGCACAGTACCTCATGTTGGCCGAGACACTCACTCAAACTTTTGAGCTCTCATTGATGGGTGGGTGGAATGAGTACTAATCTTTTTTTTTTACTTTAGTAAAAGTATCAATACCATGTAGAAATACTCATGTAAAAGTCCAGTATTCAAAATGTACTTGAGTAAAAGTACAAAAGTATTGGCATCCAAATATACTTTAAGTACCAAAAGTAAAATAACTCATTATGCAGAATGTCCCATTTCACAGTTTTTTTTTTAAATGTATGAAACTCCTTTGAAAATAGCGGATCTACAAGCTCACAACCCGTCGCATGAGCTTGCAGATAGGATATTTTCAAATAGCCAAAGTATTATGTAGGACTGAAGTGGTTAATGTATGTTTTGTAATAATAATCAAAATCTACAAAGTAACTAGTAGCTAAAGTTTGCAAATAATTGTAGTGGAGTAAAAGTACAATATTTGCCTCTGAGATGTAGTGGAGTAAATACTCCAGTAAAGTAAAAAAAATAAAATAATCAAAATGGTACTTAAGTACAGTACTTGAGTAAATGCACTTAGTTACTTTACATCACTGAGGGGCGGCAGTGGCTCAGGAGGTAGAGCGGCCACTCGGGAATCGGGAAGGTTCCTGGTTTGATCCCCAGCTCAGTGTCGAAGTGTCCTTGAGCAAGACACTGAACCCCTAACCTTGTGTGGTTTCTTCTGCTGTTGGTGTGTGAATGGGTGACTGTAATGCACATTGTAAAGCGCTTTAGATAAAAGTGCCCCAGTATATACTGTAAAATGCACCATTTTATTTATCATTGCTACTCTGGTTGGACTGGTGCCTAGAACACATTGTAATGAGGAAATTATTATAATTAATAAATACTGATAGAAGTCAATATGTTTGAATATATACACATGGACCTCAGGTTTATTAATAGTGTACATTACAAGAAAAGTTACTTATTGTCCTCAAAATAGCTGTAATTAATTATTAACTCAAGTTGAGTTAATAATAGTGTACTGCATGTCAGTAGGGACAAAAACAACATGTGTATGATGTGAAGGTTTTTGTTTAATGTATATGTTTATTGTCCCCACTTGTGAGTGATGGTGAAATTAATTACTATGACCTTTTTAATCCTTTGCAATAATCACACAATGGCAACCATGAAGAACATAGGGCTGCAGTTGAAAGACAATGAGCTTCTCCTTTGAAGGTTACTGTGGGTTCATGAAATGTTCCTTTCTGTGCATAATACTCAGTGCCAGGGGTCATCAATATATCCGTACACGGACAAATGTATCCGTGGCAAATGTTAGATTATACACAGTACACACCATTATAATGTTCTTATTTTGATCATAAGATCCAATTACTGCATGTCAAGTCTCCATGTTTTCTTCAGAACATGTGTGACACTGATTTACTATGACACTATGGCATAATTAGGAGTCCAACTACTACTAGTGGTTCTCAAATGTTTTATCTGCAAGGACCTCCTTAAAGGGATAGTTCACCCATTTTTTTTCCTATTGTTTATCAAATACTCACCCCATGGAGACTTGAATTCATGGATATGTTTTTGTTATTGTCGCGTTTCTAAGCCAATAATTGATGACCGGCAGCGGTTCCGGTAGAAGATACAAAGGAGAGTCTTTGTGTCTCCTTTGTATCTCCTACCGGAACCACTATATGATTGCTGTCGGGTGAAAACTTTGTATGTCCAACAGCGTTACTTTTCAGGAAATGAAAAAAAAAAAAAACCTGTGCTCAAATGGACCCAATGTAGTTATTATTTTGTATTTTTAATTAAGTTCTTTTTAATACTTTAAAAACCCACAGACTTCACCACTTTGACTTTCTAAATGCTTCCAAAGTAGCAAAAATGCCAGCTATACAAGCTTGTAGTCCATTGCTTGTGCGACACTTGGCTGTACAATGAAGTAAAAAAAAAACATTACAAAGTTGGAACTGTGGTTCTACCCAAGGTTTCTACCCAGCAGCGGTTGACATATGGAACAGTTTGCGCCGCAGTTCAAGCCCGCGCGACAAAAATAATAGCCGTTGTGTAGTACTATTGAACACAGCACACTTTCTCTTTCTATTATGTTCAACCTACCATTTACTCAGATAGTTTATGTGATTCCTGTTGGGCTCAGCTCTCTCCTGACAGCTTTTTTGATTTACGAATAGGCCACTGTTTGCCTTACCCTTCAGCCCTGCCTCTGGGGAGAGAAGTGCTCGAAATGAGAGAGAGAGAGAGGCTAGGATCAATGTAGTTATGTTGATCCAGTGTTTGTGAGCCCCTAAGCAGGTTAACCTTGCTGGCCCGCACGGGCCTGTGGGACCTGCCACCATCATTCCCAAATGAAGACCGTTTGGCCTTGTCCGGCAGGCTTGTCAACATCTACCAGCGTCATTTCCCCACCAACCCAAACCAAGCCAAATACCCAGGGACGTCACAGGCTCTCAGAAGGTGGGGGGGGTGGACTTTCGGTGGACTATACCCCCTTACTTTACACTTTGGCGGTTCAAAAATAGCAGATCTACAAGCTCATAGCGCGGCACCGAGTGCCGCGCTATGAGCTTGTAGATCTGCTATTTTTGAAAAAGCCTGAAAAACATTTGTAGCTGTCAAATGTAAACAAATTCTGTATTTTCACAATGTTGTTTTTTTTGGGCGGATTTTGTTAGTTTTTTATCGTGTGTGGAGTGTCACTGTGGGCTCGCCCCTGACACGCGGCCTCCCAGAGGTAAGTGGAGCTCTCTGACCCTGGGCAGGGTGATTGAGGGCCGGTACATTCCCCGGTACCTCCTCCTCAATCAGACTGAAATGATGACTGCTGTGTCTACTCAAGCAAGTGACGACACCTGTGTACTGATCAGCCAGGGTTTAAACTGAAGCCACCCTGTTCGGTCAGAGGTCTCAAACGCCTGGGAGAGGAAAGCGGCGTCGGGCGGTAAGCTACAAACACACTCCTCACTGTTCTTAGATAGATGTTGTTAGCTGGGTGTATTCTAATCAGTGTTGTCTCTCCTCCTGTAGGCAACCTCCGGAGTTTCATGCTAAAGCATTGGAAAACGACTCTGTTTCAAACGCCCCATTGGGGAGGAAGATTTAAGTTTGTTTTGCATTAACCCTCCTGTTTGCCTTTGTGGAATTCCGGCAAATAAAATACTTTTTTTTTTTTTTTTAATTCAAGCCTCTCTGCCTCTTGGTGTTGGTCAGTGCTCACACGTGTTTTGGTTACTTTATTTCGGTTTTAGGGTGAAGGGTTAGGTTATGTAATTCTTATTTTTTCCTGATTTTAACGATTTATTATCAAAAAATATATGTATTTTTTTTTTTTCAAAAAGTGGGGGGTATGAAATCACGGATCAGTGAGAGTGAGGGTGTCGCGTCGTACATAGATATAGAAACCTAGATACCTCATTGGCCTCTGCATTGTAGCGACTGGTATCTCAATACAAGGCTCTTCCGCAGGGCTGTTTGACTACTGATCAATCACATCGCGTTAACTACTGGCCAATCACAGCGCGTCTAACTGACTAGTTGCTGCGCGGCTGCCTCTTAAGAAAAGACCCGCCCCACCTGCCTCTGATTGGCCTACCGAACGCCCCCTTCTGTGACGCACACGGAAGTTTCCAGCTTGCCCAAGCCTTATATGGGATAGCCCTGCGGAACAAGGAAGCGCGCCCGAGATACGAACGCTTCAGAGCCGAAGGAGGCGTCTACCTTTATATGTCTATGGCGTCGTACGCACGGTGAATGGCCGTGACGCCCCTGCAAATACCTTTCCTCTACACAGCATATAGATGGAGACCAGTGTTGCCATGTCCGCTTATTATAAGCGACTTTGGGCTTGCTTTTTCCTGTAAAGATGCTTGTAAATATTGGTGGTTGCGGTTTTTGGGGCTTGTTTCTAAAGTGCAGTTGCTTATTTGGGCTTGTTTCCCAATTTATTTTATTATTATTTAACAACAACTAGTGGTTGTCAAATATGTCCATGCCAAGAACCCCCAAATGAATGTATTTGTCCCCTAACCCCCATCTGAAAATGTTTTGCGCCAGGGACTCCCGTTCCAAATTTCTGTTAACTTTTTCTTCCAGATGTTTATGAAAATAGCAGAGCTTGTAAATCGGCTATTTTCAAATAGCTGATGAATATAGATTTAAATTGCTCGCTTCTTTTGGGCTTGTTTTCAAAGGAGACGGGCCTGTATTTTGGGCACGTCGTTTTCATATTAAAACTGGCGTATGGGTGGAGGTGGGTGGGCGTCACAAACGTAACATCCGGATTTGACTGGGCCAGAGCTTTGCATGACGTGCTCTGATCACGCCATTAGATTTTCAAAAATAATAGCCGATCTACAAGCTGCACAACATATCACATCGTCAACTACTTGATGGAATCACATCTCTCTGTCAAAGGGAGACATAAACGTTTACAGATTGTGTCTTTAAAGCAAATTCTCTCGCGATCGATGAGGGACGGCCGTAGCTGAGCGGGTAGAGAGGTCACTGGTAATCAGAAGGTCACCTGTGCACCTGTCGAAGTGTCCCTGTCTGAGCACGACACTTAACCCTCAACAGCGTCTCCCCCGAACATCCATCGTGGCCATCTGAGCAGCCTTCAGCTGGGTGAAGATGAAACTGAATTCCCCCTCGCAGGATTAACAAAGATGTCCCCTCCTCTCCAGGGCCCACGTTTAAAACAGAAAAAAGGGACGTATCGTCTTTTTGATGTGTGAAAGATCATGTTGACTTAATTGGGACAATCCTCAATATAATCACGATTATTTTAAATCATATTGTGTATTTTTAAGTAAGTTTGCGTTGGATAACAGTGCCTGCTAAATGCCTAAAATGTAGACGTTATGCTGAGGAGCAGGGACCCCCCACTACATATTGTATATTGTGTGTGTTGTAATGGCAAAACTTTGGAAAACAAGATGCAAAATATCACTAGGTCAAGTTCAAACAATCCCCTATAATGTTGTTCTAGTTTTTTAACAGTAGGCCGAAGAAATACCTATGTCTGTCGTTTGATGTATGTTACTTTTTTATTGTTATCTTTTTGTGAATTGATTGAAGAATATATATATGTGAATATTTAAACGTGTATGTGATATTTGAGGAGAAGATTTCTGATGTCTGTCTGGATGTATTTTGTTCTGTAAGAAAAAGAAGAAAAAAAACACTAGATATTGTATACAATTGTGTTGCAGATTACATTTCTTTCATAGATTTCATAGATACAGTAGCATCATAGACTTCTTTGACATATATTATCTTTTTAATATGTCGGATTTGTGCTGGTGTGTATTTTCAAACAGTTAACCTTAAGACCTGGAACTGTCATTTTTAGATTTGAGCTAAAAAGCATTATTTTACACTTTGGGCTATTCAAAAATAGCAGATATACAAGCTCATAGCGCGGCACCGAGTGCCGCGCTACGAGCTTGTAGATCTGCTATTTTTGAAAACTCGTGAAAATGGAAAATGTGTGCAAATCTTTGAATATATATGTTTTAAAGCGAACATTTTAACTCATATCTTTGCTTCTGGGGGGTCCCTGGAACAAAATATTTTGATGGCCAAATACATATAATTTTGGGGGTCCTTGACATGAAAAAGATTGAGCACCACTGATATAGAAACATACATTTTTCAGAATACTGTTGAGATTTAGGAGACATGTAGAATCGGCTTCAGGTCTCAATGGGTTAAACCCTCAATACTTTGTCAACTTGAGTCTTGACTAAATACGCCTGCTATTTTCGTCTAATGTTCCCCATCACACAAAGATTTGGCGGACCCCCTGTAGTTTACTCTGAGGACACCCTGGGGGTCCCGGACCCCCTGTTGAAGACCCATGCTGTGGAGAGAGCTGTACTGTAAATGATGAAACACATTGAATAACGTGGCTAGGTGGGGAACTATAAGTAGACGCTTCACATTGTGGACAAAAAAAAGTATGTCAACAACGGCCCATGACTGCTATAAAACTAGGCCAATGAACATCCATAAATTAATGGATTACATTAAATAGCACGTTTCATCTGAGCCTCTCAAAGAACCATGAAATGTCCCTGTTTATCCACATCGTTGGTTACAGAAGATCCTAAACATCACTATCTGACAACATATTACTACATATTGTGGTTCCAATACACAGGACATTAGTACAGTAAAACATTACTGCATGTAAACAATTTGATTGATTGAATACTTAATCAGTCAACAAAAATGAACAGCACGTGATGCAGTCAGACATTAACCCATTAAGACGGGGAACGCATCTGTGTCATTTTTTGATTTCTTTGGGCTGTTTTTTTTTAAATCATGAAAAATGTGTGCAAATCTTTGGATATATGTATTTTTAAAGTGAATATTTGTAACTCAAATCTTTGCTTCTGGGGATTCTAAAATGTCTTCTAAATCCTGACAGTTTTTAAAAAAAAACATTTGTGGTTCTCAAAAATGATATGGCCGTGGACCCCCATCTCAAATTACAGTATTTAGTTCCAGGGACCCCCAGAAGGAAATATTTGAGTTAAAGACTTTCGCTTTAAAATATATACTCATTTTTTTTTTATTTGCGCACATTTCCATGATTTTTTCAAAAATAGCAGATCTACAAGCACATAGCGCGGTACTCGGTGCCGCGCTATGAGCTTGCTCGACATGCGCCTTTACGATATGCTCGACACGCGCGTGGTCAATGGATGAAATGGTTAGTTAGAGGGCAATGCTTTTTTTTCAAACTATTCTGCACATCATACTACATATATATAGCGTAACACGGCAGAACACACCACTGGTGTGTGTGTACACTAACTGTAGCAATTTACTTCAGAATTTATGAAAAACACTGAAGGCCCTGAAGACAGCTGTAAATCCTTGGTCCACACTGTGGATGTGTGGTCTGGTAGTAAACAGTGACAGTGCCTTGATGACAGGCCATGAAGTGCCCTTAAACACGGCGTTTAACCTTGAGAGGCTGATGTGGACAACACTACACTATGGCCCTGCTGTAAATCCGTGCTGTGGATTGATAGAAGTGTGATGCAGAGGCATTGTGAACCACAATATTACTAAATATTACAAACGTGTATCTTTTTAAGATGATGTTTGTAATGTCTGTATGTTTCCTTGCCAGTTTTTGTAGAGAATTCAGTTTAATGCAGGCTTGTTTTTAAACCCATTTAATATGCCCTCTACCCAGTTCCCGCCTTCCACTAAACGTGCCAAAATATATTTTTCCACAGTAGCCATTTTGAAGTGAAATAGTAGGGTAAAACACAGGTGTTGCCATTGATTCTAATTGAGGTTGTTCGAGTCAAACAGAGTCAGGGTGTTGCTATTGTGGGACAGGCTCTGCCTCTGCCACACTAAATGGAATGTAACCTTAATTAGTATCATTGGTAACACCTATGTTTACCCATATGTTGTTTACCCCACAATTTCAACATGGCTGCCACGTGCCATGAGGTCTAGAAGTTCAGTCATAACAGCTTTAGGCTAGGCTAGCCAATGTTAGACAATTAACGTTCACAATGGGGAAATGCACGCATATGGCTCTCAATGTGTGGGATGTGGTGTGCAACCAATTTCACGTATAAAAACATTACTAATGCTTAACCCCTTGAATGCCAGCATTCATATTCTGGGGGTGAACATTAACCAAAGATAGCCATTGTGACCTTGTAGGCTATTTTTGCAGTCCAACTACTGTGCCAACACAGGTCCAGTTTACTAAGTCTAGAGGGTTTGCCGACCATACCTGACTGACCAGCTAACAACAGGTTGGCATGTGACAAGGCCTGCTGACATTGGAGAGGCCCTGGCCCTGTCATCTTCCATCCTGGACCAAAGAACCCACTGGAGAGCTAACCATGGAGAAGACAGACAAGCTGGGGAACCAACGTCGGACGAGTAAGTAACTGGGTTAATGGTGGGCTTTCTAAATCAGTAGTTCTCACAACTGTTTCATGCCAAGGACCCCCAAATTGATATGTATTTGACAGAGGAAAAGTTTTTTTTGCCAGGGACCCCCAGAAGAGAAGATTTATGTTAAAAAAGGGGTAAAAAAGAGGGAAAATAGCAGATGTACTGTACAAGCTCATAGCGTGGCACTATGAGCTTGTAGATCTGCTATTTTATAAAAATCCCTGGCATCCATGGGGGGGCTGCAGCCAAATACATATCATTTTGGCGGACCTTGACATGAAAAGGTTTGAGAACCACTGGCCATGACTACTCACTGTTCAATGTTGTTTTTATGCTGGTAAATCGTTTTTCCACCCGATTCAAAGCTGCAATCCATAAGTTTTATGTCCTATACCTGGGATTTGAACCCCAGGTCTGTTAAATATATGACAGACCAAATTTTTACCCTTCTTCTGCCAAGACAGCATTATTTTCCGCTTAACCTGGGGAGATATTGCACTTAAAGGGATATTTCACTTGCGTGTTTGAAATGCTTGGGATCATTTTAAGGTCCACTCAGGCTTATTTGTGAACACCCAAGACAGTTTTTAATTTGCTTGATCCAGTATTTAGATAAAAAATAATAATAATGAAAAAAGTAATCGAAAAAACACGGCCCCCTCATGTATTAGGGGGCACCAGAACCAAGGACAGGTGTTTTCGATGAATATATTATGGTTTTAAAAGAGTTTACAAGTTACAATGGGTTTGTATAGGAAGGGGGCGTGTCTGAATGAATATCAAATATCTAAATACTGAATCAAGAAAGAGAAAAAAAAGAGACTGTCTGGGGTGCTCACAAACGCCTAAGTAGACGTTAAAATGACCCCAAACATGTTTGAAAGTGAACTATACTTGTAAACCAGTAGGTGTCCTTGCCCAACACCAAGGTCTAAATCAGTGGTCTTCAACAGGGGGTCCGGGACCCCTAGGGGGTCCTCAGAGTTACTACAGGGGGTCCGCCAAATCTTTGTGTGATATGATTTTTTTTTTTTACCTTAACCACTTGAACCCTAACATCCCTTTTCTGAAGAGAACTTTAGCCAAAAATAGCCGATCTACAAGCTCACAGAGAGCTTGTAGATCGGCTATTTTTGGCAAAGAGGCTATAGGTGTAGAGGGGAAAAAGAGCAGACTAAGTTAAAAAAAAAAACTTTAATCTGAAACACAATTTTATACAATATAGAGGGGTTCCCTGCTTCATCTCTGTCTCAGCTAGGGGGTCCTTGGCCTGAAAAGGTTGAAGACCCCTGTTCTAAATGACTCAATGGAAGAGTAGAGAGGCCAACCCTCCAACTACTGCAGAGCTTTGTGTTGTTGCCAATTATTTGGGGGCCCACTTGCAATATCCTCATGGCCCACCAGTGGGCCCTGTATGACCGACCGGTTGGGTACCCCCGCTCTGCCATACAGATCGGTTACGCTTTTATTCATTCCAATACATTATTAATCGCGGCTCTTAAAGTGGAAATCTCTTGCTTTCAATCTTTGACTTAGACCAGCTGTTCATTACAAACACTCAGTGAGCACTTGCCACTAAATGCTTTGAGAAAAACTTTGAATACATCACAAGGAAATGTGGAAATACTATAATGCTGTAGGTGGCTGTGATGAAAACTATTGGTAAAAGACAGTTTAATGTTGAGGTGTGTGTGTGTGTGTGTGTGTGTGTGTGTGTGTGTGTGTGTGTGTGTGTGTGTGTGTGTGTGTGTGTGTGTGTGTGTGTGTGTGTGTGTGTGTGTGTGTGTGTGTGTGTGTGTGTGTGTGTGTGTGTGTGTGTGTGCGTGTGTGCAGAGAAAACCGATTATACATTGTTTTAATCCATGAAATCGCCATAAACAAGTAAACAAAGCCAGGAGTTAGTTGGTACATTAGTCTCTCAACAGAGGGCGCCAGACTGCAATCAGAGATGAGGATATTTAAAAGAAAATTCTAAAGCATATGGATTCAGGAAGCTGGAATGTCTGCAGTCACAATTTAATGTGCAGCTTTTACAATACATTTATGCAGCCTGGATTGTAATGCGTTTTCATACGCAATGAAACGTCCGTAAAACCTACTGTACAACGCACATTATTATTACCCTGAGCTGCATGTGTCACAATACGCACCATAGCTACTGGAAAGAAATCTCATTGTTCACTCATTGTCTGCCCAATTAACTTATGGGATGATATAGCTAGTGTAAGCACAAGTATCTGTGCTCCGTTCATTTCCTGCCCGACCCTTTCTTTTTTTTTCCCCTTATCACTCAGTGGGCAAGTGGTCTCTTGATGGTAATCATTCTTCATTTCTCTCGCTCTCTCTCATCGAATGTATGCTGGGGTGGATTGCTGCTGCTTCACGTTGCATAAGGGCCATGAGGAGCAGCTTATGCTGCTCCTAAAGCCTGATTTATGCTCCGCTGCATGAGCTTGTGTGAGCTTGTAGTTCGTGTGACTCCATCCGTACGGTGGAGCATAAATTGGGCTTAAGGGGGAACCATGCTATGATGTTCCCTCGGCTGAAGTGGCTGCACACACTGCCTGGCCGAATAAATAAGATTTCCTATAAGCCATAAGATGGTCCTATCTTTGCTCCATCTGCCCCCCCCCCCCCCCCCCCAAGTAAAACCTAACTGATCTTATCCAGTTAACCTTCTAAAGGCACATCAGAGGCACACAGAAGCCTATTAGACTGTGAAAGTTAGCCAGAAAATCAGAAAGCACATTATGGTGTGGATTTGTGAGGCAGAGTTGCGCAGCTTTACCGGCTACTGCTGGTGTAGAGCTTAGATGGAAGGGATGACCACTATCTAATCTCAAGTTGGCTTTTTGAGGGACATTGGTATCTGTGAGGGACCGCATATACAGTAGAACCATATTTCTTGAATTGCTGTCCAGTGGAATGACTGAGTTTTCCTCAGCTTTGTAAATAAATTATACACTTATACTATTCTGGGGTAGATACTTAAATCTAATCTAGCATTTAGCAGATTTCATACTCAGTCTGTTGCTTTAGGATACAACTCATTCTCTGTAATACAATGATTTCAATCCTTGAGCTTTAAGCAATGAATACAATGTTATTTGAACCAATCTGTATAGTAGGGTATGTTAACACAATATAACTAGTACATGGTTGGAGGTGGTCTACATACTCTTTTTAGACCTTGGTGTCGGTTAGGACAGTGGTTCTATTTGAACTAGGGACCCCCCCACCCTGACAAGCACGTGGAATGTAGGATTGATGCATTACATTTTCAGTTCCACAGATAAATATTGTGAAAATAGCAGATCTACAAGCTCTGCTATTTTCACAATTGTTGCCTCTTTCTTAGATTATTTGACACTTTTGCCAATGTTTGACCAGTTTTTATAGTATAGTTTGTTGAGTAATTGTCTTTTTCTTTTCTTTCTTTCTTTTTTTGGGGGTATTAAAAAGGTCTAAAAAGTCCTTAAATTGTCACTTAACCTGCGGACCCCCCCAAAATCATGCGGGGGTCCCGACCCACAGGTTGAGAATCCCTGGGTTAGGAAACTTACTGGTTGTCAATGTCAATAGTTATGTGAAGCAGATGGCGCACCGGATTGGACACTAGAAGTGCCGCCATCTTGATTGTAGTTCAGACATCATTGAAATGACCTCTCTGCATCACTAGAGGGAGACAACGGACATAAAACCGCCAGATTGAAGCTTTAACCTTCACATTATGTGGACAATTACGCTTCTGTTGGTTTGTTAGAAAATAGCAAGGCAACATCACAACAGCAGACCACATAAACTTGACACAACCCCTGAAGCAGTACGAACATATTTCCTCTTTTATTTACATTCCTTTTCAAATGTTAACATTTTTCGCTATAACTTTTGATCAGGTTGGCATTTTTTTTCTTTTCATTAAAATAAATTGGCACAAGTAAAACATATGTAGACAAAAGTTTATTTACACCATACAACATTTTGTTTTTAAATATTTTATACAGAGCTGCAGATGAGAGAGCTTGCTGGGATCCTTCAAGCAGAGTCTGCAGTATTAAAGTTGTGAAATATATTATTTATATAAAAGTGAGTATTATCTTTATTGCATTTAAAGCAATGAAGAATGTAGCTTGACAAACATTCATTTTAATATGACAGAAAAAATCCTCTTTGACTCCCATGTTTTTATATCATAAAGTAAAAAGTGTAGTAATGGCCAAACAGACTGTTATAAACTTTTTAAAAACCTGCATAAATATATACATTGTGCTTCCGGGTCCAGTTTTATGAAATCAAAACTGAACCCGACGAAGCTGGAACGACATGACATGTCATTATAGTTTTCGAGGTGTCATCTAGAGAGATTACCTTTTTTTTCGTAGCCAATTCCTCAACAGATATTTTGAAACACATGATGGTAAATATAGTACACCAGGCCCCCACACTACACTAGTGAGAATACAAAAAGTAACACTGATGTTGTTTCCCCTGCCCTCCCCATGTTTTTTTTCTCAGTCGTCGTGACCTCTCGTATGTCCTTCGTTATCGTATTGGCACATGATGTCCCTGCCATACTCGTAATATCCAGATATGTATGCCAAGGCTGTTAGAAAAGTCTGTCGCTTTTTTTTTTTTTTGTCAGTTTTTTTTTTTTTTCTTTTCTTCAGTGCAAAATACATCCTCGCTCTCCCTTTTCGATTTCCTGGTTTTTGCGTTTTTCCCTAGATTTGTTCCCCGACCTCTTAGACCTCCGTCTGGAAGTCTCCTTCCTGGACGTCTAAGGGTAGGTTGACACACTTTTCCCACTCCGCGGGCGTCATCTCCAACGAGTCCTTGGTGTCAGATTCTAGTACATTCATAGTGGCGTAATTCTGGTACTCACAGGCTGGATTGTAGCTCTCCCACGGGTTCTTGTTTGGCATCATCATTGCCTTGTCCTGCGAAACGTGGGCCAAAGAGGAGTGGGGATTAGGACAGACAAGCATCCTCGTGAGCTAAACCAAGTGATTCTCAAACCTTTTGTCATTCATTCAAGGACCCCCAGTTTGATATGCACCACTATAGGCCATGGATCCAGATTTGGTTAAAATGTCCTTTAATCTCTGGGACCACAATCTAAATAGTAAAATCCTCAGTGTTTAATTAACTCTGAGAGCGTGCAAATGGAACCAAATGGACCCTTTGTACACTCTCAGAGTTACAGACCCGTAAGGGTCCATTGCATGGGACCCCTGGTTGGTCCCTGGACCTGACGTTGATATATTTTTCAGTCCAAAATGTGACCATCTGCATTAACCCTCTAAGACCGGGGACGCATCGGTGTGTCATTTTTAGATTTCTTTGGGCTATTCAAAAATAGCAGATCTACAAGCTCATAGCGCGGCACCGAGTGCCGCGCTATGAGCTTGTAGATCTGCTATTTTTGAAAAATCTTGAAAATTCGTGGCAAAATCTTGGATTATATATTTTTTAACCCATTTAGACCTGCTGCCACCTATACGTTGTTATACCTTTGAATCCGGGAGCCACCTCTGTCTCTCATTAGTTGTTGCTATACATATAGCAACATCATGTTGTATACATTTTTTTAGTAAGAATTTGAACATTTTCAGAAATCTTAGGTTAGGTTTTAGAAGGCGTTTTTAGAATCGGCCTCAGGTCTAAATGGGTTAAAGCGAACATTTGTAAAATATTTAGTTCCAGGAACCCCCCAGAAGCAAAGATTTGAGTTACAAATGTCCGCCAAAAAAAAAGAAAAAAAACAAACTAATATTTGCACAACTTGTCATGATTTTTCAAAAATAGCAGATCTACAATATATTGTATATTTGCTATTTTTGAATAGCCCAACGAAATCTAAAAATGTCACACAGATGCGTTCCCGGTCTTAGAGGGTTAATAGGCACTTGATTTTGAATAACTGGTTTGTCATCAGCGATAACGGGCACGACGTCCGGGAGAGAACTATCAAAATAACAGATATAGAGTTTGTTGTTTGGGTGGACATGGTTTTTACACTTAACAATAATGCACACTATTCTCACAGCAGCGGATTACGCTTTTCCTTGAAGCACCGGCGACTCCGGCCTGACTATGTGTGGCTCCAGCTGTGAAGCCCTTTTGTAAATGTTGAATTTGTTGTCATTGACAGTCACAATGAGGCTATAGCGACTAGGGGCGAGAGAGAGAGAGAGAGAGAGAGAAACTGCTCCCAGTCACAGACTACACAATGGTTACTAATGTTGTCTGCAGCCAGCTCTGCAGTAGATTCATTTGGGGAAAGAAAGGAAGGGGGGGGGGGGGATTGGTGTTCAGGATGTGGTTATCGTTTTCTGTACAAAAGTCCTTGCAGTGGTAACTAAGCAACAAGCAGCAAATTACATTGTGCTGTGGGGGTGATTGAAATGTGAGTGAAAGAGGATTACATGCAGTGGAAAGGCTGCTGTTTAGCTGACAGCGCCTATACGCGCCCGCACACGCACGCACGCACGCACGCACGCACACACACACACACACACACACACACCGCGCACACAATGGTGTGGCTATGTTTGGTCAACAGCCCAATTTGGTGCATTACACAACACGGAGAGCCATTTCTGTGGATAAATGTCCACCGTCCATGGCCATTATCTAGATCTCCGGTTAAGTGTGGAGAGAGAGATGTTTGGACGGGTTCTCGTGTCGAAAGCCGGCCGGGGGGGGCTTTAGAATTGGAAACAATCACACTCAAAAACAGGACTTTCAATACCTACTCCAGTGAGCGTAATTCACAAACAAAAGAACCCCCCCCCCCACACACACACACACACACACACACACACACACATACTTAAGTGAATAAATAGCAGAACTCGAGGCAATTATGTCTTATAGATGTTGATAGATTAAAGAATCGGCCATGCATTAATGGAATAATGATGGGTTTTGCAGGGGGTAGATAAATGTGCAATGTTAAATAAAAGTGCACTCATGGCCTTGCATTTGGGAAATGGATGCACTCTATTGCAGCTGGATTACGAAAGACAGCCTCCCCCCTCCTTTCCCTAATTCTGGCCTTGTGGAGAAAACGCTTCAACTGGGTGTGGGGGGGGTGGGGGGGGCAACCCTCATACCCCCGCCTCCCCTCCCTCCCCTTTCCCTGCCAGCTGTTGGCAAGCCAATAGTAGGTATAGGAGGCTCCTCTTCCACATGAATACATTAGCCGGATAACCGCTCATTTGCACAATCACACACTACGTATCCTGTGCTGGAGATCGGGGGAAAAAACAGAGTGTTTTGGATGGTGGTTTCTCTCTCTAATGGGGCTGACAGCCACCCCCCTCCCCCCACCCCACTTTTTTTTTTTTGGCGTTTCCTGTTACTCACCATGCTGCCCATATTTGGTATGTCTCGAAATCGGTCCAGGGTTTGAAATTTCTGATTCAGTTCCTGGAACAGCTCCATGTGTCTTTTCCTGGTGTGCATGACTTTCTGCAATGGCAAGGGGTTTTTCTTGTATTCAAAGCCAATAATGCAAATATATGCATCTTTTTTTTCGTCTCTCCACCCCCTACAGCTGTTCTACTTTTCTATTTGAAAGTGTCGTCGTCGTTTTAGTATAGGCCATATTTTTCTTGCGGGCCAGAAAACCTACGTATGTAAAAAAAAAAACTAAGAATCTATTTTTCTGCATATGTACAAATACCTACTAAAATAAAGGAAACACTAGCATAATATTGATGACAAACCACACTTCGCTAAGAATTCTCTGGCATAGTGTGTCTAGACTCTAGAATGCCTGCATTCAGCATTGTGTATTGCATAAGTCAGTCCATCGTTTCATAATATCCATGGAGATGGAAAACGATGATGCACTTGTTTCTTGGTCTAGCCCTAACTGTAGAGTTGCACTCAGGCCTGTTCACACTTGCTTGAAATGCTGGCCATGTGCTGGTACAGTATATTTAATTTTGCCGTCATGTGTGAACGTGAGCCGATATTGTATGCCGGCGTTCGATGAAGATTTTCAAACTGGCAATATCACGTCACCTTACAGTAGTCACTACACGTCACTACCTACAGTAGGCAAAATCCCTGCATTGTCATCACAGAGTGTTATTACCAGTGTTGTCATGACATTGCATCATGACGGTGCTTTCATAAGATACATGAGTTCTATGAAGAAAGTGTCGTTTTATGAACAAGATGCTTCATAAAAACAACGTTGGTGTATTACCGTTCACACTTGAAATGCTGGGAAATACTGTCATACTTCATGTGTGAACTTGTACCAATTTTGCATGCCGGCATTCAATGACGATCTTCGTGCTGGCGGCAATATCATGTCACGCTACCTAGTAAACATGCCTGCATTGTTATCATGGCACATGGGACTCTGAACCTAAAACTAACCCAAGGTGATGCATCCTACACAACAGCTGCCGCATCGCTTCATTTAACGTGTTTCCTTTATTTTGTCAATTTGTCTTACATGTGCAGAAAAGCCTAATTATAGCCTTGAATGCAAAGATGCTGCTCAAACCTGTAGAAAGGGGGTTTGGTTACGTGTCTATTTCCTCGGATTGCAAGCCAATATAAGTATTGTCAGATAAATCAGACGTGAAGTGTGCAAATGACTTTAAAAAAGCATTCATTTTGTAAATCAACATATAGCCACGGTGGGTGGATGTATAGGAGATGGAGAGGAAGAAAACAAAACATGGATGTGAGAACTGCTGCCTTGTTTGTCAGTTGATAGCCTTGCTTTTACCTTGACTACACAGCACAATCGTAAATTTTTGTTCAGTTAGGATGATGGAACTCCAATAAGCTTAAGTGCCACAAAAGTAGTGGTAAATCAAATGGCAAACACAAACGCAACGGAACGTCACTCGACAGCGTAAGAAAGCTATAGATGCATGAACATGGCGAGACCAAAAGTAAACTTACTTCAAAGTCCAGGTCAGAGTACCGTGACTTTCTTCTCTGTAAAAAAGATAAGGAGAAAAAGATTAGACTTTGAGTAATCAGTATGGTACATAATAAATACAAAATGTTAACAATATGACCCAATTGACCACTTTTAACGTCCCTATTTTGGACATAATCATTATTCATCAAATTAGGTGAAAATGTCCAAAATGTGTCCAAAATGTAAAAACTCTCCAAAATGCTTCATAATTGTCCAAAATCTTTCCAAAATAGCGACCATATATCTACATGCTCACAACGCATTGCATGGCAATGTGCCAAAGTATTAAATAGGGTGGTTAACAAAGTATTTGCAATACTCCTGAGCATTAAGTACCCCATTGTTTCTCAACGTAGGGTCTGGGGACCAGCAGAGGTTCAAATGGACCCTTTATGGGTCTGCAACTCTGAGTGTACAAATGGAACTTTTGTACACTCTAACAATGAGGATTTTACTGTGTAGATTTTGGGCCCCAGAGATAAAAAAATAAATAAACGATCTAATGCATGAACCTAAAACAGTGGTTCTCAACCTGTGGGTCGGGACCCCACAGGATTTTATGGGGGTCTTCAGATGACAGTAAAGTGACAATGTAAGGACTTAAGACCTTTTCTAATATCTCCAAAAAAGGAAGAAAAAAAGACCATTACTGCATCAAAAGTATTCAACGAATTATACTATGAAAACTGGTCAAACATTAGCCAATGGCGGATCTACAAGAAAATAGCAGATCTACAAGCTCACAACGCCTCGCAACGCGAGGCGTGAGCTTGTAGATCTGCTATTTTCACATTATTTATCTGTGGAACAGAGTCAAACTAAATGTAATGCCTATAATTCCAAGTGCTTGTCAGGGTGGTGGGGGGTCCCCAGTTCAAATATGATTATTTTGGGGCGGTCACGGCCTGAAAAGGTCGAGAACCACTGCCGTAAAACATATCAAACTGTGGGTCCTTTCAATGAAAAGGGCTGAAAACAATCACCGACGTAGAATACAGCCTCACCTCTAAGGAGCTCATGGATATCGTCGACCCCGTCTCGCTTCTCGAAAGCCCCCCGCCCTCCTCCATCTCGGCCAGGAAGTTCTTGACGGCCGTGCGGGGCTCGAAGGGCAGCGTGGTCTGGCCCATGTGCTGGTCCACCGCGCCGGGGCCGGGGTACTGCTGGTCCACGCTGATGTTCATGTGGTCCATGCCCACCATGCCGGCCGGGACGCCCAGGCCGTAGTCGGGACTCAGCTTGTAGTGCATCAGCCTCTCGTGGGGCAGCGACGAAGCGTCCATGCCCAGGCTCATCTTGCCGCCGTCGTCCTTCAGCAGCGTGGGCACGCTGCCCCCCACCACCGACGAGGCAGAGGCCGAGCCCCGCGGCATGACGATGTAGTCCGTCTCCATCATCTGGCCCTGGCTCAGGTGGCCCTCCATGTCGTGGTGGCCGCCCATGTCTGAGGGGGTTGTAGAACGGTCACGATGACATTTTTTTTCGCACAAACACTTGAGTTTAATGATTTCTTTGTGGGTTTTTTTTATGTCATTGAACGCTGGGACATGATTATAATGAATACAAATGATATTTCTGTTGAAGGATATTTCACTTAAAAAAAACTAATTGGGTCATTTAATCGTCTACTCAGGCTTTTGTGAACACCCTTCAGACAGTTGCTTGATTCAGTATTTAGCTATTTGAGATGTATTTTATCAGACACAAACCCATTCAAAACTCAAACTAACATTCTAACCATGATAGATTCATCAGGAATGCCCGTGCTTGGTTCTGGTGACTCATACTGCCCTCTTAATACGTAAGTGTTTTTTCAATTGCTTTTTTTCCCTTCCATTTATTAAAAAAAAAAAGATTTGGAAAATGAAAAAATGTAATACAATAAAATAATGAAGTTAAATAATGAAAAAGGCCCCCCTCACGTATTAGGAGGGCAATATGAGTCACCAGAACAACGGGTGTTCCTGATGGATCTATCATGGTTAAAATGGAGTTTGAAGTTACACTGGGTTTGTATAGGAAGGGGGCGTGTCTGATAAAATGAATATCAAATATCTAAATACTGAATCGAGCAACTTACAAACTTGTCTTGGGTGTCCACAAAAGCCTGAGTAGATGATAAAATTACCCATTTTATGGGGGGTGAAATATCCCTTTAAAAGATAACGGCGACGGCGCCTTACCAGTGGTGTAAAGTACATTTACTCAAGTACTGTACTTAAGAACAATTTTGAGGTATTTTTGACTTCAGTACTTTTACTTCTACTGCACTACATATCAGAGGAAAATATTATACTTTTACTCCACTATTTAGTATTTGAAAACTTTAGTTACTAGTTACTTTGCAGATTTTGATTATTATTACAAAACATACATTAATCACTTCATTCCATGTCACTTCATTTGAAAATAGCCGATCTACAAGCTCACAATGCGACGCATTGTGAGCTTGTAGATCTGCTATCTTCAAAAGACGTTCATACATTTGAAAATGGGACAGTCCGCATAAATGAGCACTTCTACTTTTGTACTTTAAGTACATTCTAACACCAATACTTTTGTACTTTTACTCAAAGTAAATGAAACAATCCCGCACTTTCACTCGTGTAACAGAGCATTTCTACCATCGCGGCATCGACACTTTTACTCAAGTAAAAACACGCGAGTATACAGTACTTCTTCCAACCACTAGGGGGCACTTCTTCTTCTTACCCATGTCCTGGTCGCTCTGGCGCATGGCGTCGTCGGTGCACAGGTAGACGGTGCGGCGCATGTCTGCGTTGCTGTCGGCCATGCACTGGTCGCCCAGGTCGCCCACGCCCATGGGCATGTGCAGCGCCGACGGCTGCTGGATGATGACCTTGGAGATGATGTTGCCGGGCAGAGTGGAGTAGTTGAGGGGCCCCTCGGGGCCCTTGTCATCCTCCTCGTCGTTGAGGGAGATGCGGGAGAGGGTGCCGGTGATGGTGGCCGCGCGGCAAGAGCCCATGTCTTTGTGCAGGGCTGGGTGGGAGGGGGGCAGAAAAAAAACACGTGGACGATTACTGAGATTGTTTAGGTTTAGGTTAGTTTATTTCTGGCCTTTTTAGACCAGTGGTTCTCAATTAGTGGTTCGGGGACCACCAGTGGTCCTTGCGGGGGGGTACCAGGGGGTCCCCAGCTAAATTAGTTAACATAGCGTCACTTTCGTTTTAACCACTTAGCTTTGGCTATTCAAAAATAGCAGACCTACAAGCTCATAACGAGGCACCGAGTGCTATGAGCTTGTACATCTGCTATTTTTGAAAAATCTTGAAAATGTGTGCATATCTTTGAATATATATATTTTTCTTAAAGCGACACATTTTAACTAAAATCTTTGCTTTTTCTTGTTCAAATGTTTCAAAAGCATTCCAAATTTGTCACGTTCTTTTCAAGACTTCTTGGAAATAGCAGATCTACAAGCTCACATCGCAACGTGTTGCCAATAGCCAAGGTATATAGGGTTAAAGTGGTTAAACTGATTTTGATGCTATATGAACAAAATTAGCTGGGGACCTTCTGGAACCTCCTCAAGGACCCCTGGGGG
This sequence comes from Gymnoscopelus microlampas, assembly GCF_963454915.1. Taxonomy (NCBI): domain Eukaryota; kingdom Metazoa; phylum Chordata; class Actinopteri; order Myctophiformes; family Myctophidae; genus Gymnoscopelus; species Gymnoscopelus microlampas. The sequence goes on from NC_139950.1 coordinate 17,613,599, forward strand.
TCCCTGGACCCCACTCTGAGAACCACTGTACTATAATACTTTCATAGCGAGGTTACTGTCTCTGAGCTGTAACACTACATGGACAAATAGAGCCAGATAAGTTGAGTCAATATGTACCCAGTTTGAATGGACATTTCTCAAATTGGATTTTTTTTCTTTTTTTACTGTATATTTTTTAAGCATGACTGCAGTGGTAGAACACGTGGTGAATATGCAATGAACATTAAAATGACACCTTGATGGTGCATGCACTGTAATACAATTAACAACCTATTTTCTTTAAAAGATGCGAAAATAGGCGATCTACAAGCTCACGACGTGTTGCATGGCAGCATGTTGCGAGCTTGTAGATCTGCTGTTTAAGATCGGCTTTTTAATGTTTAAAAATGTTCGCCTATAATGACATGCCTAAAATGGGGTCACCAGGGGTTAAAAGTGCTTCGCCTATTAAGACCGGGAACGCATCTGTGTCATTTTTAGATTTCTTTAGGCTATTCAAAAATAGCAGATCTACAAGCTCGTAGCGCGGCACCGAGTGCCGCGCTACGAGCTTGTAGATCTGCTATTTTTGTAAAATCGTGAACATTTTTGCAAATCTTTGAATATATATATATGTTTTTTAAAGCGGTAGGATTTAGAAAACATTTTTTTAATCGGCCTTTAAAACGTTTGTTTAAAGTGGGTAAATGCCTTGCAGAAAATCTGCTCTTCTGAGTAATTTTCACTCGCGAGAACCTCTCTGTGAAAATGCTACCTTGTATCAGTGTCCTGCATGTTAAGGGTCACCTTGTGAAAGAACACAAGGACACACCGCCTCTCTCTGATCAGAATAGAGGGAAAAAAAAGAACTCAAACCTTCCACTGTTGATTTGTTTTGAGGCCATTTTCATCATTGCGCCTTGAACCAGGAGGGAGCAATTTACACAAAGGCTCACACAAGACTACAAGGAAACGCGAGATAAGAATCTAAGTACTGTTTTTGTTTCCGCTTAATTTGCTGCATGTTACAGTAGCCTGGAGGACCCAGGAGAGCGAACCATGTGAGTCCGGGGGGAAGAGATGCACAATTTATAGCGGAAGAAGAGGTTTTTTAACTAAAAATGCATTATACTGTACAGCACAGTATAATGTCCCAAACGGACCAATTTTTATGGGTCGCGAGTAAATACCCCCTTATTTTTTGTTACCTACATTTTGTTTTTACTTAATATTTGAAAAGATTTTTTAAAAAATCACAAAATAATCACAATTTAAAAACAAATTCAAACGTTTTCAAAATAATTCCATGAAAAAATCCATTTAACCCATTAACACCTGACGCCACTTCTAAATCCTAACAGTTTTTCGGGAAAAAAACATTTAAAAAATCATTTTCACGATTTTTCAAAAATAGCAGGTCCACAAGCTCTTAGCGCGGCACCGAGTGCCGCGCTAAGAGCTTGTAGATCTGCTATTTTTCAATAGCAGAAGTAGTGAAAAATAGCCGATCTACAAGCTCGCAACACATTGCACCGCAAGGTTCCTGCCTGATGCCAACAACTCCCTATACTGTAGAATATGAGGCAAGAGGATATTAGTGGTGAAAATAACCTTTATAACCACGTCAACCTTTGAAAATAGCGACGTGACGCGTTGTGAGCTTGTAGATCTGCATTTCTTTGCTAGTCATCGTATGATAAACGTATATTAAGTGTATTATTACATTTTTAATCAGCCAGTTCCAACTCTATGCCCATAAATGAATGCATTAGTTTGACTGTACAATAGAATTCTATAATCATTTTTCCCATTATAAGTGCAGACAATAGTTGGTGAATGACAGCTATAGTACAGTATAGGATCCATCTATCTTTTATAGCACGTCTCCATCCAGGGTTCTAAGAGACAGCTCTGTGCCAAGGTGCATTGTGGTCCGACCGCTTTCTCTCCTCTTTAACAAGTGGTCTTTCACACAAAGGTCTGAATAATGGTCATCTGGGGGTCCTGGAAGCACATCCATTTTAAAGGGCCCTCGTCAGTGGTTTGGGAGAGACGAGGCAGTGGAGGAAAGTAACTAAGTACTGTACTTAAAGTGCAAGGACACCTTGCCATGATGTAACGCCAAAGGTGGGTGAGAAATCCAAAATAGTTGCTCCTTTGATTAGAAATGGATCATTCAAAATATGCTTCTCCTTGACGGTAAAACAGCTCTCAAAGTCACTTTTTTTGCCCATAATCGAACGCAAACAAAGCTGATTCTGACAATATAGAACATCACAAAACGTTGTTTTTTCTCTCCTTTCTTTCCTTTGTTATATTTTTATAAAAATGCCAAGTTCCTGTTGATTTTACTATTTTTATTAGGAAGAAAATCCAGTCTGGATCCACATATTCTGAGTAGCCTGGTATTCCTAATCGTTTATGGGCTAAAAAAAGTGACTTTGAGAGCTGTTTTATCTTACAATGTAAGTCAATGATTTCTAATCAATAGAGCATACTATGACTTTTGATTTCTCACCCACCTTTTGGCGAGTTACATTCCAAAGTAAGTAACACAACCCAAACCGCTACCAAAGTGTCCTGGCACTTTAAGAACAATACGAAACTTATACAACAATACTTAAATACTTAATACTTAAATACTAAATAAACGTTTTTTTATACTTCTACTTCACTACATTTCAGAGGCAAATATTATATTTTTTATTCCGCTACAATCATTTGACAGCTTTAGTTATTTTGCAGATTTAGATTATTATTCCAAACTAAGATAAACCACTTAAGCCGTCTTTTATACTTCGGCTATTCAAAAATGCTCTACAGTAAAATATACCGGATATTTTTTAACTTTAGAAAAAAAAATCCTACTTTAGGTACTAATGTTGGTGGTCTATTTTGATGCCAAAACTGTTGCACTTTTCCTCAAGCAACATTTTGAATCCAGGACATTTACTTGTAAAAGCATATTTCTACATTGTGGTATTGCTACTTTTTACTTGTAAATAAATAAATATCAGAGCACTTATTCCACCACTGGAGAGAGACAGACCAGAGATATGAGGCTGCAAGCTGGTGTTACACCACTAGTTATAGTACTGCAATTGGTTGAGCTCCTCCAGTGGTGGTAAAAGTACTCCATTTTTAAAGTAAAGTATCAATACTGCAGTGTAGAAATACTGCAATGTAGAAATAATTTAGTGAAAATTGTAAATACTCCAGTCAAGTAAAAAATACCTCAAAATTGTACAGTAACTAAGTACAGTACTTGAGTAAATGTACTTAGTTACTTTATACCACTGAGGTCCTCATACAGAGTGAGCTGGCTCATACATTAACCTGTGGGCTTTTCTTGTCCTCGGTAATAACCTGTAAGGATTCTTTTAGCAGAAACGAAATAGTCTGGTTTTGCCTGAAGTACATCCGACAGCCAAGGGCTACATTCAATGGCAAGAAGTTAGAATAGAGGACAATCACCATTTAAAAAACTAATCGTGGACTAATTGGTCAGTGCCTGCAGCATATATTGTCAGAATTTTACAAAATAGTGCTAGAGTATGTTCATGATTTGTTCTATGGTCTCTCAACATGTCAATAAACCAGTCATTAATCAATTAACCCATTAAGGCCTGAGGTTCCGATTCTACAAAATGTAGAAACCGTTTCTTGAAAATATTTATGTTTGCTATGTCACTGGCTCTCAAACTTTTTCATGTCAAGGACCCCCAAAATGTATATGTATTTGGCCGCCGACCCCCATCTCAAAATATTTTGTTCCAGGGACCCCCAGAGTCAAAGATTTGAGTTACAAATGCTTTAAAAAATATAATTCAAAGATTTTCCCCAATTTTTCTCGATTTTTCAAAAATAGCAGATCTACGAGCTCATAGCGCGGCACTCGGTGCCGCGCTATGAGCTTGTATATCTGCTATTTTTGAATACCCAAAGTGTAATATAATGCTTTTTAGCTCAAATCAATGAGGTTCCAGGTCTTAATGGGTTAATCTAAAACAATAGCACTCTTGCATGGCAAGAAAACAGTTTCCTGGATTCTATTTAAATTTCAACAACGCAATATGACGCAAATAAGGAAAATTAGCCACAGTTCCACCTAGTCAGACATTGTATTCTCTCTCTGTTACATCAGAGAAAAGGACTGTTGGTTGTTATGTATCATTGTTTAACTACATGAACCCTATAGCATCCCATTCCGGGAGGACCCCTAGGCTCTATACTCGGCCTATACCCTACACTGAAACTTCCTCCAGGCTTTTAGAGGCTTAAAGCATTAAATAACCTTGTTAACAGGAGACCATTACGTTACCTGATCGACAGGCGATGTCCACATCCTTCTCGAAGTCTGTCTGTTGGGTACACGACAGACAAATGGTTAAACGCTGCTCGAAATAACATCGTCCATACTGTAGTACCGTACCATACGAGGCATCCATTATAGGGAAAAAAAAAAAAAACAGAAGCCAGAATTACAGTAAGTGCTTTTGATAATGTAAGTGCTTGACTGGGCAAACGCAAAAAGCTAGAGGTCCATTCGTTCTTCTCCGCTCCCTCTATGTTAATTAAACACCCATGTAAAAAGAAGAAAAAAATAATGCACTTGCTTGCAGTTAAAAAATAAATAAGGGCCGCGTTCGTAAAAAGCATCTGCGCTTCTCGTCGCAAACGACTATATTGAACCGGTGTCCTCTGACACCATTTCCTATAGCACTGTGGAAATGATTTCAATCTGAGGGATATTAGAATACTAATGGCAGATCATAGCCATGATGTGCCCGGTGGCGTTGTGCTAGATGTGAGAGAGATGTGTGTGTGTGTGTGTGTCCCATTTCAAAGGTCAGTCAGAGAACAGTCCTCTATTAAGCCCCATTCGTGCTTCGTCGTACCTCCGGCGGTCGCGCTGCAAAAGAAAATAGCCGATCTACAAGCTCGGAACGCGCTGCGTCCGCAACGCGTTCCGAGCTTGTAGATCGGCTATTTTTTGACGCGCGACACCGTTGTACGGAGGAGCCTAGACGAGTACAACCTCACCCCCCGAGGAGAGAGGAGAAATGAGAGAGATGCACGTCAAACACGGACAATACGTTACATCAAACAGAGATAGGGGGACTTGGGTTGCGTAAGAAAAACCAAATAAAATGGATGTCGGCCCATTTGTTAGAAGGGCCAAGTTGTCTACCCTGCATGTAATTGCGGTTGCACGAACGGGTTATTTGGGAAAAAGATAAGCCCCATGGGACACAATACCCCCGCGCAGGAGAGAGGCGATATTAAACGGAATAATAAAAGAATGAAAAATCACATTAGGAGCACAAGTTAAATTAAGGTCGCGGGAGAACAAAAAGGTATGTGTGGTTATCATAAATAACCACATAACGGAACGCCCGTGCTGCGCAGTGCTGTGGGTCTTTTTAAATTAAAGCTGATCTAATATAACGCTTGCGGAAACTCCTGCTTACCATAATCTGAGCGTGGCCGTTAGGGAAGGTTCCGGTTGCGTCGCCACTGATTGGGTCTTGACAGTTTCTGAGCCGACATCTGAAAGCGTCTTGTACCTGTATGAGGACAGGGACAATATGAGGACAGGGACAATATGAGGACAGGGACGATACAACTTGTATGCCGTATATTTGGTTTTAATGCGAAAATAGAAAATGTGTTCCAATATGATTTATATATATATATATATAAAGACGATATGTACATGGTGTGTTTTGGGGAGTATACATCGATACCGAAGACTTGCTGCATCCCAAAATAATTAGTTGGAAGCTATAATGCTGGATTTATTTGAATGAATTAGATGTTATCTTAACCAATAGTATGTGTAGTAGAGTATGTTCATACAATATAACTAGTACGGTATCTCAACTCATTCAGTGCCTGACTTATTTCTGGCTGTTTGGCTCTGAGTGCCACAGCCAAAAATACATTGTAAAAAAATCACACCCAGTGTGAAGTGGGCGGTGTGGTCACAGTGGTCATCACAGACCCATGACTCACTTAAAAAAAAAACATATATGTGTTTTTTTTAAGTGCATCGTCCTATTTATAGGGCTGTGCACATGTGTCATGTGTCTCGCTAGCCAATCACAGTCCTGAATAGAGTCAGCCAATAAAGTCAGCCAATCACAGCTAGTGGTCATCACAGTGATGGAAGCTCACTTAAAGAAAAGTATAGATTTGCATTGAATGTGTAGGGGTTAGGGGTGTACAATGGTGGCCAATCACAGTGCAGCAAATGTCAATGTCCAAGCCTTTTTCAGTAAGATGTTAAACAAGAAGTGAATGGAGCAGCAAATCATGATATCTTGGGTTCTGAACATTTAAAAAAAAAATATATATATATTTTTTTCATGATGTCGGCGACGTCATTGGCACCCTGGGCTTATAAAAACGTGACGTCGGCGACATCAATGGCACTGAATGAGTTAACTGTACAGCTTGTAGATCTTCTACACCCTTAAATAATGGCAATATACAGTGGTGTAAAGTAACTAAGTACATGTTCTCAAGTACTGTACTTAAGTACAATTCTGCGGTATTTTTTACTTTACCGGAGTATTTCCAGTTTTCAGTACTTTTACTTCTACTCCACTGCATCTCAGAGGCAAATATTGTACTTTTACTCCACTACAATTATTTGAAAACTTTAGTTACTTTGAAGATTTAGATTATTATTACAAAACATACATTAACCCCTACATTCAGCCCTATATACATTTCGGCCATTTGAAAATAGCCGATCTACAAGCTCACAATGCGTCGCATCGCGACGCATTGTGAGCTTGTAGATGTGCTATTTTCCAAAGATTTTTATGCATTTGAAAACTTGAAATGGGACATTCTGCATAATGAGCACTTTCTACTTTTGGTACTTAAGTACATTTTGATGTCAATACTTTAGTACTTTTACTCAAGTAAATTCTGAATGTTGAGTATTTCTACATTGCAGTATTGATACTTTTATTTAAGTAAAAAAATGTGAGTACTTTTTCCACCACTGCCAATATACAGTATATATCGGCCAAAATGCTCTATTGTTGGGGCTCTATCGAGTGCTTGGCGGCTCAGACTGTACCTCTCTCCTCAGGATACAGTGAACCATCACAATGACGAAACCCTGGAGGGAGTCGAAGACGGCGAAGAGGATCTGGAAGAGAATGGAGCGCTTGTCTGTCATGGCCAGCACCGCAGACATCCAGGTCAACGCCAACAGAGGTAGGACAACACACGAACTCCACAGGGAGGCCCTGAGAGAGAGAGCGAGAGAGAGAGACATAAATAAACGTAGAGAGAGCGAGAGATGAAAGGAGAGAAAATACAACATGAAAGGAGACAGAAATACATACTGAGGGTCAAGGTCTAGTACTTCTCAACCCCGTTCACATCACTTCTACCGTAGCCTCCCCCCCGTCGGTTCCAAAACACCCGACGGCATTTTCGCTATGAGTCATTCATGCTATACGGAGCTTGGTTTGTGGGGGGAAACGTGCTGTACGTATTACTGTACTGACCAAACCAACCAAACACTGATATATCTTCGTCGCTGTCGCGTGGAAACCTTGCACGTCCAAAACCGTTACTTTTCAGGAAATGGACCAAAAATAAATGTGTTCCAATGGAGTTGTAGTTATTTATGTCGCAAAGCTGATTTTCATTGGTTAAATATTTATAAAACCCAGAGACAGACTTAACCACTTTCTATTTCAATAATGTTTCGATAATATTTCAAAAATAAAGTTTCACTAATGTGCAAATAGATCTACAAGCTCACGATGCGACGGTCTGTGAGCTTGTGTAGCTCGGCTATATTCGGTACTTTTGCTCGACATACAATGTCATACAATAAAAATGTATGGCATTCATTTATGAAGGGAAAAAAAGGAATATGAAAGCTACAAGGTTTCTGCGCGACAGTGACGATAATGATTCAGTATTTGAATTTGTTTTTAAATATCACAGCATGTGTCTTTTGCGATTTTAAGCCACGTCTCTCTGTAACTCTACAGTTACAGCCTGACGGACCCTCGCTGGCTTCAGAAAGAGCTGAGGTTATCATGTAGTGTACGCGGCCGTCAAGCCCGGACCGACAGAGGTGGACAGGCGGTACAGACACCCTATACCCCCCCCCTGTACAGTACTGTATAGCTGTAGTGTTATTGATTCAGAGACATTGACGCTTGGCACTTACATTGCATTGCTAGCTGTAGTTGCTGATAAAGCAGTTGTTGATACAACACCACATTTGGCACACTTGAGCGTTAATCCTGTATGCGGCTCACTCATCTGTCTGTGGGACACAGAAACGACAACATGACAAACAGCCTTGAGTACTGTTACCGCTGTCCTCCCTGACGTCAAGGCTGTGCTCAGCCCGAGTACTGTTACCGCTATATTCCTGACGTCAAGGCTTCGCTCAGACTGCGGCCACACATTTACAATTTAGGCATTTAGCAGACACTCTTAATTCAGTGATTTACTGAGTGATTTACAGTAAGCAAGGACAACACGAGGTAATACATCAAATGCATAGAAATAGTAATCTAGGATCATAGGTAAACCAAGAACCTGTCATCAGCCTAAACGGTATAATATCAAACAATCAATCATCTGTACATTGAAACTATAGGATGCCAGGTTTAGAAATGAACCTGGCATCTGTCTACATACTGTAACATGCTATCTAAATGACATTTTAGCCTTTGCCTAAGCCTGCAGGGTCGTCAAGGCTAGGGCAAGTGCTACGGGCTAAGGTGGAGGTGGAGGGAGTGAGTCTGCAGTTCTCACTGCAATGGGGAGTTCATTCCACAGTTTGGGAGCCGGGAGGGAGAAGAGTCTGGGACTGTGTGGAGCGTTGTCCCGGATGTTTTATGGATGGTTCTGACAGCTTCCCTGTGTTAGCTGATCTGAGAGAGCGGGAGGGGCTGTAGGGGTTGGATCGGGCTTGTTGCCAATGTTTCTCAAGTCTGATCTTTGACGACAACTATCGATTCTTTTCTTAGTGATTATTCTATCTATTCACACCAGACACCTGTGACGGAGGAGGCTGATATCATTGCCGTCGGGCAGAAACCTCCCATCTCCATATTTTAACGTTTTGTGTTTTTTTTCGTAAATTAACGCCCTAGTTGATCACACTACAGCGTCACAAAAAAACATCAAAAGTAGCAGATCTACAAGCTTGAGCTTGTAGATCTGCTACTTTTGCTGTTTTTGAATTTGAATCCTGAAAAGTAACAGTTTTGGACATCTGAGGTTTCCACCCGACAGAGACGATACTATACCGATACTAACCCTGTACATATAAAACAACATTCCGTCCTGCAGCCACAACAAACATTTTCTCCATTTCTCCCGTAATCACGCTCACATTACTGTACGTTTGCTGGCACTGTACGTTACGTCATCGTTTACAGTATCCGTCGCGTTGCCGGTGGCGATTTGGACAGTTGGATATCCGACTTTGAGTGGCTAGAGCTTCCAGACCCAGACACATCTTTAGAAATCAGATTGTGAATAAGGGCTGAGTGGGCCAGAAATTGGATTTGGGCTGCCAGTCTGAACGTAGCCTAAATCTCCCCCCCCCCTCCCCCTCCCCCCTTCATCATCATATCAGGCACAGTCGGGCAGGATGCAATACGTGGGTGTTTAAAGGATGTGCGTCTTGGACTGATTCTGCCAAGAGGAGACGATGCCATATCATTCCCGTGAGAGATCTGACCTCTTTATGTTTATATGGCTCTAATTTCCGCTCCACGATGAGAAAAAGGGGGTCTAAATTTCCATACCGGGGGGGGGGGGGAGCAAGAAAGGATGTGTGTGTGATTTTAGTGCAGTGTTCCCCAAATAATGGGTCGGGACCCATTTTTGGGGTCACGGACCCATTTTTATGGGTTTTTTATGGGTCCGAAATGTTGGGGGGGGGTTAAAAATCGAACCAAAAAAAAAAAGTAAGAAATTGTGAAAATAGCAGATCTACAAGCTCACAACGGGCTTATATATTGGCTATTTTCACTATTAAACAGGGCTTAAAGGACGACTTCACCCATTTTCAACCTATATTCATAAAAATTGGTCCTCACTAATGTTCATGATATTATGGTACCATTTTTGTGTAGTCCGTCTGTGTCTGTGAGGAGGTCTGTGGACAGTTCAGAAACCCGCCTACGAGTGACATCATCGATGGGGAATCCAAGCTAATAGAAACGGCCGGCTTTATATTCCTGGAAAGTTAGCATGCTATAATAGAAGCCATTGTTCTTGCGTTAAAAAAAAAACATTATGATGATGTCACTGGTGGGCGGGTTTCTGAAGTGACCACGGCCCTCCTATGAGACACAATTTTTCTTTTTTTTACCATTTTATCATGAGCATTAGTGAGGACCAATTACATGAAGATAGGTTGAAAATGGGTGAAGTGGTCCTTTATGTGGTTAATAAGGCATAATGTAGTTTTGTACGTTTGGTTCCCGGCGGGGAGACGCCGCATGTATCTTTCGGGCCTCAAGCTTGAAAAGCGTTTTGATGCAGCAGATAGGATAATGAAATGTGTGTGGCACAAACACACAGCAGCTCCAGTACCTGTGTTGCGGTTCATACCCGGCACGGTGCTTCAGCTTCTTGTCCAGGATGCCATCCCTAGACACCAGCTTATTAAAGACCAGGATGCCAATCACCATGTTGACCTATCAAGAGGGGGAAACACAAACAGCGTTTAGTTTTGTAATCACACAGTTACACAGCCCGGGCTATTTTTAACACGTATATGGCTGAGAGGCACGGAGAGACATTCTTCACAGGGAATAATCCAGGTCATTCGTTCTCGCAGCGACTCGTTCCTCCCGTTTTCCGTCGGAGCTGAGCTTTTGACCTCTAGGTTTGTAATGCTTGCTCATCGCTGTGACATTTCAGGCGAATGGATGAGGCGCGCAGCCGCGCAATAAGGCCAGCGTCGCAGCCTTCAGGGAAGATCTGCCCGACAAGAATCACTTGTCTTTTCAAAGGCACCTTTTTGGGAAACTATTATCGGTGCCTGCACTAATGGAGAACTGAGGCAGATTGAGGATGTTTGCTGGGCTTTCAGCGATGCAGGGATCCTTTAAATATGGGCTACACATTTCTTTCAACAGGATGATCTGCTTCAAACAAATCTAGCCCAAATAGAATTACGTATCAATATACATACTAAGCCTGTTTAACAAGCTTTGTTAGATTAAAAGCTAACTTCATCATGTGATGGAACTGCTGTTCTGTGTTTTTCGCAGAGATTAGTTTGTGTTGCTCTAGTCTAAAGCTTAGTTCAGACCAAAGATTCAGGGAGAGACGAAACCGATTTAAGCCCGACTTTATGATTTGTCGTACAACTGTGTCACGCATCAAAAAAAAAGGGGGAAAAAGCTCACAACGCATCATGGATGCGACGTGTTGTGAGCTTATAGATCTGCTATTTCCGGCACGCAATACCGTGGTACGACAGAGCATAACATTAAGCATTAGAACGTTGTGGAGAAAGGTTGCTGTGTAAAATTGATAGCTGTAGTTCACTCATGTGTATATATATATATGAACAATCACACATCCTATTTATAGCTTCCATGTGTTGATAACACACATATGTGCATAAGCATTTAGGTGTAAACACACCTAAGAAGTGTCGGGGATAGACTGAAATCTGATCGCTCAAGCCTAATTCATATAGGCTTGAGCGAAAGCCTATATGAAAAGATCTGTGACAAAGATCTGTTCATCTTTGTCACTTGCCAAAGATGAACAGATCTTCAAGAGCTTGAAGATCTGTTCCTCTTGGCAAGCGGCAGCGTCGTGTGGTGGAGTTTAAATGAAGCTTCACACCTCCTTGGGAGGTGTCTCCAGACGCATTGTGGCTGCAAGTTGCCTTGTAAACAGCACATGTCTGACCCACATTCATCATCTGTCTACGCGTCCCAGAACAGCATCAGTAGAAAGAGAAATGGAGCACTGCTTAAGATAAACACAATATGCAGAATACGCAGAGCATACGTTCATATTGCGTGGCAAAGCATTTTTAGGGAGGGCAGTTGTATTTCTGTGTGGCTATGGGAGATGTATTTATTGAGAACAGGTGTAAGTTTAATGTGGATATAACTCAAATACACACAATAATGTGAATATAACTCAAATACACACAATAATGTGGATAAACTCAAATACACACAATTTATGAAAGTCTATAAATAAATGGGACCAGTTTCCTCTATTGGATAAGTCGAGTCTGATTCAATAACCATGTAATTGGTAAATCTCCTTATATTCACCAGACAAACAAAATAACTCCACAGTAAATTTGGTATAAGATTGAAATTCATTTTTTTTACTATTCTTTTGCTGACGTTATATAGCTGTTCATTGAAGATTTGCAGTTTTCTTTCTTTCTTTCTTTTTTTACAGCCAATGCCACAAAATAATTGACCTAGAAAGTACAAGACTGCCACTTATTGTGTATTTTGTTGATTCTGCACATGGGTCTGTATTTTGTACACTCTCAGACAGTGGTGTAAAGTAACTAAGAACATTTATCTAAGTACTGTTCTTAAGTACAATTTTACTGGAGTATTTCCAATTGTCTATACTGTTGTTACTAGTTACTTTGCATATATACATTATTACATTTAGCCCCATTTTATACCAAGGCTATTTGAAAATAGCCGATCTACAAGCTCATAACGCGTCACATCGCGACGTGTTGTGAGCTTGTAGCTCTGCTATTTTCAAACATTTTAGTACTTTTACTTTTGGTACTTTAAGTACATTTTTATACCAATACTCTTGTACTCTTTTCCACAATTGTCATTCTGACCATTTATTAGAGAAACGTACCAGCACAACGGCGGCTGCAGGTCCAACAAAGGCATACAGCAGACCTCCTTCCAAAGACAGCCAGCAGCTGCAGGGAAAAAGGCAACAGGAAAGCAGAAATTAGCATCCGGCATGTAATTAACTGCACACCAGCATATACAATCCCATTCTACCTCAAATGTCAAGGGAGCTGTGGCACATGTGTCATGGATCTATTTCTAAAAGCTTCACAGGGTAATAAAATGCTAAATAGGTTTTAAGCATAATTGTTTGTGCATCGGGTGTATACTGCAGGGAACACGACTGCACCTAATTGGGCCCCTGCCTGCCTGGCTGTTCAAAAAAAAAATTGTGATTGAGTTCTTGTCAGGCTGAATCAGGTAACCCTGTTGCCTCAATTACGTAATTCATAATTATTTGACAAATGAGGTTCACAACAATTTTGCTTTGTATAGGATAATTATACCGCACAGCATTATGGGTATTAATAGCATGAGTCTACTGCATACATTCACTGTATACTGGCAGTGTTTACCAAACAATGTAATGCATTTTTATGGGTCAAATAAATATCCCTCATATTTTTACGTTTACTTCTATATATATATATATATATATATATATATATATATATATATATATATATATATATATATATACATACACATACACACACATTATTATTATTATTTTTTTTTTTTTTTCAAAATAATTTCAGAAATGAAAAATAAATTAAAATTCTATAAATTAAAAAAAAATTATGAAAATAGACGATCTACAAGCTCAGAACGTGCTCACATCACGGCGTGTTGTGAGCGTTTTAGGTCTGTGAGCCTTGTAGATCTGCTATTTTCATGATTAAATAGGGGTCAAATCATGTCTTTTTGGGTCCCGGTCCCACCAAAATGTCTCTTTTGGGTCTAGAGCTAAAAAGGTTTGGCAAACACTGGTAATGCTGGATGCATTAATGATATAAAGACCAAACAAAAAGTCTGACTTACTACTGTGGGGTCCCATAGCCTTTTGCTTTGGTGAATCCCATTGAAATGGCAACCACTAAGGCTGGTAAACCTTTAAAAAAAAAGAGACAGAGAAAAAACAGTTTGTATCTGAGCAGTGGGTGATGAAAACTGAAGCAAACTTTAACCACTTTGAACCTGGCATCCCTATTTTGGGCATGCCATTTATCGGCATATTATTTTCATATAGGCTATTTTCAAAAATGGCTCTACAAGCTCACAACACATCATGTTGCGATGCGTTGTGAGCTTGTAGATCGTCTATTTTCGCAATTTGTAGTAGTTACAAAGTAGTTAAGCAGAAAAGGGGCAGTCAACCATTTTCCAAGGCTGGCACCCAATGCCAGACAGTGAAAACCACCATTGCTTTTTACGTCGCATTAATCACAGGTAGATTGACTTCATTAGAAGAATATTCAGTTAGAAGATGCATTTCATTACAGCCTGGACACGGACTGCAGTTCGGACTTGCTCAGACAAAATGGCTGCAATGCTTAGAATCTACACAACCAGTGGATTCGCCCACTGTTCCCAGTACTACATACTATATGAAAGAGTTTCTCGCTCTTGGCCTATTATGGATTGGTGTTATATGGATTGTTGCATTCCCGCCGCCACACAGTGTGCTCAGAATATTAACACTTAACCTCTTGGAGAGTAACACACAGGCAGTGGTGTAAAGTAACTAAGTAAATGTACTCAACTGTACTTAAGTAAAATGTTTAGGTATTTCTTACTTTACTGGAGTATTTCCAATTTTCTGTAGGCCTACTTTCACTTCTACTCTACATCTCAGCGACAAATATTATACTTTTACTCCACTACAATTATTTGAAAACGTTAGACTTTGTTTAGACTGCAGACAAACCCCATTTGTTTCTGAAACGCGATATTTTAGACTGAGGGCTCTATTTTGCGCGTCATAAGTACCAGGTCATCTGACTTGACTTAATAGGTGTGGCCAATGCTGTCTGGCTGTTTTGAGTGACCAAACAGCATTGGTACCTGGTACTTAAGACGCGCAAAACAGGGCCCTGGCCGTCCATACTGTTATATACAAGTGATCAGATCGGGTTTGTATATTATTCAGACATCGCTGACCTATTTTCTGCGTTGGTTGCTGTGGTAACGACGTAACGACACAGGCGTGAGTAATGCTTAACTTAAGGCTCTGTCGCACAGCTGCGTGGCACGCCGTAAAAAAGCTGATTCATAACCTCCCAAGGCCTCGGTGTCCGAGTGTCCAGACTGAGCCACGTCTTCAGAAATCAGGTTATTTCAAACCACCTAATGTGGTTCAAATCTGATTTGCAAAAAAAGAAAAATCCCTTTTCATGTAGGTTTTTTTTTTTTTGCTGTTAAAACTTGATCAACCCAATCTGATTCCAATCTGGACGTGCCGACAATCAGATTTGAGCTGCCAGTACGTGTGAACAAAGTGAGGAGGACCCTGTCGTCTTCCGCTGCCCTTCTGCAGTGCTGCAGAGGTGAAGGTTCCTATTGTTCAGATGCTCACATAAATCACTGCTTACTGTACTATACTATACTGTACTGCAGGCCACTGTTTTTTCAACGTTGGGTTCGGGGGCCACTAGGGGTCCAAAGGAACCTGCCATTGAGAAAAAAGAAATTGCCCTCTATTGCCACGCGAGGCTACCCTAATGGGTCTGTAACTCTGGGAGTGTATAAATGGATAAATAAGCACTAAGTGGAGATTGGGGTCCCATAGATGGCACATTTATCAAACGAGTGTCTGTGGCCTAACGCATATCACACTGAGGTACTGCAAAGGGTTGAGAATCACCCTTTTATAAACTATTACTGTCTACACCGAAAAGTGCTTCCTCTGTGCTAATTTAACTCTGAGAGTGTATGGTACAAATGGAACAAAATGGACCCGTAACACACTACAGCGCACGCCGATTACGGATTCAGACTTTAGTATATGCCTCGTCTCCATGTGGACATTCATTCTGAAAGGGTTTCTTCTATTTGAACAGAAATGGTGTCATTACTGTGTAAAATACATTCTACAACACAGGCTTTAATAGAGTAGAGGCACTTTCCACCTGGCGTCCCTATTTTGGACATGGCCATTATAGGCAATAATAGTGAAAATAGCTCATAGTGTGAGCTTGCGGTATCTGCCAATTTCGCTATTCATCTTAACAAGATAATACAGTATATAGATTCCAAGTAGTTAAGGTTTGCTTTGATGTTTGCAGCTGCGTGGTTAAGTAATTGCATCCATTTAGACAACCCAAACATTGTATTGATTGTTACTGTACATTACATGATCTATTTAATACATTATATATACATTTTCCAGCAAGTAGTGGCACTGCAATAACTAAGAGAGCCTTGTTTGTTGCTAGGTAACAAGAAGAGTGAGTGTGGGCTGTCATAATGAAATTGATTTCTCTCCCCTTTTTCCTTTTAATAAGCCATTTCTGAAGCCTTTAAGTAAGAGTCCTCTGAAGAAGAATCCCATCTGGATTCCATCAAAGGAAACAATAGGACCAAACTAGGCCTATCCCATATAAAAAGTGCCCTTTTGGTCTTAACCTGTATGTTCAAGATTCAAGATATACGAGTACACAAGTGTGATATACTTTGGTCAATACCAACAACAAAGAACTAATCAAGAATACCAGCAATAGTTTTTTTTCTTATACATTTTTATCCCACGATTTTGTAACTCCTATTTTTCACCCAGTGCCAATTGCCTAAGCATGTAATCCTGGGCTCTACTCTCACTCTGCCAGCCTGGGGAGAGCCCTGTACTCAGCTCATGCTTCCTTCAACGCATGAGGAGTTAGCAGACCGCTTCTTATCACCTGACAGGGGGGGAATTTCCCCGGTAGGACGTAGCGCGTGGAAGGAACACGTTATTCCAACCAGTTCCTTTCTCCTCCATCAGGCGCCCCGGCTGACCAGGGGGAGGCAGTATAGAGACCAGGATTACTGCATTTTTTTGGTGAGGATACCTACCCTAGGGGACACGGGGAGAACATGCAAACTCCACACAGAATGGCCCTTTCGCCAACCGAATACCAGCAATTACTCAAGTACTGTACTTCGAGGTACATTTACTTTACTTGAGTAATTCCATTTTTCGATACTTTAAACTTCTACCCCACTACATCTCGCAGGCAAATATTGTACTTTTTACTCCACTACAATTATTTGACATGTTGCTGTATTTCTACATTCTAGTATTGCGAGTACTTCTTCAAGAACCTGGGTTCTACTTATAAATATTATGTGTATGTGCGCACTGCGCAGTGTATGTATGTGTGTGTGTGGGTACCTATTTACATGCATGTACTGTACGACCATGTGAGGTTCAACACGTATCATGAGAGGAGCAACACCTATCTTTGCATGGATATACGATACAGTGATCGTCCGCGAACCCTGTCGGGGGTGTTAACCCTCTGTTACTCCTCTGTCAATGCAGCCTTTTTTTTTATCTAACAACATCATGCAGTCTCACCACTGCCAACCTTGTTTATTTCAGCCCGAGGCTTCCAAACCAACTTGTGTTTACAAATGAGAGATGCATCAATACACCTAGCCACAGTATAGATTATGTTACATGGTTAGTTATGCGTGTTCCTTCCATGATAGATGTAAACTTAGAGTCTGCAAGCATTGCAAATTAAACTCGTACTATACGCTTAAATGTGTACATGTTTCGGTAAACTTGTCTTAACCCATTAAGACCTGGAACTGTGTCATTTTTAGATTTGAGCTAAAAAGCATTATTTTACACTTTAAAATATTTTGATGGTGGTCCGCGGCCAAATACATATAATTTTGGGGGTCCTTGACATGAAAGTTTGACAACCACTGATATAGAAACTTACGTTTTTCAGAAAACTGTTGGGATTTAGGAGACATGTAGAATCGACTTCAGGTCTTAAATGGTTAATTTGGTGCCGGAAACATTGAATTTTTTCCTGAACAACCTCTGTTCCCAAGGGTTTTAGATGAATGAGGTTCTGCTGCGATCCAAACGGGTGGCTTACAACCTATTTGTCAGACATAAGGTCATTGCAAACTGCTAGGAGAAGACAAGGCCATTCCCTATACCCCTCGGAGAGTTTGAAGGTAAAATACATAAACATTACACAACAAAGAACCTCGTCCGGAAGAATACACGATCGTGACACAAAAAGTGAAAACGAAAAATGAGGATGAGAAGAGAGTAAGAGACATAAATTAAGCCAAAACCCAAAAGAGGAAGAGGTGAAGTGAAATTAAAGGTGATTTTAACCACATGAACCATATCATCCCAATTCTGGGCATGTGAAAACATGGAAACACGGAAATATGCGATATACAAGCTCACAACGTATCGCAACGTGACGCGTCGAGCTTGTCTATCGTCTATTTTCGGCAAAGAGATTTGCTGTAGAGGGAATAAAGGAGGGGAGCGTGTATGGACCCCTGGGGTACACCGCTCAACAAAGTAAAGGACATAGGGTTTAAGCGGGTGAAGGGAAATCCCATCCTTCAGATATATAACGTAGTGTGGCAAAAGAAATACCCCATGTTTTCTGTGTACATTCCGCCTGATGACGCAAAACGATAATCATTTTGCAACGTTGGGGGAATACACAGAAGACTATTTTTTGCCCACTATATTATTGATCTCACATCAGAACCAGGCCTGTCACAATTTTTACATAATCGCGTAATCGCAATTATTTGAGATGATGGCGATTATTTTGCATAATCGTCATCATCGTTTCCATGTTGAAAAATGTTCATATATTTTCATAGCTATTTACACAAGTATAAAGTTATTAGTTATTAGCACAATTAAATCATTAATCGCAATTAATCGTCATGTAACATTTCATAATCTTGACAGCCCTAATCGGAACAATGCGATTTAGATTGAAAATGTGTGAAAGTCATTTATAGCTTACCCCATCCGAGACAGAGAAAGCGTTTGCGGATCAGCCTGGTCCGAACCTTCCCCGTGACGGCCATGTAGGACTGCCAGGCCTCGGTGAGAACCCAGCAGAACGATGCCAGGAAGAAGAAGTGGAGGAAGGCTGTGGTCAGGGTGCAGACATGCTGTTGATACAAAACACACACAGGAAGAGCTATTACTGCGATGCCTCTCAATGGCTGGTCCGAGGACCACTTAAAAGCAGTTGAACTTTTTCATGTCAAGGACCCCTAAAATTATATGTATTTGCCCCGCAGACCCCCATCTGAAAATGTTTTGTGCCAGGGACACCCCAGAAGAGAAGATTTGAGTAAAAAAGAATCAGAATTATTAAAAATGTTCCAAACATTTTCAATGTTTTGTGAAGTGGTTAAATGATTGTGACGCTATGTTACTACTACTTTTGCTGGGGACCCCCTGGAACCCCCCCCCCCAGGAACCCTGGAGGTCCCCGGACCCACTTTGAGAACCAATGACTTAAATGGTCCTAAAAGACACTTACAGGTCTGTAACTCTGAGAGTGCACAAAATGGTTCAATTTGTACACTTTCATAGTTACATAACACAAAGGATTTCACAGTGTAGAATGAGGTATCAGAGAGATAAAATAAAACTGTGTCAAATGGGGGTCCGTGGCCTAAATCAAACTGAGGGCCTGTGAAATTCAAAAGATTGAGAATCACTGGCTTTCTGCAATGGAACACACTGTAACTGTATATCAGCAGTTCTTAGACCCCCCCTCCAAATATATATTTCTAATATATATAGAAGATCTTTTTTGTGTGTGTTAGATTGGATTTAGTACAGAATTCTACAACTGTGGCACCCGATAGCCAAGTACAGAGTCCCCGGTTTGACTCTCAGGCCAGGTGGACTATCTGCTGCATGTCACTCCCTAACACTCTACTCGTTTCTTGTCTCTCTCCCCTGTACTATTCATTTAAGGCATAAAAGCACACACAGACAAAAACAAAACCTTAAAAAAGAATATAAGAAAATAATTCTACATGTGTCAATAGTATACTGTAGGTGGGAAGATGACAGTGGACAAAGATAAACCTGTGCTTTGAATAGTCATCGTTATACATTCTCTCTTCTAGCCAGTGAGCTAATGGGGAAAATATATTATTTATCGTTTTGCACTCCCTCCAGGACCCCTGGGGGTTCCCGGATCTAATAGATCAATAGGAAAATGGAAACGCAGGTAGTCTATCAACGCATAGATTCTGAGAGTGTACATCTGTGTCATTATGGCACATCACACAGTCAAATCCTGAGTGTTAATTCAACTGAGAGTGAACAAAATGCTCCCTACGGGCCCATTTTCATTCCGTTTGAACGCTCTCAGAGTCAAATTGACACTCAGGATTTTACTGCGTAGGCTGAGTAATTAAACACACACACACACACACACACACACACACACACACACACACACACACACACACACACACACACACACACACACACACAGTCCACTGATATCTTGCTTAATGAGAGGCCCTTTGCAAATACTGTGTGTGTGTATGTGTGTGCGCACGCACAATGTGCAATTTTGAATCGTCTTCTAAATCCTAACAGTTTTCTGAAAAATGTATGTTTCTATATCAGTGGTTCTTTAACCTTTTCATGTGAGGGACCCCCAAAATGATAATGTATTTGACCGCCGACCCCCATCTCAAAATATGTTGTTCCAGGGACCAGAAGCAAATATTTGAGTAAATATTTGCTTTAAAAGGATATAAAAATATTAATTTGCACACATTTTATCGATTAAAAAAAAATAGCAGATCTACAAGCTCATAGCGGGGCACTCGGTGCCGCGCTATGAGCTTGTAGATCTGCTATTTTTGAATAGCCAAAGTGTAAAATAATGCTTTTTTTTTTAGCTCAAATCAAAAAGTGACACAGATACGTCCCAGGTCTTAATGGGTTAAATCTTAAGCTTACATTGTTTTGTCTTCAACCTTGCATTGATTATTATATGAATAACTTCTCTAATACTGTGGCAGCAGTTTGATGCAAAAACGAGGGTCCGATTGAAACCATAAGGCTATGTATGCAGAGGCAGCAGCGGTAGCAAATAATACTAATGATCGCACAGCCGGGCTAAGCTGACATAAACAGACACGCGGCGTTGCATTCCTCTGCACTAGACCTCATTAGTATGCTAGGGATAGTCTACCTGGAGGCATGTAAGTCAAGGTCACCTGGTTTACACAGCGACGCTGGGCTACACAGCCACAACGCATGCAAGCTCCACTGATCTAGAAGGCACAAATTAGGCCTTGATCCAGACTGCAGGCGATATCTGATGTTTTCTCTTAATCTGATCTTTAGGACTGACTGTCCACGCTGTTATTTGCACGCGATCAGGTTGGATTTGTGTAGCCAGACAGTGCCCAAAAAATAGCAGATCTATATGCTCAACGGGTCACATTGAGAAGCCGTCATACCTCAGTGTCTGTCCACAGAATGAGTCGCACATTTAGAATTCTGATTTGAACCACAAGTACTTAGGTAAAAGTGTCAATAAAACTACAAGCTAACCGATAGCCGATCTACAAGCTCACAATGTGTCGCATCGCGACGCATTTGAGCTTGTAGATCGGCTATTTTCAAATGGCCAAAATGTAGATGGGGCTGAAGTGGTTAATGTATGTTTTGTAATAATAATCAAAATCTACAAAGTAACTAGCAACTCTTTCTTTTATTTCTGTTTCCTTTATCTATTCAGGGAAGCCCATTGAGAGCAAGCTCTCTTTTTCAAGGACGCCCTGATAACCTCATAAAATACATACATAAAGAAAGATAATAACAAACATTTGAATCACATTACAATGTCACAGATGCAAATAAACATAGTGTTACATGAAACAGGTGCAGTCACTATGTAGTGTGTCCTCAATAAGCACCCTAAATGTGTCTATTGAGACCAAACACACCAGTTTTAGAGAGTCCTGGAGTTTGTTCCATTTGTGTGGAGCATAACACATGAAAGCAGTTTTTCCTTTTTCACTGCTACGTGGACTGGTATATCTAATGTGCGTTTGTGAACGTGTTGAATGTCCAGTAACCTTTGGTTTCAAAAGCGAGGATAGGTATTAAGGAAGTTTTGACCACTCAAGTTTTCAAATAATTGTAGCGTAGTAAAAACACAATATTTGCCTCTGAGATGTAGTGGAGTAGAAGTAAACGTACCTAAAAATTGTACTTAAGTACAGTACTTGAGTAAATGTACTGAGTTACTTTACACCACTGCCAATCAGATTCCAGTCTGGACAGGCCAACAATCAGATTTGGGCGTGTGAAACACAGCTTTAGAGGCAGGGAGGGGAGAGTGCCTCTTTAACACATTGAATGCCTAAAACGAATTAACTCGTTTTTAGCTTTTCATCACTTGAGTGCCAAGATCTGCTAAAAACGAGTTAACTCGTTTTTAGTAAAAAAATAATTTTTCAAAAAAATTCAAATTTTTTTTTTTTTTTTTTTTACTTTTTTTTTTTTAAATTTGACCCAAAGACCAAGGAGATATGAATTTTCGAAGATCTTTACTCTCATTCACTTCCTTGTTAACTTAAAACTTTAAAATTTTGTATCTCGGCTCCTGAGTACTTTTTTTTTTTCCATTGAAAAATCTCTGGCATGAATAACAATAGGCAGTGAAAATAATTCAGGCAGTCAATGTGTTAATTGACAGTGGAGAACAGTCTCGCCTGCTTCGGTTGCTTGTCTGTTGCTTTTCCCCGCAGAAAAGCATCTCCGGGAGTAAGTGTTTAAAAAGAGGATTTGTAAATTGAAAAAAAGAAGTATCCTTAAGAGTCGCGTCAGTGCGCGCTGACATTTGTAAGAAGAGATTAAGCTGTATGAGTTCGAGGGCCTCTGATGATTTGCAGTGTGAAGCTCTGGTAATCTGCACAAAGAGGTAACAATGGAGTGTACTGTAGCCTCTCATGTATTCGGCTCGTGTTTTTCCTTATGTTGGATTACCTTCGTACGTATATGTGGATTTGTTCTGTTTGCGGACTACTTTCCTATGTCGATTCACCATGTGGATTTTACCATTAACCCATTTTTAGATTTGAGCTAAAAAAGCATTATTTTACACTTTGGGCTATTCAAAAATAGCAGATCTACAAGCTCGTAGCGCGGCACTCGGTGCCGCGCTATGAGCTTGTAGATCTGCTATTTTTGAAAATTTGTGAAAATGTGTACAAATGTTTGAATTTATATATTTCTAAAGCGAACATTTTTAACTCAAATCTTTGCTTCTGGGGGTCCCTGGAACAACATATTTTGATGGGGGTCCGCGGCCAAATGCACATCATTTTGGGGGTCCTTAACATGAAAAAGATTGAGAACCACTGATAATAGAAATATACTTTTTTCAGAATACTGTTGAGATGTAGGAGACATGTAGAATCGGCTTCAGGTCTCAAAGGGTTAATGTATGCATACTACCTTCCTATGTGGACCTACCGATGCGTTGCTTCTTTTTTTAACCATATGCTTTTGTACATACCTGCTACTTTTCTATGCTACGTACATGTGTAACGCCCGGGATTCGAACCCGGGTCTACCGCGTGGAAAGCCAACATCTTAACCACTAAACCAAAGGGATATCCCTATCGCTCGGGGGAGATATTAGACTTTCAGGCCAACAGGCCGAGGTTGTGAACCACTTTACACAAGACCTGTTAATTGCCTGTGTTTCTACTTGCTGCCTCGCCCGAGGAAGGGGCCTTTCCTGAAAACTACACATTATATTTCACCCACTTATTTGCTCCTGTAAACCTGTGATGTGACAGAAAAGTTGATTCTGATTGTCATTCCATAGTGTTCCACAACATACTGTGTGAGATCTCACATATAAAGAACAAACACTGCTAGCATGCAACCCCATGGAGAAAAACACACAAAACCCTGTACACTTCTGTAATGTTAGCAGCAGGGGTTCATGGGAAAACGAAGAATCCCACAGTACCTCCCCGAAAAAGACATGGAATGGTGTTTACCTACAGCGAGGGTATTAATTATGCCTACATGGATTCAGTTAGCAAATGTCATAATGCATGCGGCGCATATATGCATAACTACATAATTATGCATCACTGCTACAAGCACGGAGAATATGATATGATACACAAGAGGAACCAAAAACCACAACAACCAAAACATTAGTATTTAGTTGCGTTGAGTGTAAAACCATACAGTGCAGTGTTGTACCATGAGAGCCCGAGTAGTGACTAGGGCTATCGTTTATCATAATTACAGTATATCACATTTACAATGTCTCGGAGGGACACTTGATTCTATTGGGTAATGTGAGGTAGTGCTGCTGACATGGTTGAATTGATATGACGTGTTGATTCTTTTCTGGGAGCATACACGTTGGTGTTGTGTAGCCTGCCTCATCATCACCGTTCTATGCAAGGAGTGGCATCGCTTTACACGCAACCAGCAACCGTATAAGCCTGATTTACAGGAGACGTGTTGTGAGCAGTGGTGGAAAAAAGTAATCACATTTTTTTACTTAAGTAAAAGTATCAATACTGCAATGTAGAAATACTCTAGTTACAAGTAAAAGTCCGGAATTCAAAATTGACTTGAGTAAAAGTACAAAAGTATTTGGTAACAAAATGTACTTAAAGTACTCATTATGCGGAATGTTACATTTCACAAGTTTTCAAATGTAAAGAAAATACAATAAAATCTTTTGAAAATAGCCGATCTACAAGCTCACAATGCGTCGTGATGCGACGCATTGTGAGCTTGTAGATCGGCTATTTTCAAATAGGCCGAAATGTATATCGGGCTGAAGTAGGTAATGTAGGTATGTTTTGTTTTGTAATAACAATCAAAATCGTAACTAGTAACTAAAGTTGTCAAATAATTGTAGTGGAGTAAAAGTACAATATTTGCCTCTGAGATGTAGTGGAGTAGAAGTAAAAGTATAGAAAAATGTAAATACTGCAGAAAAAGTAAAAATCCCTCAAATGTGTACTTAAGTACAGTACAGTAAATGTACTTACAGATGTGCCACTTCAAAACTTCACACGTTACTGTTCTTTCCCTGATAGTGCCCTGAAAATGCATTTTTTCCCTCCCTTTTCTGCCCTTAAAATGCACTGTTTTGCCCCTGAAAAGAAGTTGTCACTACACACCCCCGTTTTTCCCTTCAACAGACAGCCATATACATGAGAACAAAAGAATGTGTGTTGAACAAGGTGTCAGACTCATTATGAGGCGAAAGGTGATTTGACCAGTTGCTCAAATTAATTAGCATCATAAAAGCAGTGATCATCAAAATAATTCAGCATTTTAAATGCCCTTCTTTGTCCCTCTTATTGCCCTGGGAATCCCCTGAAAATTTACTGTCTTGGCGATGGCAGGACATGTGAAGTTTTGAAGTGGCACATCTGTAGTTACTTTCCGTCGTGGTACATTGACAGTGGCAGTTGATTACTCCCCCTGGTACCACCAGAGCACCACAGCTACCTGTGTTACCACTTTTCACACAGTATAAATTTAACATTATGTGACCTGCAACCAAAATATAATAGGTTCTTGGCTTTCTAACCATTACGGTTAGTTCCAAATGTCCTGAAAGAATATGTCTAATTACACGTTTAACACCTTTCCATTTGAGTCAAAACCTCCACGCCTCCAAGTGCATGATGTAAATGATGTTGTGTATGAGCTAGACCCGTTGGCTCATGTTTACACATTTAATTACCTTTCTATTTCCTCCTCATGGGAATCTATCAGCTGTCTCGCTACACGTTTATAAAACTACCCACATCTATATGTTGCTGTGTTTACAGGGGAAAGAACTATCCAAAGCATGTATAAGTGCTGATGAAACGATATGCAATATGCCTGATCAACTTAACATGACTATTGAGTCCTACTTGATGTTGACTTAATTCAACCCGTCACTGTTTAACCCATAATGACCTGGAACGCATCTGTGTCATTTTTTTATTTGAGCTAAAAAGCATTATTTTACAGTTTGGATATTTCAAAAAATAGCAGATATACAAGCTCATAACGCGTCACAGAGTGCCGCGCTACGAGCTTGTATATCTGCTATTTTTGAAAAATCGTGAAACATTTTTAACTCAAGTCTTTGCTTCTGGGGGTCCCTGGGACAATATATTTTGAGATGGGGGTCGTCGGCCAAATACATTTTGGGGGTCCTTGACATGAAAAAGATCCAGAACCACTGATATAGAAACATACGTTTTTCAGAATAATGTTGGGATTTAGGAGACATTTGTAAAATAACAGTCTAATAACAGCATCCGATCTTGTCTCTAAGCTGCACACGTAGTGGCAAAGCGTCACTGTGGCAGGACAAATGGTGATGGTGCCCGCACTGACACACCTGCTGCTTGTTATCGTGTTGGCTCTAGTGTGGTGATGGTCTGTCTCCTGTGTGCAAAACACAATTCTCCATGTTTATAAATCGTCGCTGTCAGGTGGAAGCCTTAAACGTCCAAAACCGTTACTTTTCAGGTATTGGAAAGGGAATTTTTCAGAGCTTGTAGATCGGCTAGTTTCACTACTTTAGCTTGGCCCTCTTGTACAACGAAGTACAGTAGGGCATTAAGTGACAATTAAAAAAAAAAGTTTAAATATGGACCACATGTCCATATTTAAACTTTTTTTTCTGCCCTTGTGTTTCTGCCCGACAGTGACAAAATTTGACCCAGCACAGCAAGTAGATGAACAACTTCTAATCAGATTTTGGTCAAAAATGTGGTAAACACAGATTTAGAAGTATAGAAGTCAGGACTGAAATCTATATGTGTTTCTTCAGTTACTCTTGCGACCGACTACTCAGACCATAATTGCCTGCCTCCAGTACAAAAGGGAACATTTTCTCACCTCTAGCTCCAAATGCAATGAGTTCTGGGATATGGGTCTTAAATAGATATGAGTGTTGATCACCAAAGCACCTTGTGTTATATTTAATTGCAATTCTTGTTCTACAGAACAAGACTTTTTAAATGAAAAGTTTAAATTGGCCCCCAAATCAGAGCTCACATTTGAAGTTTTATGTTTTAATATGATTCAAATCAAATGTTGGAACAAATCCACCTTTATTCGTGGTATAAAGGTAGTACAAACGTAATTAAATTTAAATCACATTTTTCCAATGATATATTTTGAGTGGAGAGAGTGTAAAAATCAACGTCCAAACTTTTCAAAAAACATACTGTAATAAGCTATATCAAAACTTTTAAACCTTTTCTCACCTGTGTTTTCAGAAACAACTTACTTCAATAAGCTATAGTTCCAAAACTGTTGGGTAAGCAAGTGATAACTCATTGTGTAGCTCTGATCCTCTACTTTTAAATGAAATGAAAAGACATCAGTGCAAACGTTTTCACTGACTATCTAGTTTTGGTTCAGTCACAAACACTTCACCTTTAAGTACAAATTGTTTCACAAGAACAATGTTGGTATAACCAAGATACTACATGCACAGATGAACAAGACTCTGTCTAATAAACGTCGTGGCGTCCATGTGGATCTCGCACTTCATGTGACCAGTGTGTGAAGTCAGTTAGCTGATGATGATGATGGTGTATGACTCGACTCCAGATTCATGCAAGGTCAGCCCGATTTGAACCCATTCACATCCATTCAAAAATGTTTAAAGCAGCACTATGTAACTTTTTAACAATTATAGAGCATATTATGTCCCACAAAATTATAAAGTTACATGGTCCAGCGGTTTGCGAGATTTGCCAGCGGGCAAACAGACAAAACATACAGACAGACCCATTTGTAAATGGCTCTGCCTCCTATAGACATTGTTATGGTTATGCAGACTGTTAATACTGCGTTTGTTTATGACCAGCAGTGTTTATGTTTCGAGACGTCACGCATGGAGAGGTGTAAGCTTTGATTGGTCTGTACTTTTGAGAGAACAGACATAAAGATGTACAGTAACATCATGCTTAAGCTGTGAACCATGGAGCTGTTCAACACATTTGGTGGGAGCATCGCCATTGGACTAAAGTTAAGCAGCGCTTTCTTTTCACTTTCATCACTTAATTAATTTTGTTATCAAACAATAACTGATCGTGTTCGTACAGTAGGTCAGATAATAGTTTTCTTTCTTCCAGCCGGGCACACAGAAAGGATATAATGTACTCTTTATCATGGCTGGCATGAAGCAATTTGTCACGTTTTTTTTTTTGTTAAACTAGAAAAGACAATTTATGTGGAGGAAGTGACAGAAATGATGGCAGATTTCCAATGGAATCGTGCATCGCACAGACAGTCCTTGTGATGGACATGACATCTTTTAAGTTTTTGGGCTAAAAATAGCAGGTTGTTCAAGCACGTAGTCTCAGACTTGGTATATTGGTTATGTTACTTGAATGAAATATAGCTAAAATATTAGTTTTTCAACAATGTTGTGAAACTACAGCACATTTCCATATGATTGACGATAAAAAAATATATATTCATCTTGCAACCAATACATTTCACTATGCTCCTTGACACCAACATTTGAACTAGGCCATCTTCTCGTTTTTTAACATGACATCCCTGTTTGGGGACAGACTGTATATACAGTATATTGTGTGACTAACAAAACAATATAAATGAGAAATACAATTCAAAGGTTTAGGTAGAATAATGCATGTGTTTGATACAGTAGAACACATGAAATACTTTGGAATTATTGCAAGTAGAAGTTTGAAAGTCTAGATGAGGGACAGGGGCAAAATGGAGAAATCAATGAAACACCTCTGAACCAAAAGTAAATTGTGTGACTGACTTTGTGTCGTGCTTCAGAGGAGTTTGAGTCGTTTTCAGTTGTTCATAGTGAGATATTTCATAATAAGTAAAGAATTTACACGGACGTAAAATAAATTACAGCCTCAGGACACAAAACCGCCCCTAGTTGCAGAATCGTCCTTAACTGAAAACTGTAATTCACCATTAATCAACTTCAACGTGACAGGTTAGAGAGTACGTTTTGTTAATTAACAAACGTACAGTAGTGCCTGCACATGTACCGTAGTATCCAGGTGCAAGACAAACGTATGATCAACATAAAGAAGACAATAATGTAAGCGCAGTGCTAATATGCTCCCACTGTTTGTTGCGAGTTCAACGAAATGTTGAACTTGCAATAAACAGTGGTAACATATTAGCGGTGTGCAAACTTTATTGTTTTCTTTAAGTTTATGTTTAATGCTGCGAATGCTGCTAGCAGTTTAGAGTTGACGAAAATGCTTTAATGGTGAACTATAATTCATTATCCAACTTCTACTGTATGTGACCCCTCGAAGAGTTGTTGTTCATTAACAAACGTAGCGCATGCACATGCACTTGGGTATCCAGGTGCAGGACAAACAGAATATCAACAAGAAAGCAAAGTCCACACACTTCCTAATATACTCCCACTAATTTATTACGAGTTCAACGATTCAGCCACGTCTGGGATATACAGCCGTTATCCAAACGTTGAACTCGCAATAAACAGTGCGGAACACATAAGCTAGCGCGCAGACTTTATAGTTGTCTTTAAGCTTATGCTAATGACGAGCGAAATGCTTGCTAGCAGTTTAGAGTTGAGGGAAATGCTTATAAGCGCATGAACCTTCCAAGACATTCGCCGCCACCTGGCCTGTGTGATAATTAAAGATGCAAATGTTGCTGAGCAGACATCGTGGAACATGTGGAGGAGTGAGACGCACATTAGCGGGCAAGCTGCTGTTTACAGAATGTCACTCGCATTGGGTTTCGCTAAGCCAAGTGGAATTTCATGGCGATTTTCTTCGGCGTCATGTAAATAGTGCTTTTACCCTCTCTTAACCCGCTCAAACCGGGGAACGCATCTGTGTAACCACTTTATATTATATATATTATTATATTATTATTTTGAGATGGGGCCAAATATCATGTTGGGGGTCCTTGACATGAAAAGGTTTGAGCACCACACCGATATAGCAACAATAATCTTTCAGAAAACTGTTTTAGAAGACATTTGTAGAATCGGTACCTCAGGTCTTAATAGGTTAAGTAAATGCATCTCAAATCCCCTGCTGTGCACCCGCGTCAGACACGGTGTCAGCTTGCCTCTGTGTTGCATATCAACCTTATTGAACAGATCGCATGCCAAGTCAATTAAACATTTTGTGGTATACAGAAATTTGACACATTCTGGCGTGACTTGCCAGAGTGGATGTTCTTTGACAGACGTTTCTAGTACACTGGTATCATAGTTTCTTTGGTATCCTACATTGGTCTCTTTGCTCTCTACTTTGTGTGACTATTTCCTACAGTATTTGTTTGTTGACTACTAGGGTTCATGCTTGCTGACTCTGATCTCGCACGTGTAAATCTCTCTGGATGAGAGCGTCTGCTAAAAGCCAAAATTGTAAGCTTATTTTTGGCTAAAAGTACCACTCAGATCCAGCATCATGCGCTTGATTTACAGCAACAATACAAATATGATGTGGTTGTTTTTGTACTTGAAATAATTGGGTTGGTTGGTGTCGCTTGCCAAAAATAGCCGATCTACAAGCTCACAACATGATGCAGCGCGACACATTGTGGGGCTTGTAGATCTGCTATTTTTGGCAGGAAACATGTCGTGCAACTAATTATAAATCAAGCCTAAGATGGTGAAAATAGAGTGTAGTGTTTGCCTTCACAGATCACTGACAAAGCACATGCCTTTGTTTTGTTGGCACACTTCTAATGTGAGATGGACCAATGATAACATGAGGTCGTATATAGGCTATGCCTTTGAAACGCGTGAAACCAAAAGCGACACGGAAGGACGTTGTGAGAACAACTGGACGGCGGCAGGTAATCGTACAACAAAGCGAGGTGCTGCTGTCGAGTTGAAACCTTGGGTGTCTAAAACTGCTGTTTTTTCAGGGAATGTACAAAAAAAAAGAACCCGTGTTCCAATGGATCCAAGGTAGTTATTATTTAGTCACAAACTCTTGCTAATACTCTTCATTGGCTCAATACCGTACGACGAAGTACAACATTAATCCCCCCCCCCAGAAAAAAATATAAAAAGTTGAAATACGGAGATATACATGCATTGAAGGAGGCATGAGCTCGGCTCTAGGCTCTCCCTAAGCTGGCAGAGGGAGTGTAGCGCCCAGGATTACATAGGCAATTGGCACTGGGTGAAAAAAATGGGTTACCAAAATCGTGGGATAAAAAAAATTGACAAAAATAACAAAAAAAAAGAGAGAGAGAAATACGGAGATATAAGGTTTCTTGCCTGACGACAGCGCCGAAGGTTGAAACCCAGAGCACACGCTGCCCTTTAGAAAGGCAAATGCCGGGAGATGTTGAGCTCACTGTGTCAGTATCCATGGAAACAGAGGACCCAAGGAAAGGGACCACATTAAAACACTACTGCAGAGGTGACGTCGACAGGCATGAAGGTGTAAGGCAAGAGGTGCTGCGTTGGAGTATGTTGCAACACTGTCGGTCTGTCTGTGGCGTTGTTGGAGGCTTGAGAATTTGACCACGTTTGGCTCGCTATAGGCCCAGGTGTGTAGGCACTGGAGCTATTAGCTGTTACTTGACCACGTCAACCCATTCGATATCCGGGAACGCGTGTCACGTGTCGTTTTACGATTCCTTTTGGGCTATTCAAAAATAGCAGATATACAAGCTCATAGTGCGGCACTCGGAGCTTGTATATCTGCTATTTTTGAAAAGAGAAATCGTGAAAATGTGTGCAAATCTTTGAATATATACATTTTACAGGGGTCCCTGGAACACGATATTTTGAGATGGGGGTCCGCGGCCAAATACACATCATTTTGGGTGGTGGTCCTTGACATGAAAAAGTTTGAGAACCACTGATATTATAGCAACATATGTTTTTTTTTCCCAAAAACTGTTAGGATTGTAGAATCCCCAGAAGCAAAGATTTGAGTTAAAAAAGTTGGCTTTAAGAAACACATGAATTCAAAGATTTGCACACATTTTCAAGATTTAAAAAAAAAATTGCTGATCTACAAGCTCGTGGCACAGAGAGCTGGTATATCTGCTATTTTTGAATACCCCAAAGTATAAAATAACGGTTACAGCTATAAACATCTAAAATGTCACAGTATGCGTTCCCGGCTTGAATGCGTTAACTCCTGGCATGGCATCGCAATGTGAGCTTGTAGATCGGCTATTTTCACTTTCGGTTGTTAGACAAAGTATATATAGACCAATTATTTGTTTACTCACATTGAGACTGGACGCACAGGTGATTGTTTCACGCAATCAATTCTCAACCTGTTGTTATGGGGTGCGCTGGTTTCAGCACACCCCAACCCCCTCTTGTGTGTTGGCTAGTGAGGCGCGTCCTAGCGAGACCTGACAGAATGGGTTTCATTAAGAGCATACTGGTTGCACGCATACTGGTTCTTATCAGTGTGACGTCGTCTGTTAAGGGGTCTATACCTGTGCAGTAGCAGAGATTAGCATTGGGATCTCGCTCACCCGCTCCCAGCACAGATCATGTTGCAGGAGCCTGTGTGTTATTTATAGGTGCGGAAGGGAATGGGTGGCCAAAAAGAAACCCGTGGGTCCCGAAAAAATCCTCGCACCGTCCTGCAATAAACCGGATGTACTGTAAGTGCACCTGAAGCATGTGTGGTGGTGCTTTATACTTTAACCCATGATTAAGGCCTGAAGCCGATTCTACAAAATGTCTTCAAAAACAGTTTTCTTTTTGGAAAAAACGTATGTTACTATGTCAGTGGTTCTCAAACCTTTTCATGTCAAGGACCCCCAAAATGTATATGTATTTGGCCAAGGACCCCCATGTCAAAATATGTTGTTCCAGAAACCCCCAGAGGCAAAGATTTGAGTTAAAAATGTTGTCTTTAAAACAATATATATAGATTTGCTAAAAATGTACAACATTTTTCAAAAATTGCAGACCTACAAGCTCGTAGCGCGGCAGCCGTGCTACGAGCTTGTAGGTCTGCAATTTTTGAATAGCCCAAAGTGTAAAATGATGCTTTGTAGCTCAAATCAAAAAGTGACACGGATGCTTCTCCCGGTCTTGGGTTAACTAGATAGGAACGTTCCCGACAGGTACAGTGCATAATGCATCTGTTTCATAACCTACTTGACTGTCGAGCAGTAAGTCCACTGTGTCTCTGTCCATGGTCCTGTAATGGCCATCTCTGACTCATTCTGTGTGTCTGTCTGTAATGTTTTTGGGTCTCGACGGAAATATTGTGGGATTATACGGGCAGGGGTGGAAAGTAACTAAGTACATGTACTTACTGTAAGTACTGCACATAAGTACAATTTTGAGTTATTTTTATACTTTACTAGAGTATTTCCAATTTGCAATACTTTTACCACTACTCCACTACATCTCAGAGGCAAATCTTGTACTTTTACTCCACTACAATTATTTGAAAACTGTAGTTAATAGTTACTTTGCAGATATAAATTATTATATTATAAAACATTTATTAATCACTTTAGCTCTATTTTATACCTAGGCTATTGGAAAATAGCTGATCTACAATAGCAGATCTACTTGTAGATCTGCTATTTTCAAACATTTTAGTACTTTTACTTTAAGTACATTTTGGTGCCAATACTTTTGTACTTTCACTCAAGTAACATTTTGAACACAGGCCTTTTTACTTGTAACAGAGTACTTCTACATTGCGGTATTGATACTTTTACTCAAGTAAAAACATTGGAGTACTTTTTCCACCACTGCTTAAATGTTGGTACAGGCGGGAGCTGTTGGTCAGGCCCAGACGGGAAGCAGGACTAAGGAAACAGGACTCCACACTAGTGTATATATAGGGCTTAAGTGGTTAAACATCTTGATAACGCAGAGGAGACCAACTCGTTAATTGATTGTTAAGGAGAGGCAATATTTTTAATTATTTAAATTACAGTTAATCAAGAGAGCGTGGATTTTTAAAATGAAGGAAACTGCCTTTCACCCACAGTACAGTATGGTGATTGATCACGTCATTATCTTTAGAGCCTGATGTTCCAATCCACGGAACCTGAGGTAATTAATTTCCTGCAGTGCAGGTCTAATGGCCCCTGTAAAGGCACAATTCATTAATTTTGAATGTTTGAAGGCTTGGAATTGTTTACCTTTTGATTGCACTGCTTTCCTATTGCATTTCAGATGTATGAGAAGCGGAGCTAAAATGTTCTCCTTTGTATGATTATTACTGGACTACGCAGGAACGATGCCAGTTGGAAATGTAGTGGTGGAAAAAAGTACTGAAACTTTTTACTTAAGTAAAAGTATCAATACCACAATGTAGAAGTATTCTGTTACAAGTAAAAGACCCATGTTCAAAATGTTACTTGAGTAAAAGTACAAAAGTATTGGCATCAAAATAATACTTAAAGAACCAACAGTAAAAGTACATACATTTTTGAAAATAGCAGATCTACAAGCTCACCATGCGTCGCATCGCAACGCGTGGTGAGCTTGTAGATCGGCTATTTTCAAATGGCCAAAGTCTAAATAGGGCTAAAGTGGTTAATGTATATTTTGTAATAATAATTCAAATCTACAAAGTAACTACTAAAGCATTAGTAGAAGTGAAAGTATTGCAAATTAGAAATACTCCAGTAAAGTAAAGGTACCTCAAAATTGTACTTGAGTACAGTACTTGAGTACATACAGACAGACAGACAAGAGATTTTTGGATTCATTGTTCTGGACAACTGCTAATCTGACCGAATTCCCACTCGAGGATACAACGCGCCAACTTTGAAGTCGGTCAGTCAGAACCAGTCTGGAGATACTGTGGAGGAGAGAGTCTCACAGACAGATTTATAGATAGATTATTACATATTATGATGATCGTTGATCAAATCACCCCCCTCTTTCTGTAATGAGTTCATCTTTAGAACTGCCACAAAGTACGGGCCTCCCACTCTGTCTTCCCCCGACTGGGACTTAACAACTCTCCTTATATCCATTTACTTTAAACACGGTAAAATACTCAGTAATAGTGTACAAATGGACCCGCAAGGGTTTGGAGTTAAATTAACCTATTGAGACCTGAAGCCGATTCTACATGTCTCCTAAATCTCAACAGTTTTCTGAAAAACGTATGTTTCTATATCAGTGGTGCTCAATCTTTTTCATGTCAAGGACCCCCAAAATTATATGTATTTGGCCACGGACCCCCATCAAAATATTTTGTTCCAGGGACCCCCCAGAAGCAAAGATTTGAGTTAAAAATGTTTGCTTTAAAAATATATATATTCAGATTTGAACAAATGTCCATGAATTTTCAAAAATAGCAGATCTACAAGCTCGTAGCGCGGCACTCGGTGCCGCGCTACGAGCTTGTATATCTGCTATTTTTGAATAGCCCAAAGTGTAAAATAATGCTTTGTAGCTCAAGTCTAAAAATGACACAGTTCCAGGTCTTAATGGGTTAAAACCAAGGATTTTTACTGTGTAGGGACTTATTTTGTGTTCGTGAAATTGTTTTTTTCTTTTCTTTTTTCTTGATAGCATAGTCATTGCGGTCTCAATCGTATTTTTAATGTTTTAATGCTCCAGTGATTCCTCCTCAGGGAATAGCGTTTATGAATTTCTAATTGAATTTGAGAGGACAGTCATTGTAGGGGTTTTGCCTCTTAATGCGGATTGACTAACAGCTACTTAAAGGTGCAACCTGGGACTTTTCCTACCGGTAAATGGGAACTTTGTTAAGCCACTGGACTGAGTAAGTCGATACACGAACACGAGCCAGCGAGTGTACTGTAGCAGCGTACTGATTCTACAAGAACAAATAAACAAAGTAATGATTTATTATGCAAGTCACTTTTCCTCTGCATCATATTTCCCAAGGTTGCA
The DNA here is from genome assembly GCF_963454915.1 of Gymnoscopelus microlampas. Lineage (NCBI taxonomy): Eukaryota > Metazoa > Chordata > Actinopteri > Myctophiformes > Myctophidae > Gymnoscopelus > Gymnoscopelus microlampas. The sequence goes on from NC_139950.1 coordinate 17,649,273, forward strand.
AAGCACTAATGAAAATGAGATAGCGGGCACATAGCCTAACCTACCAATAAACTCCGGTCTATTACACCACTGTTTAGGCTAAGTTAACAAATAAACCCCAAACTCCTGGAGTTAAAGTTGCTTGGCCCTGAAAGTGTACTGATAATATTGTTTGTTTTTCGATTGCCGTGGGGCAAAAAAGTTTAGTATCTTTTAAAACGAGACGGGGCGTAATAACAGCGTGGGTTCCATGTGGATCTTGGTCTAGTCTTATTAAAACAAGCCCAATACAAATAAGGGATAATAGGCAAACATTGTTTTAGAGCATTCATTCTCAAACATTTTCATGCCAAGGACCCCCAAATTAATGAATTTTGGTCACGGACCCCCATCTGAAAATATTTTGTGCCAATATATTTGTATGTAGGGTTAAAGTGGTTAAACTGAAGCAAACTGCAAGCCCAAATAAGCAACCACACTTCAGAAACAAGCCCAAATAAGCAACCACACTTCAGAAACAAGCCCAAAAAACAAGCAACCCGCAACTACCAATATTTACAAGCGACTTTAGAGAAAAAAACAAGCCCAAAGTCGCTTATAATAAGCAGACTTGGCAACACTGGCCGTCATTCATGAATGTCATCAGCGCTATGACATCTGTCGTCTCCACATTTGGGCAAAGGTTTAATCCCGACCTGAACGCCATTGACTTCCATTGTAAAATGAAAGTTAAATAATTCAAAAAATATGTATAAAATGTGTGGAAAAACGAAATATGGGGACTTATTTCCTTGGCCGGAAACAACACATTTGGCACGGCTCTGTCCACCAGTTTGCGAGATTGGCCACAAAAAACACGGACGCACGCACGCACGCACGCACGCACACACACACACACACACACACAGACAGACAGACAGACAGACAGACAGACAGACAGACAGACAGACAGACAGACTCACAGACAGACTCAGTCCCCGAGCCTCTCCCAGATGGCTTGGCCCCTAGGAGCTGTGCCGTTAAAAAAAAAGTGCGTATAGATTTATCTCTCAGAACAATCCTCAAGCTGTAGGGAAGCTATAATTCTTCCCTACAAATCGTATTAACCCTTTCAATACAGGAATGCATACTGTGTATCTTAGATTTTTTTTTGCTGTAACAGTTGTTCTATAAATAGCAGATCTACAAGCTCGTAGCACGGCTTGTAGATCTGATTTTTTAGGGGGAAAAATCTTGAAAATGTGTGCAAATCTTTGAATATAGGCCTTTTTTTACTCAAATCTTTGCTTCTGGGGATTCTACCAATGTCTTCTAAATCCTAAATATCAGTGGTTCTCAAACTTTTTTCATGTCAAGGACCACCCTAAACGATATGTATTTGTCTGCGGACCCCCTCATCTCAAAATATGTAGTTCCAGGGACCCCCAGAAGCAAAGATTTGTGTTAAATTGTATATACTAGACCATACCCGGTCGGCGCAGCGCATCCGTGGGGGGATATGCGCACATGATCTGGCAACCCGGGAGGCAGTTCGTCCCATAGCTGGGCAGCCCCGTAACCATGGCGACAGTGTTTGACACAAAAACGCTAATAAGAAGCTGAGATTTGATGAAATTGAAAAACGGGCTTCACAGTTGCGTTCAGATGGTAATGGTCAATGGCTGTGTGCAAAATCAGAGCAATTGGTCCAGCCAGTGAGGAGAACCGGGTGTCTTCACCACCACTACAGAGGTTACTAGAATTATAGTAGGATATATGTATATATATATATTCAAAGATTTGCACACATTTTCACGATTTCTTTTTCATAAAATAGCAGATATATAAGCTCATAGCGCGGCACTCGGTGCCGCGCTATGAGGTCGTATATCTGCTATTTTAGAATAGCTAAGGAATGGGTTAAAAGGATATTGTTGAATGCCGTTGCTGCTACTACTTTTGGAGCTTTGTATGCGGGATTTGTGACCACTTGAATTATGTCTGCATTCTAGAGACAAACATTATGCATCGTTGGTGTTGGGCGACGCCGAAATGCCTGAGTCAGAATACATGGCTTAGGAAGGCAGTATAGGGCACTATATGACCCCCACACCGATATGTATTAGGCAGCGAACCTCCATCTATAAAGATTTTGTGCCAGGGACCCCCATTTGTATTTTTTTATTTATTTTTATTTAGAGTAGCCAATTATTTTTTACCCTCTTTTTCACCCCAATGTAGTCGTTGAGCCAATTAAATCCTCCCATTTGTGTTTAATAAATTATTATTGATTCAACAAAAAATGTTGCATAAATAATGATTCAACATTTTTCAAAGCCAAAGTATAAAACAGGATAAAGTGGTTAAACAGATTTTGAAGCTATATTAACACATTTTCCTGGAACCCCCTCAAGGACCGCTGGGGGTCCTCGGACCCCACCCGGAGAACCACTTCCCCTAAATAGTTTAGGATTTAGAGAAAGGAGGTGCAGTCTACATTTTATATATCTACAGCATTAGTACAATACAATTATACACTCCATAACACATTCCAGAACACTCCAAAACAAAAGAACAAAGGACTTTGTACATTTTGTACATTGTATATTCCCGTGCACAGAAACCTTGAACCTAGAGGAGAAGTGGGCGGAGTGTGTGTGTGTGTGTGTGTGTGTGTGTGTGTGTGTGTGTGTGTGTGTGTGTGTGTGTGTGTGTGTGTGTGTGTGTGTGTGTGTGTGTGTGTGTGTGTGTGTGTGTGTGTGTGTGTGTGTGTGTGTGTGTGTGTGTGTGTGTGTGGTTGTATTACTACTGTATACTTGTGAGGGTCAAATGTCTCCTCAAGTATAGTAGAATGTGAAAACAATACGTAGTGAGGACCATTTTCCTGGTCCCCACAAGAAAAATGGTTGTTTTATGGTTAAAAGGAGTATTAGAGGGAGGTTTACAATTACAGTGAGATTCAGTAAAGGTTAGGAGTAGACATTCAGAGGTTATGTTGAGGGTCTTGGGTTGCAATTATGCCTGATTTATACTTAATTGCGTGCTGGCATCGTGCACTGGAAAATTGCCGATCTACAAGCTGAAACACATGGCATTCATCAAAATTGCTGCCCTAAAACGTTCATGTCCGTTCATGTCCGTTCAAGTGTAGTAACTAAGTACATTTACTGTACTCAAGTACTGTACTTTTTCGAGGTACTTTTACTTTACTGGAGTATTTCCATTTTTCAGTACTTTTACTTATAATCCACTACATCTCAGAGGCAAATATTATACTTTTACCCCACTACAATTATTTGACAAGTCACATACATTGCAACGCATTGTGAGCTTGTAGATCTGCTATTTTCAAAACATTTGTATACATTTGAAACCTGTGAAATGGGACATTCTGCATAATAGTACCTTTTTCTTTTGGTATTTTAAGTACATTTTGATACCAATACGTTTCTACTTTCACTCAGTACATTTTTTAATTCCTGACTTTGACTTGCAACCGAGTATTTCCACATGGCAGTATTGATACGTTTACTTAACAACCCATTGAGACCTGGAACTGTCTCATTTTTAGATTTGAGCTAAAAAGCATTATTTTACACTTTGGGCTATTCAAAAATAGCAGATATACAAGCTCATAGCGCGGCACCGAGTGCCGCGCTACGAGCTTGTAGATCTGCTATTTTTGAAAAATCGTGAAAATGTGTGCAAATCTTTGAATATATATATTTTCAAAGCGAACATTTTTAACTCAAATCTTTGCTTCTGGGGGTCCCTGGAACAAAATATTTTGATGGCGGTCCGCGGCCAAATACATATAATTTTGGGGGTCCTTGACATGAAAAAGATTGAGCACCACTGATATAGAAACATACGTTTTTGAGAAAACTGTTGAGATTTAGGAGACATCGTCTCCAAAACATTTTGAGTGCTTTTCCCACCACTGAATACAAACTCGTGTGTGTGCTTCTGTGTGTGTGTTGTGCGCGTGTTGAAGGTGACGCGGTGCAGATGTTAAGGTTGAGTTGTCCTCGTTAACGTACGTGTGAACGTGGCTGCTTTGCTGCTCTAATCTGAGCTGTATGTGTGGAAACACTCGCCCAGAGAGAGAGAGAGAGGAGCCATGTGAAAGCGCTCACCTCATTACATCTCAAGGAGGCTCTGCTTCCTCCTCATGAATAACAAACAAACACTCCCTTTGGGAGGGAGGGCGTTTATTAGGATCTGTAGAGATGAGGGGAGGAGGAATGGACTCTCCAGTTGAAGAGCAAACGCTGAGGTGCCAAAGTGAATCTCTCCAGCGTGGGCTGAGAGACGTCTCTTAACTGATATATTATGCAACCTCCAAAACGTGCTTTACATTTCTCTACTTGCCGACATTTATCTGTACCCCCCCCCACCCCCTCAAAAGAAATAATGTATGTACAGTATATAGTGTGTGTGTGTGTGTGTGTGTGTGTGTGTGATTGTGCTTAGAATCCATCGCAATCAGCGTGTTCAGGATTCGGTACTGAGCACTGCCCAGGTTATTGCGTGGGTGTAACAGCCCTCGCCCTCTCTCTCCCTCCCCTCCATCTCTCTCCCTCCCCTCCATCTCTCTCTCCATCTCTCTCTCTCTCTCTCTCTCTCTCTCTCTCTGGCAGTGATGATGGAAAAAGTACTCAAATGTTTTACTTAAGTAAAAGTATCAATACTGCAATATAGAAGTACTCCATAACAAGCAAAAGTCCAGAATTCAAAATTTACTTGAGTAAAAGTACAAAAGTATTGGTATCAAAATGTACTTAAAGTACCAAAAGTAAAAGTACTAAATTGTCTGAAAATAGCTGATCTACAAGCGAAAACAATTGTAGTTTTATTTGTACTTTACTTGAGTACAATATACTCAAGTAAAGTACAAATACCTCAAAATTTTAGTTAAGTAAATGTACTTAGTTACTTTCCACCACTGAGCTCTGGTCTATAGTGTTACACACACAACAGAGTTGCCTAACAACGACGATTTGCACGGACACACGGACCCACAAACCCACGGACGGACAACTTGAGTAGATATGCATTTCCTTTGCCCCGTATAAACACTATGGTGCATGATTAATTAAAGCACACTGATGATACCGCCAACGCCAACGTATTATCAGCATATGAATTAAGACGTATATCAAAACAAGTTCACGTTCACAGTTCAAGGTCTCCTCTGGAAAGCATCTTTACTGTACACAATGATCAGTTCACCATCCTTAGTATCTAGTGCAATGTAACCATTTAATATTGTTCATAATCAAATAATGGCCCAAGCGGCCTTTTAACCCATTAAGATTGGGAACGCATCTGTGTGTCATTCTTAGATTTCTTTGGCTATTCAAAAATAGCAGATATACAAGCTCATAGCGCGGCACCGAGTGCCGCTAAAATCCAAGATTTTGAAAAATCTTGGATTATACAGTATATTTTTTAAAGCGAAACATTTGTAAAATATTTAGTTTCAGGAACCCCTAGAAGCAAAGATTTGAGTTACAAATGTCAAAAAAAAGTTTTTTTTTAAGTATTTGCACGACTTTTATTTTTTTTCCCCAAAAAAATAGCAGATCTACAAGCTCATGGCGCGGCACTCGGTGCCGCGCCATGAGCTTGTATATTTGCTATTTTTGAATAGCCCAACAAAATCAAAAAATGACACACAGATGCGTTTCCGGTCTTAAAGAGTTAAACACATGGCACTAAAAATACACTTTCCATTTCCGCCTAAATGCCAGGATATTCAGTCTCGGTGACAAACAACTCTTGCTAGCCTGTGCAGCATTTAAATGAAGGATAATCCTTCTAATTCACCGTAGGATCTCTTAGTCTTATGAGCGTCAAACATGTATTAAGTGGCCAAACATCTAGTCTTGAATTCCTCAAATACTCCTTTATCCAAGGAAAAAAAGTTAATTAGACAGATACAGCCCTTAACTGATTTCTGTGTTGATCTTATGTCCTGTCATTTATCCATTTAAAGGACGTGTAGATGTTAATTTATGACTTACGAGCCAGTCGCTGGTGTTTAATAGAGCAAAGCCTTGGCTATCAAGCTAGCTTCGTCTTCATTCTCTTCTCTTAACAGTGCAGACACTCAGGACAGAAACAAACAGTGTCAGCCTTGGTGCCGAAAAACCACAAACTCCCCAGTTTCTGATAATCTGTCACGTACTGATATTTAACCACTTTAAGCCCTATAGCCGGTACTTTGTACGCCGTATCACTGTGTACTTTTTTCCCCGTCTACACCAGACCTCTTTGCCAAAAATAGCTGATCTACAAGCTCACAACGCCTCGCGCTGCGAGGCGTTGTGAGCTTGTAGATCGGCTATTTTTTTGGCTTAAGTTCTCCTCAGAAAAGGGATGCTAGGGTTCAAGTGGTTAATGTACAACAAAAATATATAATCCTATCACACAAAGATTTTGCGGCCCCCCTGTAGTAACTCTGAGGACCCCCTTGGACCTAGGTAGTCCCGGACCCCCGTTTGAAGACCCCTGCTATAGGGCTTAAAAGTGGCTAAATGTAGAACGTGTGACTCCCTCAGACTAGGTCAGTGGTTCTCAACCTTTTCAGGCTGTGACCCCCAAAAATAAAAAAGATTAAAGAATGATTGCAAAAAGAGCAAAAAGAGAATGAAAAGAGCATCATCAAATCAAACATACATGTGCATAAAAATAAAGAAAAAAACTTGGTATGTTGTAAACACCACCAGCATTTTTCTTCAGTAGCTGTCACCTAACTTTGTGTAAACAACTTCACAGTATATTCTATATACAGCAGATACGGTGCAGCAGGTGCAGTTCAGGCATAGTAGTGCAAAAAAGGATGGATGGTTTGTCTGACTCGATTCCAATGATAAATATTGTGAAAATACCAGATCTACAAGCTCACAGCACCTCGCATATTGAGCGGACTGAGATTGTAGATTGGCTATTTTCAAAATGTTTGCATCTTTCTTATATTATTTGACAAATTGGCCAACGTTTCACCAGTTCTTACAGCATAGTTTGTTGATCATTTTTTGATGCAGTGATGGTCTCCTTTTTTCATCATGTGGGGACCCCCCTGGGGGTCCCGACCCACAGGTTGAGAACCACTGGTCTAGCTCGGCAGCCAGCCCCAGACAGACTGTGAGTCGGCTGCCTGTGTGTTTATCTTCTTGCCATAAACCAAGCTGAACAAAGACAGAGGATGAAGCCAGAAGCACACACACGCACACACACACACGCACACACACACACACAGGCAAACCCCCCCAAAAAAGGCGACTCACTGACTCTCCTGCTCCATAACAAAGACATGATTTCTATTAGACAATGGGCCACACTCTGAATCCATAAACAATGGAGCCAATTATATTAGCTACACACTTTCTGGTGAAAGATGGCGGCAGTGCGAGGCGGGCGGTGTGGCAATTAAACCACCACAGGGGCCCTCGAGCTTCTCTCTCTCCTCCACCTACTGTACTGGCCTACAGTATACCACTCCAACACAGGCTGCTGGAATGTTTCTCATGTACTGTTGTTGTTGTTGTTCTCGGGGGCAGATAACCTTGTATCTCCATATTTAAACTTTTTTTCTGTTGTATAAGCAGTGGTTCTCAAACTTTTTCATGTCAAGGACCCCCACAATGATATGTATTTGGCTGCGGACCCCCCCATCTCAAAAATGTTTTGTGCAAGGGATTTTTTCAAAATAGCAGATCATAGCGCTGCACTCGGTGCCGCGCTATGAGCTTATACATCTGCTATTTTGTAATAGCCAAAGTATAACATATGGTTAAAGTGGTTAAAATGCAATTGTGACACTAATGATTGTTAACTTATTTTGCTGGGGACCCCTGGGGGTCCTCAGACCCCACTTTGAGAACCAATGGTATTAGAGTGTTGCAAGGAAACAGCGGAAATAGCCGATGTACAAGCTCAATGAAACCAATTAAAGATAATTAACAACAGCTTGTGACAAAATACTAACTACATTGGTATCCACATTGGAACACAGCTTATTTTTTTCCCCCATTTCCTGAGACGTAACCATTTTTGACATACAAGGTTTCCACCCAACAGCGGAAAATATATTATACATACAGTACATACAGGAGCAGGAGAGACAGTCGGAGAAGGAAAAAGAGAGAGAGAGAGAGCTAATAATAAATGCATTGCCCTGGAAGCCTCGGCTACTGTACCCGTGGCAAAGATAAAGCAGCTTACAGTAGCTATAGCTATGGCAGAGAGATTGGATCGTCCTGCAATAAAGTGTTTTCCTACGGAGATGATAAGGATGTCGTCTGTGTGTTCAAACGAGACATGTCGAGAAGTTCACAAGGAGAAAGGAGATAAAGGCAATGGAAGAAAAGAACAATTGCAGTGGTTATGTGTAAAGTTCATACTAAAATGATTTGTTTTTCTTTCTTTTATTTTACCATTGTATAAGTGTAAAGAATACATGAGTGCAAATTGGATGAGAAAACACGCGCACGCACACACAGAGTAATATACTGGTGACTCTAATAACCACACTTGTGTGAGCTTTCAAACATATAGTTCTTTACTGGTAGACTTCACATGTAGAACTCACACAGACAGCACACGTCAGAGGCTTTTAACAGCTGCAGGGGATATCGGTAATCAGCACAGGTGCAAATAATGTTCCCAATCAGTAGCTGTTCTTTCTCATGAAAACACTATTACACACACACACACACACACACACACACACACACACACACACACACACACACACACACACACACACACACACACACACACACACACACACAGTGACAGACTGTGTGTGTGTGTGTGTGTGTGTGTGTGTGTGTGTGTGTGTGTGTGTGTGTGTGTGTATAGTATACTGTATACAGTATATACAGTCCAATAGCCTACTATATGACACATTTTTCACCTCTGCAATTTTGCCAGGTGGAGCGTGTTGTGTTGTGTTATGTGGAGGACAGATTTCTGCTGTGTAAATGTATTGATTTCTTATCCAAGCAACATCTTGGTTCAGATGTTTTAAGCTCTAGACTAGAGAGAGAGCCTTCATCAGCACTTTCTGTCCCGTGGCAGCATTAGGTCTGTCACAATTATTACATAATCGTCTACTCGCAATTATTTGAGATAATCACAATTAGCTTGTAGTTCTGCTATTTTTTTAGAAAAAAATCGTGAAAATGTGTGCAAATCTTTGAATATATATACTTTTTTTAAACTCAAATTAGCTTCTGGGGGTCCCTGAAACAGCATATTTTGAGATGGGGGTCCACGGCCAAATACATATCATTTTGGGGGTCCTTGACATGGAAAAGTTGGAGCACCACTGATATAGCAACACACTGTTAGGATTTATAAAACATTTTTAGATATGTATTATTTGGCCGTGGACCCCTATCTCAAAAGATTTGAGTTACAAATGTTCTCTTTAAAAAAATATATATATTCAAAGATTTGCACACATTTTCACGATTTTAGCGCAGCACTCGGTGACGCGCTATGAGCTTGTATAGACCAATTATTTGTTTACTAACATTGAGACTTGATGCACAGGTGATTGTTTCACGCAATCAATTCTCAACCTGTTGTTTCGGGGTGCGCTGGTTTCAGCACACCCCGACCCCCTCTTGTGTGTTGGCTAGTGAGGCGCGTCCTAGCGAGACCTGACAGAATGGGTTTCATTAAGAGCATACTGGTTGATTTGATTTGATTTGATTTATTTGCACAACATTTTTGTATACATTTACAGGACATGTTAGTTATTTCCGAGGGAAACATTACGTGATAGTTGTTGTGCCGGTGAGGTAAGAAACCCTGGGGGGCTTATGTAAGAACCTCACCGTTTACATTACATATAATGAGAGTTATTTAATGTTAAAAACAAAGACAGAAAAAAGAAAGAAAAGAAAGAAAAAAAAAGAAAATATAAAAGTATATACCTATGATAAAGGGTATAGTACATTGATAAAAATAAAAATAAAAGTACAAGACTGAGCAGAAGAGACAGAACAAAAACAAAACAACAAAAAGTATTGAACAAAGCAAAACAATTATGCTATTACATATTCATGTGAATAAGGATTAAATTATTTGGAAACTGGTCTAGTTTTCCATTTGGGTTGCACGCATACTGGTTCTTATCAGTGTGACGTCGTCTATTAAGGGGTCTATATCTGCTATTTTTGAATAGCCCAAAGAAATCTAAAATAACACGGATGCATTCCCGGTTTTGAATGGGTTAAATCTTGTAATTGTGACAGCCCTAGGCAGCATGGCCGACAAACAACCCTATACTATTCCAGTACCAACTCACACATGGAACATACTGTACCATGCACTACTATTCCTGACCTTCCAACACGCTTACTGTAGCATACATGACTTTTACATGACATGCGCTTTAGAAATATACTATAGCGTCGTCTCCATGTTCTAACTTTTTGTATTTTTTTCGTAAATTAACGCCCCTACTCGATCATACTACAGTGTCACTACTACGCATCAACATTAGCATATCTACAAGCTCAAAACGTGGCGCGACGTGATGCGTTTTGAACTTGTAGATCTGCTACTTTTGCTATTTTTTTTATTATCCTTTCAGTTACATAGCACAGTATCATGCTTGACAATCTGTTTGCTGCTACATTCCAACTGCTCCATGCAAAAGCCCTTATTTAAACGTAAAAAATAATGTTTTATCCTTTTATCTTTATACATTTGAATACGGAAAACAGTTTAATGCTTAATACCGCTGGTTTTGTCTGCCTTTTAAAATGCACCAACCACACAGTGTCAAATTCCTTGTATTAATCTGAAAACACACTTAGCGAAATACAGGATTTGGATTAGGAAATAAAACATTAAAAACAGATTATGTTTGAATCCAAATATATTGCCTGTATAAAAACAGATAAATAACAAGACTACTGGTAGACTTTATAAAAGTACAGAAGTTGAGCAGCCGTTTTTGAATGTACTGCATGATGCCAAAATAATCATCCACGCCGTGTTTTTACTTTCCAGTCTTGTGAAAAACACGAGCCTGTCGCAGAGAAAATAGACTTGATTTGGGGATCGGGTCTGCAAGCTCCCATCCACTGTGCTTTCTGTGTGCTAACACTCATTGATTAACCCATTCAAACCAGGAACGCATCTGTCTAACCACTTTAACCATTATTTTTATACTTTGGCTATTTGTTTTTAATCTTGAAAATGTGTATAAATCTTTGAATATATATATATTTTTTTTTTTTAAAAGCAAATTTTTTAATGAAATCTTTGCTTCTGGGGAGTCCCTGGAACAACATATTTTGAGACCGAGGTCCGCAGCCAAATACATACAGTATCATTTTGGGGGTCCTTGACATGAAAATGTTTGAGAACCACTGATATATAGCAACATACATTTTTTTCAAAAAACTGTTAGGATTTAGAGGACATTTGCAGAACCCCCAGAAGCAAAGATTTGAGTTACAAATGTTCGCTTTAAAAAAACTAAAAAATGATTGTGACGCTAATTTAGTAGCTTATTGTGACTAATTTAGCTGGGTACGCCCTGGTTCCCCCCTCAAGGTCCCCTGGGGGTCTCCGGACCCCACTTCTGAGTGGAGTGAGAAGACCATCTAAACATGGGGGTCTCCTCAAAGAGGAATGGAATCCCAGGCTGATTGTTTTCCAATACTGTCGACGGCTTGCGCACTGGCACACCTAAATCTAACACACAACCAATAGCTGTGCTGCTTACATCAGTGGTTCTCAAAGTGGGGTCTGGGGACCGCCAGGGGTCCTTGAGGGGGTTCCAGGGGGTCCGCAGCCAAAACATTTTAATCATCAATACAGCAAATAAGTTTAACCACTTTAATCCCTGGCAAAAATAGTTTCAGACGGGGGTCCGCAGCCAAGTATATATTAATTTGGGGGTCTTTGACATGAAAAAGTCAGCCTGCCATGTTTTTTTACCCTTCTGTAGTTTTTAAACTGTACAGGAAAACAAACAAACAAACAAACAAAATCAGCCTAGGGTTTGGTTCCCCCCTCTCTGTGGAAGACATACAGTACAGACTACAGTAGGAAAGACGTGAGCCGTGATTAGATGTGACAAGGCATCAAATCAGCTCAGCTCTAGAGAGGGCCTGGAGGGTTGTCCATCTAAAGCCTGGGATACAGTGTCAGATCTGGGGCAAACAAACAAACTAACCAACCGTCGCTATCGGGCAGAAACCTCTTATCTCCATATTTTTTACTTTTGTTTTTTCGTAAATCAACGCCCTACTTGATCGTAGTACATCGTCACGAAAAGTGTCAAAGGTAGCAGGTCGACGAGCCCGAAACGCGGCGCGAAGCGACGCGTTTCGTGCTTGTCGGTCTGCTACCTTTGCTATTTATTTGTCTTTATCCTGAAAAGTAACTGTTTTGAACATATGAGGTTCCCACCCGACAGAGACGAAGCGTAAATTGTCATGGCAAACGGTTACTTTTGGTTCTTGCGTTGCGGGCTGCGTTAGTCCAACTGTAATAAATCAAACTAACAATGAATGAACTAATATTGAATGAGTGTTTATAGTGACGCTGACCATGCTGTGTGCTTTATATAGATATAGATACTGTATAAGATTAGAAGTATATTGATGTCCCACACGAGGGGAAATGTTGTTTTCGACTCCATACTGCAGTTCCACAGAGATAAGAAGTCATACATCAACAACATCTCAACAACAACTCATATGTAGCTTTCATGTTAGCAGCTTGCACAGGGGGTGGGTGGGGGCGTTTGGGCATTTTCTTTGTAAATTCTTACACTCGGGAGTGTAAGCAGTTAAATATGGTTAGCCAATGCGTTCGCGTGATGTCTTAATTACGCAAATTAACTTTGCAGTGCCACACCACGAGTGTTGGACACAGCGACTGTATCATATATGTACTACACTGTATGTAGGGCAACCGATGTCAGTACTTGAACAAAGCCAACCGTCTAATTACAGACGGAGCCTGCGAGGTGAATAGCATCTAAATAAAGATAAATAGTCATCTGTATTTATAGAAATGTTTTCCACTTTCTCGTGGCTTCTTAGAAGTCTCTTTACCAGCTACAGCTTCAGAGCAAACTTTCTTCTTTCAAGCCATTAAAAATGAAAGTGAAACTTATTATAGAATGGGGAGCCTCATTTCCCCCTTAATGTGTCGCGTACATTGACGTTAATGTTATAGATGTCGTGGCGTCGGCAATACTGAATATTTCATACATATGTTGGATAATTCCAACAGGATAAAAGTTCATGTTAAAGGTAGGGTAAGAGATTTTCTTTGGTTAAAATAAGTGTTAAATAGTGTTTTCTCTATATTCTGAACACACTTGCTATAGAGTGTTTGTTCAGTAACAGGAGTCACCATGTCTCTCCAGCTCTTTATTAAACAGAAAATGTATTTTCAGGTCAGGATACCAATTGTATCCAATCCGGATGGAGAACTCAGTCAGGATACAGATTAAACAAGTGAAATTGGAAGTGATGACACAAAGAAACGAGCAGACAAAATTGGAACTATAAAAATGGAGCTGATAAATGGGTACTCTCTCCTGATTGGCTGAAATGTTGTCACCTACCTGAAAATGTATTTTCTCTTTATTTAAGAGCTGGAGCGACAGGGAGACCCCCTGTTACTGAACAGACACACTATAGCAATGATTACTATCAGAATATAGTGCTTTAACCTTTGAACAAGACAACGTTTTGTTTTAACCCATTTAGGGCGGGAACCCCTATTTGTAACTATACCTTTCAAGACGGGACCCCCTTTTGGGGTTGTTTTTCAGAAAACTTAGGTCAGGAATTAGAAGGTGTTTTTAGAATCGGCCTCAGGTCTAAATGGGTTAAACAAAAACATATGACATACTCCAACTTTAATATCTGGACAGCGTAGGATGGCTCAATCATCTCTACCAGCGGTGCACGTGCACCGTGCACATGGGCAGTGCTCAGACTGTGCTAATACAAGCAGCAATGTGCCTCCTTTATAGAACAAAGCACTCGTAGAACTAATTGATTGTTAAATCCAGTCTGAGAACTGCTGACGGATGCTTTGAAAAACAGAATGAGCATGTAAGCTAGAGTCTTGTATGAGTTACAATTATATACAAATATATAATAATTAATATGAATTATATTGGTTATTTTTAATTTCCAGTTAATTATTCCTAAACAAATAGTGATTTATTCTTTTTTTTCCCTGTGTACATGGTTAACCATTTAAACGTCCCAGTACAAACCTGACAATGGTGACATACTGCGCAACTCCCATGGCCAACAACCGGCATTACCTCTTAGTATTGACTATCTTAATGGACATGGGCAGAAAATGAACGTTTTTAACGGTTTCAGCCCGCTCTGGGGAACCCTGAATCTTCTACCGGAAGGAAAGTGAGAGAGCTGGAACTCTGGCAGGAGAGAATGTGAGTTGGATCACACAGTATCTTCTGTGCCTGTCCGATAATTAAGACTGCTGTTTTAAGACTGCTGTTTAAGTATGATACCGTGTTATGACTCTCCAGTGACCAGCCGAGTCTGTCCGTTTCTCGTTCCTTCATTCTCTTTGTCAGAGGCTGAGTTTACAATGCAGGATTACCACCACATGAATACCAATCCCGTTCCAGAGACATCTTTTTAGGTTTCATATTTATCATTGGAACAGCAATAATGTTGTCCTCTTGTAGAATACATGCTTATGGAAAAGGAACTGTATTATGTAACATGGGTTTATGTGTGGTTTCTATTAAAGGTAGGGTAAGTGATATGTTTTGGTATTTTTTGGTTAAATAGGTATATTCTGATAGTAATCATTGCTACAGAGCGTTTGTTCGGTCACAGGGGTCTCTCCAGCTCTTTAGCAAACATAATAGACCAATTATTTGTTTACTAACATTGAGCCTGGACGCACAGGTGATTGTTTCACGCAATCAATTCCCAACCTGTTTCGGGGTGCACTGGTTTCAGCACACCCCAACCCCCTCTTGTGTGTGTTGGCTAGTGAGACGCGTCCTAACGAGACCTGATATAATGGGTTTCGTTGCGCGCATACTGGCTGCACGCAGCCAGTATGACGTCGTCTGTTAAGGGGTCTATATACTGTAGTACATTTTCAGGTTTTCAAAATATAAGCCAATCAGGAGAGAGCACTGAAAATGCATGTTCTGTTTAATAAAGAGCTGGAGAGACATGGGAGACTCCATTTACTGAACAAACACTCTATAGCAATGAGTACTATCAGAATATAGAGCTATTTAACACTTATTTTAACAAAAGTAAATCACTTACCCTACCTTTAAGTAGCAATAATGATCTTTTCTTTTATTTAAGGTAAATAAGTTATTAAAGAGATCTTAAAAGTCTTAAAAGTCCTTCAATTATCACTTCACTGTCATCTGGGGACCCCTCCAAAATCATGTGGGGCCATGGGGGGTCCCGACCCACAGGTTGAGAACCACTGGTTTAAGTGGCTCTGTGTGAGTCACAAGAAAAGGTCAAATTATATTGGGGACATGCATGCATGAATGCAAGAGAAAAAAAAAACGTTTATATAATAGAGAAAAGTGTTCTGCAATGCTGCCAAATCACTGAGAATGGCATCTGCGTGGGCCGTTAGTAAATCACAGCTACTGTTTGCCAAACAATCGCTTATATTAGCCACTTGTTTACTGGCTGGCTACGAAGCAAGTGGGGGTAGGCAATGATACATATTTTATCGTTAACGGTTCCTCCTAAATTGTGCCGGACGGCCTTTCCAGCCCCGGCGGCTAGCTTGGAACCCTCTCAAAGATGATAGCGAGATGGATCCACCCTCCTCCTCTTCTTGTGATTCCTACATCTCATTTCAGTAATTGAAGTTTTACAGCATTTCTAAAGCAACGGAGAGCCTCTGTAGTCCAACTGCAAGTCTTTAGCTGCGGGTTTTATTGTGACCATTAGTGAATGCATCCAAGGAAGCCACTGCAATAATTTCATTAGCCCTCCATGACTCCATCTATTCTAGGGCTATGCAATATGGACAAAATAATCAAATATCACGATATGTGTGTCCAAATACCTCGGTACCTCAATGATATCGTATTGTGACGATAATATTGTGTTTATCCAATATACAAGAAATTAAAAAAATAAGAAATAGCAAAAATAGCCTATCCACAAGCTCAAGTGTCGAGAGCTGGTCGATGAGCTGTTTTAGCAACTTTTTGACCATTTCTGAAAGAATAAATGAAGGTTTACATGATTTAAACCAGGAAAGGACGACACTTATGCCATGTCACGACATAACGATATCCAAAATGCCAAGGCGACGCTTAGTCTCATATCACAACCTCAATAAAATATTGATATAGCACCCAGCCCTAACTCCATCCAACACACACACACACACACACACACACACACACACACACACACACATCCTAACTGATGAGCTACGCTGACTTGTTAATGATTGCAGATCCATTCCCTCCAACTATGGCAATAAACCTTGCAGCAATATTTAATTTCAACAGCCTTACTCTGTCCTTTGTGTGCTCTTTCTCAAAGCCTCGTTTATACTCTGTTGAATGACCATGACGCCGTTCGCTGAATATAACCGATAACTGAAAGTAACTGAACAACTTGACACGACGCCTCAAAGAACTACAGCAGTCTTTCGGGTAATCTTGAAGATCGTCTCAATGCCAACTGATCAGGGTTGTCTCAAGACGGTTTCCAACTCAAAAACGTGGATCCACATCGTTGTGAGAATGCATGAAAAACTCATTGTTCGTGAAGCCACAGAAAATGTATTATTCAGCTACAATATACGGTATACAGTATACTATATATATTTTAGTATAGAAACTAACCTTCTCTAATAAGAATAATGTTCCCAAACTCTTTTCTTTTCTTTTCTTTTCTTTTCTTCATCTGTGAAACACAAAACTGAAGGCTAAAGTTGTCTAGTGATGGTATTATACTGAAATGTCACTGTGCATTGTACCCGAAGGACACGCAGTAGAAGTACTCACATGGGTAAATAATATAGACGGAGGTTGCTAACCACTTAAAGGAGCAATTCACCCAAAAAAATGACTTATTTTCTTTCAATTACAAACCCCATGAAGCCTTGAATTCATGGAGATTTTTGTTGTTTTTGTTGAATTCCTGAGACAATAATTCAATGACCGGGTCATGGGTCGGTAGGAGGCTCAATAGGAGACTCACCACTCATCGAATTATTGGCTTAGGAATGCGACAAAACTAAAATATTTCCATGAATTCAAGGCTTCATGGGGTGTGTACTTGATAGAAAATAAGTAATGTTTGGGGATAACTACTCCTTTAAGCCCTATACTTTTACGTACAATTAATAGTGAAAATAGCCGATCCACACACTCACAACACATTGCATTGTGGCGTGTTGGGAGCTTGTAGATCGGCTATTTTTGAAAGGTTAAGGAAATCTGGATATAATCTGCAGCTGTTGTTCTGACCTGCATGTACATTTTAAATATGAATCGTGATGTGTCAAACAGCAGTTATAGCACTATTTACTGATTTGATGCCTTAAAAGCACAGTGATGTGCAAAATGACATAAAGCTCATAGTCGTAAAAAAAGAAAATACTCCCCCATCCACTGTATATAAGAGAGATAAAATATGATAACATATACTTTAATGTCCCCGCTGGGAAATCTGTCCTGGCCTGGACTCCGTCCTTCGGTTCCCCAGAAGAACAAAGTCCATACATCAAAATCTCAACAGCACACAGCGTTCATGTAACAGTCTGCCCATACACACACATACAGTACACACACATACACACCTTCTGACAATGTTGACATATTGCACTAGCCCATCACCAACATCCAACATTAACCTGTTAGCGTTGAGATGACATATAGCACAGCCCCCATGGCCAAAAAGCCTACATTACTTGTTAAAGGGCAAGACCACTTTGGTAGAGGTTTGGGTTGTGTAGTTACGTGTATGTAACTCCAAAGGTGGACAAGACATTAAAAATAATTGCTCCATCGATTAGAAATTGATAATTCAAATCATCATTGACTTACATGTACTCTTTTAGCACGTACACGAACACAAACGAAGCTGATTCAGACAATATAGAACATCACCAAACCCAGTACTCTTTTTTTGTTTTATAAAAATGTCAACTTCAATGCTGATTTTACTATTTGAAGATCCGGATCCGGATTTGTGGATCCAGTCCACGTTTTATAACGCAAAATCAGGAAGTTAACATTGTTATTAAAAACACACAAATCTTCTTTTCTGGGGGTCCCTGGCACAAAAACAATGGGGTCCGCGGCCAAATACATATCCTTTTGGGGGTCCTTGGCACGGAAAGGTTTGAGAACAACCGATTCAGAAGGCATTTTTGTAGAATCGCTCTGCTCTTGGGAACCCTAAATCTCCTACCAGAAGGCCAGAAATGGACCTCTGGCTGGTGAACGTGAGTTGGGTCAGACACTGTTCTCTGTGCCTGTCTGATAATAGATTGTTTGGAGAGACAAGGGTTTTTTAACCTGGAACTGTGTCATTTTTAGATTTGAGCTAAAAAGCATTATTTTACACTTTGGGCTATTCAAAAATAGCAGATATACAAGCTCATAGCGCGGCACCGAGTGCCGCGCTACGAGCTTGTAGATCTGCTATTTTAGAAAATTCGTGAAAATGTGTGCAAATCTTTGAATATATATATTTTTAAAGCGAACATTTTTAACTCAAATCGTTGCTTCTGGGGGTCCCTGGAACAACAAATTTTGATGGGGGTCCGCGGCCAAATACATATAATTTTGGGGGTCCTTGACATGAAAAAGTTTGAGCACCAATGATATAGAAACATACGTTTTTCAGAAAACTGTTGAGATTTAGGAGACATCGTAGAATCGGCTTCAGGTCTCAATGGGTTAACACACATCATGTCCATAGCATATCTGGACCAGATGATCAATCTATGATTTCAACTGTACAGATAAGTTATCCCAGCTGATGATACTCTCTGGCACAAAGAAGACATTGCCACAGAGCCAAAGACCATCTCCTCGACCATCAAAGGTCATCTCGGATGTTTCCAGATGTTCTGAGTATAGGGACACAGGACTGACTGTGAATGAACTTGGCCGTGGCAATGAGCAACAGAGACCAATGGGAGCAGCTTGTGTTGCAGATCTCGACGGCACTCGAATGATGATGATGATGAATACACTCTACTCTAACCCTTTAAGACCGGGAACGCATCTGTGTCATTTTAGATTTCTTTGGGCATTCAAAAATAGCAGATCTACAAGTTCATAACGCTACGATCTGTAGCTTCTTTTGAAAAATCGTGAAAATGTATGCAAATCTTTAATATAGGGGGGTCCCTGGAACAAAATATTTTGAGACGGGGTGGGTCCAAATACATGTCATTTTGGGTGGTCCTTGACATGAAAACGTTTCAGCACCACTGATGTAGCAAGATAACGTTTTTCAAAAAATTAATTAGAAAACATTTTGATTAATAAGATTTGCACAAATCTAAAATGACAGATGCTTAACCGGCTTTAATGGGCTAATGGCCACAAAAAAAATCCTAATTCAGAACTTTAATTGTGAAGTCAGACCTACAGTCTTAAAGCCAGACCAGACAAGGCCACTGTATGGTATCACTGGGATTAGCTGTGGTTCTATACCATTTTTCTGATACGTATGTCTGGCTTTTTTGTTTCTTTTCCTTTACTGATAGACACAATGTAGAGACAGGAAACGGGGAGAGAGAGAGAGAGAGTAGGGGAAAGCAAAGGCCCGCCCGGCCCCAGGAATCTAACCAGGGGACTCGCCGTCAGGGCATCAGAGCATCTTGTGATATGCACCCCAACCACTCGGGCCATCATCACCCCCAAATAGTTCTTGGCTTATCTTTGATACATAACACCATAATAGTAATAGCATCATAAAAAGCACACTTACCATATGGTGGGTCTGTGTCTGTCCAACAAGGATCAATATGTTTGAGCAGATTATGGACACGCAGAAGTTGATCAGGATGATAGACCGCTCAGATCGAATATATCTACAGTGAGGAGAAAAGAGTCATAAGACATTACCTCCTTGCAAGGTCATACGGTTCACAGACTGACAATCTTTCATTATGATTTTGACCTCACACTCCCCCCTCCCCCCTTCCAGTACCATCTGTTGATCCTGATCATTACGGGGGTACTTAACACTGTAACCAAGACAATGTTAATACAATGTCTTACTAAATCATATTCATGCAATCATAACAAACTTATCTTTTGAAGGCTGTTTCACAGTAAAGCACACAGTGTCAATGTAACTCTGAGAGATTACGAATGTAACCAAATGGACTCTTACAGGCCATTTTTGTTTGATTGATTGATTGAATACTTTATTAGCAGTTTGCAATAAAAACAAAAAGCACGGGATAAAACGGTTCAATACAAGGTCTGCTAAGAGGATTTTTAAACCCAAGAAAGCCTATGGTTCGTTTCCATTTGGGTCTTTTGTACTCAATTCATCGAAACATTTAATGACAGACGCAAAACATCAGTACAGGTTACCATTGCATTACTCGCAGAGTTACATTACAAGCCCATGAATCCTATAGCATCCCTAGTCTGGGCATGTCACATTAAGGCCAACATGTGTTAAAAATAGGCGAACATTCTGCAAAAAAAATAGCCGATCTACAATCACACGACACAAACATGTAAGACCGGCTATTTTCAGCTTCAATGATTTGTTGTGAAGGGGGAAAAGGGAGGACATGAAGTATAGTATAGTTGTACTGGGGGTCCCCGGTCAACAAAGTGTGTGTATATATAGGGTTTAAGTGATCAACACTAGTGGATTTTGCGGTACACTGTAGGATCTAGTGCCGGGGGTCTTCAACAGGGGGTCCGGGACCCCTAGGGGGTCCTCAGAGTTACTACATGGGGGGGCCGCCAAATCTTTGCGTGATGAGATATTGTTGTTGCATTAACCACTTGAACCCCAGCATCCCTATTCTGAAGAACTTCAGCCAAAAAATAGCCGATCTACAAGCTCACAACGCCTCGCGCTGCGAGGCGTTGTGAGCTTGTAGATCGGCTATTTTCGGCAAAGAGGTTTGGTGTAGAGGAAGAAAAGAGCAGACTAAGTACAGAGAGTTTACTAAGTATTGACGGTTTAAACGATTAAAAGTCTGAAAATACACATTAACATGGATCCAACATACACTGATGACACTGCTCTCAAACAAGTCTATGAAGCTATCTATGTAAAAGTTCAATCTGCAACACAATTTTATACAATACGTAGTGGGGGGTGGGGGGTCCCTGATTCATCTCTCTCTCAGCTAAGGGGGTCCTTGGGCTGAAAAAAAACCCAACCCCGTTGAAGACCCCCCTGATCTAGTGGTAGTCATAATTACCTCCATAGCACGGCGTAGACCACTGTCAGTGTGATCAAGGCGAGGCAGGAGAGACCACAGCCAACTATCAGTGTCACAGATGGAACCCCCGAGTATTCCATGGTCTGTGGATGGGGAGACAGAGCGAGACAAACATACGTCTTTACCGGTCACCACAGGACACAAATCAAAGCAAGGGCCCATTATGAAGCACCCACAGAGGACTGGCTGGTGAGGTGTGTGTGCACGTGTGCGTGTGCGTGTGTGTGTGTGTGTGTGCATGTGTGCGTGCGCGTGCTGCATCAGGGACCTGGAAGGTCAAATCGGAAACATCATTACGTCCAAATGAAATTGTAGCACTGAAACGATCCACATGCTCTTGTTGTTGTCTGTGTACGTGTATTGTATGGTTCTCTAGGTGAAATCTGGGCCCACGTGAGAAAATAAATCAGTAAATGAACATTATGAAAACTATTTAACCATGGCATCCTCATCTGGGCATAGGTGGAAAATAGT
This sequence comes from Gymnoscopelus microlampas, assembly GCF_963454915.1. Classification (NCBI taxonomy): domain Eukaryota; kingdom Metazoa; phylum Chordata; class Actinopteri; order Myctophiformes; family Myctophidae; genus Gymnoscopelus; species Gymnoscopelus microlampas. The sequence goes on from NC_139950.1 coordinate 17,671,179, forward strand.
AGAAGAAATTAAACATTTTGAAACTAAAATTGTACATCTACAGGCTCACAACGTGTCGCATCACGTTGTGAGCTTGTAGATTGTAGATCAGCTATATTCAAAACAATTCACATTTTTAAGTGGTTAAGAAGTACAAAGTACAGTGATCTGGCGTTGAAGATGGACAATGAACAACACCATCTGTTAAGCATACTCCTATCAAAAGTCTCCTTAGTGTTGGCCACTGATGAAGGCCTTACACTACAGTAGCCTATACACTGATGCTGCTAGCTATGCTGTCACATCATAATGGATACAGTAGCTTCAGTCTGTTGTGTAATTGAAAGAAGGCCACATAAAAAAAGAAGATCTCCTGGATGTTAGCACATTGCATTAATATTGATGTGTTTTGGTGCCATATTGATTAAAGCCAAGACACACACACACACACACACACACACACACACACACACACACACACACACACACACACACACACACACACACACACACACACACACACACACACTTTGTATGCACAGACCTGCCTACATCCACAACACACACACACACACACACACACACACACACACACACACACACACACACACACACACACACACACACACACACAGTTATCAATTATATGTACCAAGTATAAACAGAGGCACAATTTAATCACACTGACTAACAAGATTAGCCAAGGCAAGATTAACAATTCGAGAGCCCTGCTGCACGTCATATTATAGGGCTAGTATTACTTCCTCTATTAGCCTATCTTAGCATCTTTTACACACTAAAAAAAAAAAGAATAACAAATCAACAGCCAGCCCACTTACTAGTTGTCTTGGTTGGTGAGCCAAAATGGCGAAGGTAGACACACGATCACATAAACATCTCGTGTGGGATGCATCTGTGAGCACCGTTTTACATCCTTTCGTGGACCACGTTCCCCAGGAATCGTTCCTGTAAAGAAGAAGAGGAGGAGGAGGAGGAGGAGAAGAGGAGGGCAATTAGGCTGATTCCATCCACACGGCGGTATAGAGAGGCTACAGCAGCATCAGCACCAGCATCAGGCATCTAGCACGACTTCACATGTCGTTTCGGCACCATTTCATTTGATCTGATCAAAAAAGCCCGCACGCACAGCCTATTAAATCACACACTAGACTACACGCGTTACAAACGCCTAATGTATGTATCAGAAAAGCCGATCGACACAGCGTTTTAGCGGCTTTACAAGCAGCATTGATGCTCCGAACAGAAGGGGGAGAGAGAGACGGAGAGAGAGAGAGAGAGCTTGCATTGCACTGAGGAGGAGAGAGAGAGAGAGAGAGAGAGAGAGAGGGGAGGGGGGAGAGGAGCTGTCCAGCAGAGCCTGGTGCTGATTGATTCTTTATATGCAGCTGAAGAAACGGCAACAATTCATAACGAAACGGCAACGTTGTTATTTTTTTCCCGGTAATTTTTCCCGGTAATATTACCAACAGGCGGGTGTTTTATATATATTTATATATATTTACCGTGCGTCGTTTTGCGTGCTATAGGATTCTGTACGGTTTTTCTTCCTCCGACACTTTTTATTTTCTTCTCATTGTCCGTTTTTAATCTCTTCGTCTTTTCTTTGCTTTTATCATTTGGTCGGATCTTTTCTCCACTCGATCCGATCGATCTACTCTGTAATTAGCGGCTTTTTTGGATGCTTCCTGAGGAGGGGGGGTTTAATTTTAATGTTCTCCACAGCCTGTGTTCTTACAGAGAGAGAGAGAGAGGGGAGGGTTGATACGACCAACATATCATGTGTATTTCCCCGTCTTCTCTTTACATTGCCGTAAATGCAATTATTTAATTAGGGAGAAAAGCGTGACGTTTTCGCGAGGGATCGAGTTGAACGTGAGGCGTTTGATCAAAACCCACCGCAGAACTATAAGACCTAAGACCCCCCTTCTTTCCCCCCACGGCTGCAGAGAGAATGGTTGCAGCCAGCCACAGTGTCTGCCTCCTCCTCTCACTCTCCAGTTTCAACGGTGGTTCTCAAGCAGTGGGTCGAGACCCATGTGTGGGTCGCGGGTCCGTTTTTATGAGTCACGAGTACATTTCAAAACAATAAAAAAGAAATCAATTATTTTTCAAAAGAATCTCATGAATGTTTAAGAAGTAGTGAACATAGCCAGTTGTAGAGCTTGTAGATCTGCTATTTTCACTAGTTTGGGTGGGCAAACATCTAATTTCTCTTTTGGGTGTTGAGCAAAAGGTTCCTTTCATTTTAGGTAAAATGAATAGAACATGTCTGTTCCATTCGTCATGTAGTGCTCCCTCTAATTGTTTAATCTCAAGAGAAACATTCATTTTTGATAGACCGATAAAAAAAATCATGTTACAAATTCCTCCCCATGTATTTCAATTTCAAGTGACACATTCAATGCTTTTAAAACGCTCGTTTGTTAAGCAGCAGCAGCTGTGTGTGTATGCACACCTGTTGGCATAACGATCCCTGATTATGTGTCACTTAAGTTCTACAGTAGTGGTTCTCAAATTGGGGTCTAGGGACCCTCGTGGTTCCTTGAGGAGGGACCCTTACAGGTCTGTAACTCAAGAGTTATGGGGGGCTGGGGGCTTCTTGAAATAAAATAAAAGGTTTGACAACCGATGTTTTACAGAAGCTAGACTGCATGTTGTCAAAGGTAAACACGTTCACATTACTTGGAGCGACATAAAACACTGGCTTTCTGCTGTGTAAGGCAATTCTTCACCATCACTTGAATTACCACCGCAACAACTCTTATTTATCCCTCAAGCCTTAATTAAATGTAATTTGTGTTCCATTCTTAGACCCCACTGGCAGTTCAACAGCAATAAAATTAATGAACCCGCTAACATAATATGATCTTTCTTCTTCCTCCTTAAGAAGTTGGATTTCTGGGACCATTTTGTGCCTAATGGATATTTGTGTTGGAACTTGGAAGTGTCTTTGCCTAAAAATAAAATGCCTCCCCTACCCCCACTCCACACAAAACCACTAAACAAATGACTTTGTTTAGTTTAGTCATACAATGCTGTTTCCACATTTTATTGAGTTACTGCAATTGTGAGAATGACGTGAAAACTAGTAAGAATATCCAATGAAGCGTTTTCTAAATACAGCCAGGCACTGAACTGATTGAGATTGTATATAACCACTTAAGCCCTATTTTATACTTGTATGCTCACTTGTAGATCTGCTATTTTCCACAGTTTTTGGAAAATGTTTTCAAAGCGAAATTGTGCACCCATTGTTTTCTGAAGGACATACAGTAAAGGAGTTGTGTTACAGCATGTGTAATCGCTCAAGACAGAATCTGTCAGCACCGCTGCCCTAAACATGTAGTGTTGTTGTTAGTAGGAGTAACCACAGAATCACCCGGGAGGAAGTGGTCAGATCTCTCTCTTGATTTGCAGTGATTTCTACAGTGATTTCTAATTTGATTATGTAGCCTAATAATCAAAGAGAAACAGAGCTAAAGGACCATGCCGACGTCAATGGGCTACAACACATCGTTGTCTATTCACAGCTACATTGTACCAAAAAAAAACAACAATTTTTCCATTATCACTTTCATTTTTAGATTCAACTATCTCAAGCTAGTTTCAATTCTCTGCAGGTGTATCTTCATAGGCTACTGTATTGAAATTAATTTCCATTCATTCAAAAGGCTTTCTCAACAACCAACCAAACAAACAGACAAACTATGGTATGCTTTGGAAAATGATAATGTCAAGAGTACTGTGAGTAATAGTCAGTGGGCTAAACATGCCATGCTGCCTGTGGGATAATAACCACAATTAAGCCAAATGCTTGGAAAACAATGGTACAATTTTTAAAGCAACACACCAAAGTATGATTCCCAATCGATCCACATACATTTTTGTAGCTGAGGGCTTTGCCTTATTTGAACAATTCCTGTAGCTAGAATGCATCACCAGTAAGTGCTCAACACTTACCACTCCACACTCCACACAATTCAATTAAATGAAAGAGACATGATACATAGTTGGACATATTTGTCTGGGCCCTCTAAAAGATAGTGTTGGTCTTGTACTCTAATGTGATGAGTTTTAAAAGCTCCCCATCTCCTTGAGGAGAGAGGGCATTGCGTTAAAGCTGCCAGTTCCCCAGTAGGGGTCTGAACCAAAGGTTGATCAATTTATAACAAACACAAAGGACAACAAACAGTCCTTTATGCAAACGAGAGAGATTGCAGTAGTCCATTCCTCCTTGCAGACTTATGTAAGCCACTGTCAAGGTTTTGTGCAACCTTGCCCTAACATGGAGGCCCGGTGATACAAAGAGAAGCGCCCATAGAGCCAATAGCACACCGCTAGAAAACGTTGGTACTGTACGTGTCGACCTCAGTGAGTCGGACCACATGCCACCCAACACACACTCATTGCCTGATGGACCACTCCTCATTCTTGTAATGAAGACATCAGTCATCACGACTTTGCGTGCGAGCACCCTCCAGTGAGCAGCCACCAGAAAGAGAATGATGGATCTCTCCGGCAGTGAAAGCTGCTGCTGCTGCGCTTATTCCACTCATACATATTGGTTTATAGCGTGAAATGGATCCAAGTGTAGAGAGAGAGAGAGAGAGACTGAACCCGATGCAGAAATGCAGGCACGTGGGTGAGCCCTTACCTGGCTGTGACACACTGGGGTTTGCGAAAACCAAAGGGACCGCGGGCTCAACATCACCCGACGCATTAACTCGTCTGCATATCACAGCAATGCATTTGAGAGAGCCCAGATGGTGTGATTAGCCCAGCGGTGAAACTGTAACCAGCACATCATTATCCAGTGTGTGCTTCTTGTTAAAAGCGGTGCTAACGCACGTCTTTGCTAGCGCCCGGCGTTATAGTTGCAAGGAAACGCAGGCATATTAGCTAAAGTGGAAATTCATGAGGGAGGTAGCTATTGATAGCCAGCTCCTAGTGCTATATGTTGGACGCAAAGAGCAAAAGCATGGCATGATTCACACTATATCGTACACGGCTCTACAGTATGGCGGAGAAAATATGCATCATTCACACCCACGCACTCATACAGAGTACAGTACAGTATAGTACAGTATATATATATACACAATGTTGTTGTCAAATCAAATGGCTGGTACGACATTGTTAATGTGTCAGTGTTTGCTGGGAGGAAGGTTACAGTGACATCAAAAAGCCTGGTGTGTGATCGATCGATCTCCTCTTATATTGGAAATATTTCATATAGGGAATGCACTTAACCCTTTAAGACTTGGAACGCATCTGTGTCACTTCTTGATTTGAGCTAAAAAGCATTATTTTACACTTTGGCTATTCAAAAATAGCAGATATACAAGATCATAGTGCCGCACCGAGTGCTGGGCTATTAGCTTTTAGATCTGCCATTTTTTTTAAATCGTGAAAATGTGTGCAAATCTTTGAATATATATTGTTTAAAGCAAACATTTTAACTCAAATATTTGCTTCTAGGGGTACCTGGAACAAAATATTTTGAGATGGGGGTCTGCGGCCAAATACATATCATTTTGGGGGTCCTTGACATGAAAAAGTTTGAGCACAACTGATATAGAAACATACGTTTTTCAGAAAACTGTTAGGATTTAGAAGGCATTAGTAAGTATCGGCCTCAGGCCGTAATGGGTTAAATGGCACTGGAGTTGGAAGTAAAATAATATAAAGATCATATCATATAATCCTGAAAGTCAAGGATAATGTTGGAAGAATTGAAGCATGTGGTGATTACAGAAGATGGGACTTTCTTCGTTTTGTAAGGAGCATTAAAAAGGTCTTCGAGCGCATAACACATTTGCACGCACGATCGATTCGTCTCATAGAAGTCACACAGTACAGATCCCTTAAATGTGGAGATCTTGCAATGTACAGTAAATACTGGCTTCCACTTTAATTGTGCTGTCAATAGTTTGTACATGGGTCTAAAGCAAATCACCACATACCAGTTTAAACCAACGGCGACACTTTATTTTAAGTCAAATATGGATTTTATGTTGCCTTTATGACCTCCATTCACCTACGATTAACAGTGGCTGCAAAGTGCTCGACGAGGTTTGCCAGAGAACCAACTTCATCTGTTGTATATTTACCTCCAGTGTTTCTTATGCCCTGTCTCCCCTAGGCCAACGCTCACTAATGGATACTAATGCCATGTCCCATCCCATCTGACTCTGAGCCAAATATGCCCGCTGTCTTTAGACGCTGTCTAGAACAGGCTGCGCCACAGCAGAGACAGCTTGTGTTTCATAGACCTAGTAGTAGAGAGCTACTGCCCTGCACCAGGTTGTGGCATAAACGATTAACAGTTAATGATTCAAAAATACAACGTTTCTGTGCGGTGTCAAGTTACAGCAGCAATCAGTTTTAGTAATCAGTTGCATTTAACAAAACATTTGCTCGGGAATGATTATGAATAATGCATAATGGATCCGACTTGATTATGAACAATTTTCCGTTGAATTATGAAATAAATGTTTGTTTGTAGCAGTTGTCACAGTGCCTATTTTCATTAGCAACAGTTATTACTGCAATCGTTCCCAGTTCCAATCCAAAGTACTGGTTTCAAATGACCCATGTATTAAATGGGATCTCCATTATGACACCGTCATGGAAAGACATTTCACAGCGATCCTATCTCCTCACGCACGGCCTGTTCTCATTAGCAATACTACCACGGTGTTGTTACAACTATTAGTACTACTATTATTCCCACTGCTTATGATAATAGTGATGATCATGTTTATTCATTTAGCGCTGTGCTTTCAGAAAATATGCATGCTTTACCTGGGGGAACTCAATAATAGGAAAAAATCTTTTTCCTTTGAAAACGCCAACGAAAATGTGAACTAGTATTGTATAATTCTGCTATTAACAACTTGAACCCTATTGACCGGAGCCCCCCAGGGTTCTATACTAGGCCCCCTCCTTTTTTCCCTCTACACCAAAATCTCTAGGCTGAAAACACTCGAGCTACAAGCTCACAATCACAATGTGTTGCAACACGACACATACAGTAAATCGGCCATTATCACAGAATGTTCACCCCAGAATAAGCATGCTAGAGTTTTTTGGGGGGAAGGTATCCATTTATTATTCAATGGCAGTCTGTAAGAAATAGAGGGTTTAAGAGGTTTTAAAGCAGTTGCGAGGCATTGTGAGCACTGGTACTGTAGGTGTGGCAGTGTGTTAGCACTGGCCCAGCACTGGAGTACTGTTGGCGTGGCAGTGTGTTAGCGTTAGCACAGCACTGGAGTACTGTTGGCGTGGCAGTGTGTTAGCGTTAGCACAGCACTGGAGTACTGTAGGTGTGGCAGTGTGTTAGCGTTAGCACAGCACTGGAGTACTGTAGGTGTGGCAGTGTGTTAGCGTTAGCACAGCACTGGAGTACTGTAGGTGTGGCAGTGTGTTAGCGTTAGCACAGCACTGGAGTACTGTAGGTGTGGCAGTGTGTTAGCGTTAGCACAGCACTGGAGTACTGTAGGTGTGGCAGTGTGTTAGCGTTAGCACAGCACTGGAGTACTGTAGGTGTGGCAGTGTGTTAGCGTTAGCACAGCACTGGAGTACTGTAGGTGTGGCAGTGTGTTAGCGTTAGCACAGCACTGGAGTACTGTAGGTGTGGCAGTGTGTTAGCGTTAGCCCACAGCACTGGAGTACTGTAGGTGTGGCAGTGTGTTAGCATTGGCCCAGCACTGGAGTACTGTAGGTGTGGCAGTGTGTTAGCGTTAGCCCACAGCACTGGAGTACTGTACTGTAGGTAGAACACGCTTCCACAGAGGAATTACAGTGCGTGTGCACTGTAATTCCTCTGTGGAAGCGTGTTCTATTTTCGTTTCAAAGTTGTACCCAGGAAGAGTCACTGAGGGCCTTGTAGAATCTCAGAGGGAATGCACACACATACAGCACAATACTTTACAGTATGATAACAAATATATAGAAAAAAGTCACCAATGCAGTCGAGCCTGAGTCCATAGGTTTAAAAGTGATTAATATGATTTTAACATGTACAGAAAACCATACACTGGCTTTAACTATAAGCCAATGTAAGGAGTATGGAAGTGGCGGCATATGTTATATACACATATGCATTCTGGGGTGGAAAGAGTACTAGAGTATCCTACTCAAGTAGAAGTATTGTTAATTGACTTAAATGTTACTCAAGTGCGCTCATCTGAGCCATCTGAGCAGCCATCTGCTGGGTGAAGCAGTAAAAGTACAGTCCCCCGAGACTAGAATGAACTCAAAACAATATAGGTAAATGAAAAGACTACTTAATTAAGTAATGTGAGTACTTAGTGAGTAATTAGTTACTTTCTACCCCAGCTGCAGTGTGGAATGTCTCTGACAGCTAAAACACACATGAAAAGGAATTAACAGACGCACTAAATTGTACTTGTAACACCCAAATAAAGGGATACACACAAAGGATATATATTGCATAATGTGACGTTGCATTAGCACGACACACACTGTTTTTCAGTCTGGTTAATAATAGTTTTAGAACTTCACACTTCGTCATTGTAGCCTACAAAGTGTTCTCGTCACATAAAGTGAAAGTTATGGCCCTTTGCAGTCTTACATAATCAGGCAAGCAGCCACTTAAGCTCGATTTAATACTGTGTGATATCATACGACGGTGTCGTGGCTGTGCAAAAATCATTTTAGCTACAGTACTTTTGAAAATGTTTGCTTGTTATAATGACATTTCCAAAATAGGGACGCCAGTAGAAATTCTATATCCTTTCCTCACTTGAAAGTATAAGCAGAATAATCATCTGTCCCTCCGTCTTTAAGTGCCACTGAATAATGTTATTTAAACCTTGTCGGGAAACATGTTGGGAATTAACAGATTACTCTTAACATAATTGCAGGAATGTAATTACTGTACTTTAATGTGGTAATTGTCCCCTCGTTACTGTAGTGTATAGCACACACTCGCAGGCACGCGCGCACACACACACACACACACACACACACACACACACACACACACACACACACACACACACACACACACACACACACACACACACACACACACACACACACACACACACAGACACAGTCAAACAGACAGTTCTTGGTTGATTTGTTTCCAATGAGTCTCACCAAAGGCATATGCTCACTGAATTCAAAGGGGAAAAGGAAGAACAGGAGAGAGTCATTGAAATGTAGACGATTATGTTGGTTTGGGCTTGTTTGATAACTGTGAAAATATTGATATTTAGAAGAGTGATAAAAATGTGAGCGTCCGACCTACTTACACCAGGTGCTGGGGGGAGAGTACAAACGGAGCTGTTGTCCATTCAGTGTTTAGGGATCTTTATTCCATTTTATGTGTATCTTTTTTATTCAGGTGACCATCTGGCCAAACACTAACCTTGAATCTGTTCCAAACACAAAGGTCCATTCATAGACCGCTGAGAAAACGTACAGGCTGTTTACAGCATTGTTTACTTCTTATGAAACATCAGCGATTTAGCTTCACGATGTGTTTTAAATGATTATTATTTAGCTTTACAATGTGTTTTAAATGATTATTATTTCAGAACATAATTGGTGATCTAGCAAATTTACTGTGCAGTAATGAACTAGAAAGGTGTGCTCCTCTGAGCGCAAGTCTCCGCCAGGCCCGGGTTACCTACCCAGGGCCTGCATATTTTTAAATAACTACCCCCTCCCCCGTGGGTCCACAGACTCCACTTAGAGAACCGCTGGTTTAGATAAACCTCAACCATTTCCCCCCAAATTGCTTTATTTTTGAGGTACTGTCTAGTGGTTCTTTACTTTTCTGTCTTATTCACCAAACGTTACGAAATGTACCAGAACATTTGTGTCAATGTTATCTCTTCAAGGTAAAATTTGTGTGTGAAGAGCAGAACTATTTTTCTAGGTGTATTGTGTGAATTTGAAGGGCCCACATTAGAGTATAATACAGTAATTTTAGATAAAAGAAATGGCATAGTGAGTTTCAAAAAGGGTGAATTACCTGCTGTGTACCTAGCGACTTCAAAGAATTGCAGAGTGTCGTTGCACTCTGCTTCAGCATGAATGGCAATGAATGAAATGTAAAAACAATACGCAGAGATCTACTAAAACCGAGGTTCTCAAACCTTTTCGTGTCAAGGACCCCCAAATTAATATGTATTTGGCCGTGGACCCCCATCTGAAAAGATGTTGTGCCAGAGACCCCTACAGTATATGAGATAAATGTGCTGTTAATACATTAATACGTTAATAATTCAATATTATTCATAGAATATTAATGAATTACTTTTTCCCCCAAATAGCCACGTTGTGAGCTTGCACATCCGCTATATTTTCAAAGGATTTAAGTGGACCCCCTCAAGGACCCCTGGGGGTCCCCGGACCCCACTTTGAGAACAATTGTACTAAAATATACACTGCAGGCACAGTACACAGCTTTTAATTTTTTTTTAAGACAAGTGACAGATCTCTCCTAATGGCTAGCAGCCAAAATGTGACTGGCATGCTCCTAAATGACTTCTATTAACAACTTTCAACCTGACATCCCTATTTTGGTCGTATCATTACACGTACCGTAGGTGAAATTCTTCAAAAATAGCCAATCTACAAGCTCACAATGCATCGTGGCGCGATGCCTCGCCCAGCTTGTAGATGGGGCTATTTTAGCCGTGTGACAGATGGAGTGTAAAATAGGGGCTAAAGTGGTTAATGAGCGCTAGTCATTGTTTGACTACTGATGTCTTCTTACTTCCATTTAGTTGCTCCATTGTACTCTGGCCCCTCTCTCTAAGCTGTGTAAACCTCGCTGGCACTGTAGACACTTCAGTGGCTCAAAATGATTCTCGGGAGGGCCAGGAGTTGTGTGTCCCATTCCAGTGAGAGACTGTACAATTTAGCAAATAGCCCTTCTCCATTCTGTTATCTGTCAGACGGTGCACAGATGGTCCTTGGTCTTTGCATCTCGCACACGGCTGCAGAGGGGCCAGTGCCGTTTTTTAAAAATATTTTGAAGTTACCAAGATTTAATAGAACAATATATTATAACACTCTGCCGATGAAAACATTTTTTGTCCCGTGTAAAATATTTTTTATATATATGGGCCTACCATTAAAGTGCCCTTGACCAAGGCTCTAATAATGCATCAACTGCCCCACTGTTCAGTTGCCAAAAATAGAGATCTTTGGTTAAGGCCATATTTTATATTACGAGCGGGGTTGATGGAAAAAAAGTTAAAAGGAAAGTGAAACAATATAAATATATGAATTCCATCACCCGTGCCAAGTTCTAGAGCACATTGATAGCATTTTACCCTGACAAAAACATAAAAGCCCCGTTCATTCCACCGTCTCATTCTTGAAGCAACAACAGTCAAATTCTTTATACTGCTGTAATGAATATGAAAATGTTTGTGCCACTACTGTAACCTACACAGTAAAATTCAGTGTTCATTTAAAGGGAAATGTAAGTGATATTGTTTTGTTGAAGTATGTGTTAAATCAGGGCTCTTCAACAGGGGGTCCGGGACCCCTAGGGGGTCCTCAGAGTTACTACAGGGGGTCCGCCAAAATCTTTGTGTGATATATTATTTTTTTCCTCAACTTGAACCCTGGCATCCCTATTCTGAAGAGAACTTTAGCCAAAAAATAGCAGATCTACAAGCTCACAACACCTCGCGCTGCGAGGCGTTGTGAGCTTGTAGATCGGCTATTTTTTGGCAAAGAGGTATAGGTGTAGAGGGAAAAAAGAGCAGAGCGTGTATACAAAAAAAGTTGAATCTGAAACTTAATTTTATACAACATAGAGGGGGGTCCCTGCTTCATCTCTCTCTCAGCTAGGGGGTCCTTGGGCTGAAAACGTTGAAGACCCCGAGGCCCGAGCTGTGTTAAATGGTTCTTTATTCGTAGTAATCAAAGAGCGTTCAGTAACAATAGCGTCTCCCCAATCTCTCCAGCTCTTTAGTAAAGAGCGGGAAAGATTCGGGATACCAATTTTATCCAATCAGGAGAGGGAACTCATACAGGATACAGGATGAATAAATCCATTTGGAAGTTATGAAACAAACAAACAAACACAGCTAAAAAGCTGGCAAAATTGGAGCTGTCTGGAACATTGTCAAATTCAAGCTGATAAATGGGTTTTCTCTCCTGGTTAGATGAAATTGGCGACCCACCTGAATAATTTCCCCTGTTTACTAAAGTCAAGCTGGAGAGACGGGGAGACCCCTTAATGAACAAACACTCTACAGCAGGGGTCTTAAACCTTTTCAGGCCAAGGAGGACCTACTAACTGAGAGAGATGAAGCAGGGACCCCCACTATATATTACATAGAATTGTGTTGCAGATTAAAGCTTTTCATAGATGTTGGATTCATGTTGATGTGTATTTTCAGACATTTAACAACTTAAACCGCCAATACTCTTTGCCGAAAATAGCCGATCTACAAGCAAGTGTGAGCTTTTAGATCGGCTATTTTCGGCTAAAGTTGTCCTTAGAATAGGGATGCTAGGGTTCAAGTGGTTAATGTAAAAAACAATGATCCTATCACACAGAGATTTGGCGGACCCCCTGTAGCAACTCTGAGGACCCCCTAGGGGTCCCGGACCCCCTGTTGAAGACCCCTGCGCTACAGCAATGATTACTCTCAGAATATAGAGCTTTAACCTTTTGACGAAAAACCTTTTGTTTTAACCATACCATTTCACTTATGGGTCCGTTTGGTTCCGTTTTGAACACTGTCTGAGTGTTAAATGAACACTGGACTTTACTGTGTGGCATCCCTGTCGCTCACACCCTTGTACAAGTACATCGGGACGGAGCCAGATGTTCCAGCTGTCTAAGGTTGTCGTACAGGTGTGCTCTGAAACGGCGTACAATATGACAAGGGCAGAGTGCATCAAATCACATGATGCGTCTCTGCCTCATCGAGTCCAGTACGACCGACACAACATGACACACACACGCACATGCACGCACACACGCACGCGCACACACACACGCAGACACACACACACAGACACGCACACACACACAGCTCTCCCCCTCGCCACCGACACTTTCACCGAGCATTCACAAGTGGACTCGAACCAACATGGCCGACAGCTGGCGTTATTACCCCCTAAACGACTCCTCGGTGTGGCTGGTGCTGAATAATAAGAACATAGCCAACTGTCTGAAATGGAACATAATCATTACGCCATCATTTCATATTACGGCGCCTTGATTATAATGAAATAAATCATAGTAATTGTCGAAACGCTTGTCGTTAAACACACGTCAAGAGGGGGCCGGCCCATGTAAAAAAAAAAAAGTGCCATGTGCCATTTCAAAATAAAAGTCAACATCAAACTGACAAGTCTGACTTAATCCACTAAATGGTCACATTATACAGTGCGATGTGACAAGGCCATTGGGTTTCCATGGCGACCGGCACAATTTTCATCGAACAACGCATTTTCCATTTGATGAAGCGGAGTGCAGAAACATGTAAAAATATGCCTAAACAGTGTGGGACTTGTTTCCCCCACAAATGCATTAAGGCTTAAAAAATACAGCAAAAAAAAGGACGCAGCATAGCACTGTAGCAGCACAAGCACATCAGCATTTATCACCCACCACTGTGTGTGTATATATATATATATATATATACACACACAATAGATCAACTAAAAGAAAATAGATTAGGTGCAGACTTACATTACGTTGCTGTCCCACAGAGCACAGTAAGGATTCAAGGTTCCCTGGAAGACACACAAAAAAGAAGACTTGTGTTCATTAAAGTAGTGAGGATGATGATGATGACGATGATGGTCGCTGTCATGACGATGGTCATCATCATGCATCAACGTCGTCGTCGTCATCTTCACATTATGCTCTTTTGTCAACGATTAACGATGGTGGAAACCTTGTATGACCAAAAGAGCCCTTGTGTTCTAATGTAGTTATCATTTAGTCACAAGCCTTTCTTGTTAATACTATTCATTAGTTCAATAATTGTCAAAAACCCAGAAGCACATTAACATCTACACTCTCACTAAACAACTATTAAAGCACAAATAGTAGATCTACAAGCCTCGGCTATTTTTGCAAACTTCCGTGTGACACTGTAGCAGCGATGAAGTGTAGGGCTTTAATTTACGAAGAAACATTAAAAAAGTTGAACTATCGTCGGAGATAGGAGGTTTCCGTCGCGACGGGCGACGTTATGTGTGCTCTTTTGTCACGATTACATATCTGTCCTCCCGTAATAAAGCCTTCAGAAACGTCTTTCACGAGCCAGGAACACAATCCTGTAGCATCATAAACCATAGGCTACTGTACAACCCGTGGCATGTACTGCATCACCTTGCAGTGTCCCTTTTCTCACACGCACACACACACACGCACGCACGCACGCACGCACGCACGCACACACACACACACACACACACACACACACACACACACACACACACACACACACACACACACACACACACACACACACACACACACACACACACACACACACACACACATACTATGGCGCTCGATCCGTGCCACGTCAAACCTTGACGCGTCACATGAACGCGTGATTTTTGTATTGCTCTGCACTGTACCGTGTGAACTTGTTATTATTTTCCCATTGACTCACAATGGGTACGCGACGCGATGGGACGTGCATGCGTGCACGCGTACCCTTCCCCCGTGCCCTACGCGGGTTACACGTTAACACTTAGTTTATGCGTTTTTAGCGAACGCACGCATCAACGCATGCATTTTTTTTTGGGTCACGCGACTACAGGAGGCAGGCAATGAGGGCTGCACAAAATTACACGTGAATATTGTTGATGCACAGCACCGTGCGTGCGTGTGTGTGCATGACAGATGACTGTCAAATAAACCGTCATGGTGATTATAGCGTGTGTGTGTGTGCAGTGTTATCAAAATAGACCGTCACACGTGATTGTTGTTGTTTCACAGCACCGTACGTGCGTGTGACACGTTCTATATAAAGTAGCTACACTTTAATACGAATAATAAAGATCATCTCTCATCATAGGCCTACCTCATGAATGAGTTTGTGCGCAGATCCAGGCTCCATTAAAGGCTTGCATTTATTCTATGATGCTTTTTGTCCCCATATAGAAGCTAATAACTGTATTCATCTTTAAAACTCGTGTGAAACTTTCATCAGAAGTCCATCATTTGGGGTTTATTGGTCAGTCAAAGAGACAAGGGCCACATGGGCAGACCATGAAGTGCTGTGGGCATATAACTGTCATTGCGCACGGCGGCCTCTCCACCACCTCAGGTTGACACAATTATAAATAATTATAGCCTATAATAAAAAGCTATGCAGATGGATGGATCATGGATGCTCTATTGATAATCAAAATGCGGGAGAACTTGCGACCAGCGGTGTCCACAATCTCCACATTATCCCCCCTCATATAAACTTGGGTGCAAAATATGGCATAACTGACCGGTGATTAGCCTACCAAGTCCGATCCAATTCAAACATGTCTGCGACTGCAACTTAATTTGGTTCATAAAAACACAGTCTAGGGGAATTATGAAAATGTACTTAAAGTACCAAAAGTAGGCTAGAAGTAGGCTACCCATTTCACAAGTTTTCAAATAAAATATAAAAATCAGCAGATCTACAAGCGGAGGGTCACTGGACATGAACGCGGCTCCTGCCCGCAACAAAAAAAAGACGAGAGAGAAAGGGGAAGAGAGAGAGAGAGAGGGGGGGGAGAGAGAGAAAGATAGAGAGAGAGAGGGGGAAGAGAGAGAGGGGGGGAGAGAGAGAGAGAGAGAGAGAGAGAAAGAGAGAGAGTCACGGCCCTCTCAATCAATCAATCTCGAAAGCAGTCCAAGTTCATGTTCAGTTCAATACCATTGCTGTTGCAAATTCCAAGCCATATTGAAGTATAGGATAATCCACAATGAAATGATCGTCCCGTGGTGATTGATCACAGAGTAATATTGTGGCTTTTCCAACAATCTAAAACTAAAGCCACAGTTTTTGATCAGGGGGCAGGCTGGCAGGGGATGTATGTATAGTCTCGTGTCTCGCTTTGTTTAGGCTATACAATTAATCGCAGAAATCCAAGAAGTTGCATCAATCACTCCAAAATGCGTCGAATCGCCATGCATTGTGAGCTTGTAGATCGGCTATTTTCAAATGGCCGAAATGTGTATAGGGCTGAAGTTAGCCCTGAAACATGACTGTCATACCATGACAGTCATGGACCATGGTGCCATGTCCCCCCAGTTTATAGCGGTGTTCGATTTTTTTTTACATTGCCAACTCTCACATGTACACAAACGTTCAGATTTCAAATATAAAGTGCTTACCCCTGAGCCACGGATGTTACAGGGCGATCCGGACCGCGATAAGTACCCGTATCTCCCGTATTGTTAAATAAAAAGCATTTTATCCCATCGCCAGCCTTTTCCTTTTTTTTTTTGTAATGTATCAGAGTGCAATACACCTCCCAACCATTAGTGTCGCATGGTTGAAAGTATCGGAGAAAAATTGGAGAAAATGGCTGGCGATCGGATTAAATTTTTTATTGAACAATACGGGAGATACGGCTACTTATCGCGGTCTGGATCGCCTTGTAACATCCATGGCTCGGGGTTAAGCACTTTATGTTTCAAATCTGAACGTTTATGTTCATGTGAGAGTTGGCAATGTAACAACAATCGAACACCGCTATAAACCAGGGGGACATGGCACCATGACGCTTGCGTCATGAGAACCATGGCGAGGGCTGAAGTGTGTTTAGTGATAATAACCAATTACCAAGATATAACAAGTAGGCTACTAACTAAAGTTTTCAAATAATTATAGTGGAATAGGCTAAAAAGTACAATATTTGCCTCTAAGATGTAGTGGAGTAGGAGTAAAAGTATTGAAAATTGGAAATAATCTAGTAGAGTAAAATTACCTCAAGATTGTACTTAAGTGGGCCTACAGTACTTGAGTAAATGTACTTAGTTAGTTACTTTACACCACTGCGAGAGAGAGGGGCTCGAGTCGCAAAGCGAGTTAATTCAGCCAAAATCTGTCACTTGCGTTTCAAATTGTATTCTTTGATCGGCTGGTGAGTGATATAACTTAACTGTCACAACTTGGTGTTTATAAACATACTTGTGTGTGGATTACGGAGAAATTTGAATGAAGTCTTGATCGGGGAGGCTCTATATACGCACGATATCTTTATGTCAGTCCGTGCAACGTACGGTTCGCGGCCCCGGCCGGAGCGGCTTGGAGCGGCAGCCGGTCATTGAGTAAATGTAGGCTACTTTATACTTTACAGGAGGAGGAGTACTTCCAATTTTCAATACTTCTACTTCTACTCCACTACTTCTCAGAGGCAAATATTATACTTTTACTGCACTATAATTATTTATTATATATATAATTATTGTTTACAAAACTCACATTAACCACTTCACACCCCATATAATATACAAGATTTGTATTTGTGAAATGGGACATTCTGCATAATGAATATTAGCCTACTTTCTACTTTTGGTACTTTAAGTACATTTTGGTGCTCCGTGGCGGGGCGGGTTATGAAAAAAACCTGACCCGCGCATCACTGCCCCCCAGAGGTGTCCCCGGACCCCACTTTGAGCACCAATGCGCTCATCTTCAACAGGAGTTGGATGCATAATGAATACATAAACGCATTTTGATTGGTCAAAGGTCTAGCAGTCACCAGCGAATTTCCGCAAAATATGACTGCTGTCCGAATAAATAAAAGACGCATTTTCGAATTAATGAGGCCATAACATAACATAAATAATGGGAACAAACGATACCGAACAAACTTCAGTAATATTGCTCTGGCGGAGCTGCAGCTGATATAGATATAGAATGGCCACTCCGGTTGGGTCTCAGAAGTGTGTGAGTGATAAACGTAAATTATATAATTAATTTGGCCTGCAATTATCTAATGCTGCCAGAGAGAACCACAATGTTCTCTATTTCTCGCAAAAGTCTAGAAAGACATGTGTCCATGGCACGTCAGTGCGCCCCAGCCATGATTTTTTATTGTATAATAGAAGGCATGGGCATTTTAGCATTTTTGGTTGTGCATGTTATAGTGCCCTTGATATCAAAACGTTTCCCCGTTAGTGGTGCGTAAAAGTGTGGTTCTTTTCGGTGAAATGACATTGTGCGCATCGGGCGCATCTGCTTTCGGGGATTTGAGTCAAAAATGATGATTCTGGCATTTTAGGGATGAGATCTGATTTCACAACTGTTTGTCTTATATTAGGAGGATGTTTGTAGACAACTCTGGGCATGTCCTTGAAAGTAGTGGCCAATTTTGGGTCGCTACTGAGGATATACCAATGTTCCTTTATTGTGCGTTCAAACTCCTTACCGGGCTGAATATTGTACAATGCATAAGGGAGCGTTACATGGGGAGGCGTCCCGTTCGGACTGTAGGATAGTCCGAACGAGTCTGTTTGGTCTGGAGTCACCTGAATACAGGAAAATTAACTAGAGATTCACAGAATAAATACAATTTTGAATTAGAGCAATCTCTTGAGAAATGACGTGGTGTCGGGGAACTGAGGCAAGAGGAGGCATCATAACATACACCGGACCCGACATTGGTATCATAGGCCTACTGTAGGCATAGGCCTATAGCTTTGTATTGCCTTGAAATAAAATATTATTTGACAGACATGGCTATAGCCTACATGTTACTGATTATTTGGAATGTTATATTATTGCAACCGCTGCAATATTGATTGTAATGGATGCATAAAACTCAATGGAGGGAAAGGGCGCGCACAGTGCACCATGCGTAATGGAGCGAGGGAGGGAGTGCTATGACATATAACAACGGTAATAACAACGGTTATAACAACGGACTAATGTTAAAGTCCGTTGTTACTCACGCCATAATCCTCTCAGGAGCATTGCATGTAAAATCCAAGACATATACAGTCAATATAGTCTAATAGGCTGCTTTTAAATCTACAATAAAATGACAACGGATTGTCCCCTCTCCTGCTTGTCGTTCCGTGATGATTTTTAATTTTTTCTCACCATCATGCACTCTTATAATATCAACCATTAAGCACAGTCAGCTGGCTGGTGTCAATTATCTTTCTATACTCAATGACAGCTGCATGGAGGAGACTCAGGAGAGTAGACCTCAAAACAATAAAATAACCAAATAAATATCCTAGGCTAAATTTCGTATACCGGGCAATTATATCAATGAGAGAGCGAGAACGAGAGAGAGAGAGAGAGAGAAACGGAGCGAACGGAACCATTCAACACCATACAGGTTCGGTTTAGCTCAGGATAGACAATTCATATTTTTTTCCTGCCCTTTGATAGGCTATACTGAGAGAACATTAAATTACAACTAGATAGATACAGTGAGTGTGTCCAATCCTACTACAACAGCACTACAAGGGACATTCATTCCAATATAAAATAAAGTTGCAGCGGGGATATCATTAGGCTATACATTAGAGGCAGCTGCGCATCATTGTTAAAGTAACACATTTAACATTCGACCCATGAACTTCGACGCTGACGGCCCCAACGGAGGTTGCACCCTCCGTTTTTAAAAAGAATCCTGCAAGGATGACAGACCCTGCATTCAACCCGTGTGTGCACCGTGCGCTACTCTGCGCAGAAAGAGGGTTCTCGTCACAGTGAATGAGTTACAGCATGTTTCAAAGCTTTTTCATAATAATACAAGAACAACGTGACATTCGGCATAATGAGTAGCCTATACGTTCTACTTAAGTATATTTTGATGCCAATACTTTTGCCATAAATGAGCGTGCCTTCTTTCATAGACTGTAAGTGTTGCGCTCTCTCTCTCTCTCTCTCTCTCTCTCTCTCTCTCTCTCTCTCTCTCTCTCTCTCTCTCTCTCTCTCCATTTATTATAATGACCATGAGCGGTCCGGTGTTTATGTATTATTATTTATTATCATAATGACCATGTGCGAATGCGCAGTGACGTCATCGTACCGACATGAGAAATGTGACAAGTATTATAGGCTAGTTTTACCGTGTCTGGTACCAATACAAAAAAATAAACTGGTCTGAAATAGATAAATATATAGCTTACAATGGCGAAACAATATTATTTATTATTATTAGGCTATTTAGTTAATTTAATGCGGGGTATTTAGAAACAAATATTAATATCTAAATTGTATCAATGCCACTAACCTGGATACATGGATGTGATAATAATTTTATATTTTTTAGGCTACACGATCACACAACGCGATGCAGCACATATATCAGGCCTCAGGCGTTCACATGATGCGGTGCAGCACACCACAATAATCACGCCTGCTTTCTGCGCTGAACGCACGCACACACGCACGCACGCACGCATAAAAAAAAACCAAGTCACATTACACGACACGTTCACACGCTGATGCAACACGTCACGCTTGCTTTCGTGTAGTGTATGCGCAGAACGCACGCACACACGCACGCACGCACGCATTAAAAAAATCACACGTTCATGTGACGCGTCAAGGTTTGACGTGGCACGGATCGAGCGCCATACACACACACACACACACACACACACACACACACACACACACACACACACACACACACACACACACACACGTGCGCGTGCGCATGTCTCCTTTATCTCTAAGATGAATACAAAACACTGGGGTCGGGGAAAGGATTGTCCTTGTGCGATGTACCGCACACAGTAAAACCCTCAGTGTTCATTTAACTACACGTTTTGTGCACTCTGAGTTAAACCAACACACAGGATTTTACAGTGCGGTGATGCTGACAATCTGGAGAATAGATGCATTGTGTGGGCATGCAAACTATAACCGTATAAACTATTAAAACGTTTGTTTGTCAGCTAATGCACTAAAAACCAGTGGTGGAAAAAGTACTCAAATGTTTTCAAATAGCCTAGGTATAAAATAGAGCTTAAGTGGTTAATACTGTACATGTTTTATAATGTATTAAGTTATAAATACTCCAGTAAAGTAAAAGTACCTCAAAATTGTACTTAAGTACAGTACTTGAGTAAATGTACTGACTTTACACCACTGACTGAAACCATTGAAAAAAAGAAAAAGGAGTCTCGCAATTGGATGAAATAGGCCATTAGTTAAACAAGATGAAGAAGAATTCAGCTATTCACTCTTTGACATAATACCCTGAGGTAAAATTCAATGGAATGAGTCATTCCTGCATCTGGCATTGATTATTGAAGTGCTTACATTTGCCAGGTGAGCCAGCTCAATCTCTAAGTGAGACTCCACCACAACCTTGGGCTCAGGTCTGACTGTCACAGCGATGACCTTGGAGTTGACGACGGTGTGGTTCCTGTGTGAAGCAGAGACACAAAAGAAGATTGGTATCAAAATGTACTTAAAGTACCAAAAGTAAAAGTACTAAAATGTTGTAAAATAGCAGATCTACAAGCTCACAACGCGTCGCATCATCTTAGAGAATAGCCTATGTTTAAAATAGGGCTGAAGTGGTTAATGTATGTTTTATAATATAATAATGTATATCTGCAAAGTAACTAGCAACCGAAGTTTTCAAATAATTGTAGTGGAGTAAAAGTACAATATTTGCCTCTGAGATGTAGTGGAGTAGAATTAAAAGTAGTGAAAATTGGAAATACTCCAGTAAAGTAGAAATACCTCAAAATTGTATTTAAGTACAGTACTTGAGTAAATGTACTTAGTTACTTTACACCACTGATTTGCACCAGATCTATCAACTGCCACTACAGGGTGTAGTTCACGTTGAAAACATAACTTAACATGTTTTACTCTAAATTAACCACTTTGTCCTTGGACAAAGTGACCCATATGACCACTACTGCCCAGTCTCAACAACCTCATCAAGTGCCTTGCTATGAATAATAAAAATAAACTGAACCTTTTAGTTTAGCACATTCACCCTGGCCTCCCTATTTATAGTGTAAAATTCTCAAAAATACCCAGCAAAATTAGTTAATATAGCATCACAATCAGTTTAACCACTTTAACCATGATACTTTGGCTATTTTTGAAAGAATCCTGGCACAAACATATTTTTTGAGACAGGGTGTCCGCAGCCAAAAAAACAAAAAACATCCTTTTGGGGGGTCCTTCACATGAAAAAGTTTGAGAACCACTACTATATAAGGGGATAGGTGGTCCTTACTTTGGTGATGGTAGCATAAGTCCAAGGGTCTTGTAAAGGACTGTTCCCAGAATGAAGACCGGAGATCCATCCATGTCTATTGAGAGGAAAACAATGGTTTAGCTCTGCTGTCAGGATATCATTCTGATACACTGGTGTCTCATGATAAAATGATAATGATTGCTACCCGGGATGATGTGGTTTTTTATTAGCTTTTTGACCTCGACGGTGTCATTCCAAATGTTAGTGTCTGCTCGATGTGCAGTAGATAAAAACAATCCAATTATATAAAACCAATCTTTTCAAGACAGAATTGAGAGCTGTTCTTTGCCAATGTGCACACCAGAAACACATTGGCACGCAGCACTAGTTGCACTTTTGCCAATAACACAAATACATTTTATAATAGAGGGTATGCACATGCGTCACTCTTTCGTACTCAATTCATCAGTAAGACATACAATACATACATTACATCACATAACGGTAAAAGCTCCAGTAGCAGAAAAATAGATATTTACAGAGAAAGTAGGGGAGTTGGTGAGGGTAGGACTCTAGCCCATTAAGACCTGGAACGCATCTGTGTCATTTTTTGATTTGAGCTTAAAGGCATTATTTTACACTTTGGCTATTCAAAAATGTCAGATCTACCAGTTCATAGCGCGGCACCGAGTGCCGCGCTACGAGCTTGTAGATCTGCTATTTTTGAAAAATCGTGAAAATGTGTGAAAATCTTTGAATATATATTCTTTTAACGCAAACATTTCTTAACTCAAATCTTTGCTTCTGGGGGTCCGCGGCCAAATTCACATAGTTTTGGGGGCCCTTGACATGAAAAAGTTTGAGAACCACTGACATAGAAACGTACGTTTTTCAGAATACTGTTGGGATTTAGAAGACATTTGTAGAAGCACATTTCTTTGCACTCTCTATTTAAGTGACCAATTTACCCTGTCGTTTGTTGACTAGCGTTCATGCCATTTACTGATACTCTGATCTTGCAATTTGCAAGTCGCTCCGGATGAGAGCGTTTGCTAAATGCCTAAATTAATAAAAATTATTATAATTGTAAATTATTATAATTTCCGGCAACCAATACCGATTTTTATCTCCCGTTGGACAGGCGCTAAACTCCTCTCCTCGCTCAGCTTCTTTCTACTGTCCAAATTAGAGTGCCTGCCGATTAGACATGAGGCATACATCCCAAATCAATCCCTCATTTCCTTATCTTTGATATACCCACAGATAAGACTGATTACCAATTAACCAAATTGTCTGGCACTGGATTGGGGATATACTGGATTGGGATATACTCTGGCCCTTTGGCTTAGCTTGAAAGGACGCAGAAAGTGCTGAGTCAATGGCAAAAATTAATGACAGAACATAAGCACGGGCGAGCACACGCACAGGCAAGTGATCAAAGGCTGGGATTGCTCAGGGTTTCATGTCGTACAAACAACGGGCCCGCCGCGGCATAAAGACAATGTATTGCCAGGGACGGATTATGGCTTGGGCAAAGTGTGCACGTGCACAGGGCCCTGAGCCAATGGGGGGCCTTGGATTTAATAGGCTTTTAAAAAAATATATATAATATATATAATATATATATATATACCCTAACCCTAACCCTAAAACCAAAAAACACCCAAAAACGCCCAATACAACCGCAATAACCGCAAAAAAAATCGCGCGCGCTGTGCGCGCGGGGGGGGGGGTCCGTTGCGATTTTGTGCACAGGGCCCATTTTCACTTTAATCCGTCTATGTGTATTGCTCATCCCGTTGCCCCCCCCAATGTAAATCAAAGGTGATTTAGAGTCTTTGTCTGATGGCATAGTTTATGTTCTGTTCCTATGGTAGTAAACATCGTGGGATCATCCTTCATTATACATTCATCCCCCGGATTAAAACTGGCATGAGACAGCGTCCTGCTACATCATGTCCTTCCTCAAGGGTTATTAAGCCATTAAGACCTGGAAACGCGTGTCATTTTTTTATTTGAGCTAAAATAGCAGATATACAAGCTCATAGCGCGGCATTCCGCACTACGAGCTGCTATTTTTGAAAAATCGTGAAAATGTGTGCAAATCTTTGAATATATATATTGCTTTAAAGCGAACATTTTGAACTCAAATCTTTGCTTCTGGGGGGTCCCTGGTTGGAACAAAATATTTTGAGATGGTGGTCGGCGGCCAAATACATACAGTATCATCTTGGGGGTCCTTGACATGAAAAAGTTTGAGCACCACTGATATAGAAACATACGTTTTTCAGAATACTGTTGGGATTTAGAAGACGTTTTGTAGAATCGGCTTCATGTCTTAATGGGTTAACTGAAAAGAAACTGTGTACCACATGAACACAAAAAAAACCCTACAAGTTACACAATAGTATAGCATAATCCAATCAAAAAAAAGTTCAAATGAAATTTCTCCAGAGCCTATACAGGTACCTGTGATTTTACCATTCATAGGGGCATAATGAATGGCGCTGACATCCTAGCTTCCAGGGGGAATGGGATTTAATCATACGTCTTAGAGTGCCAAGTTCAGAGCATTATGCAGCCACATTACCTGCTGACTGGGAAACAAAGATGCCCTTTGGGATGACCACTTTATCTTCCGAGTTCCTGGCCCAGTCGACCATGCCTTTACGACCCTTCATGGGGAAGTTGATATCGGTCATCACAGACACCGCTGGAAGTCTCTGAATGCTGGCCACTGCAGAAAAACATAGACAATACCAATCAGTACAGTACTGTATTTCATCCATCCAATTTCAAGGGGGAATCGATTGAATTTTCATAGCCTGTTACGGGCTGTGCATAACCTCACGCAGTAATGCAACTGAAGTTGCTCATTGTTTATCTCAAGTCTCACGCAGTGATGGGGAAGTACCTAAGTGTATTTACTCAAGTGCTGTGCTTCAGTACAACTTCGAGGTACTTTCAGTTTACTTGAGTATGTCCATGTCTTGATACTTTATACTTTTACTCCACTACATCTATGAGGCAAATGTTTACACTTTTTTTTACTCCAGTACAATTATTTGACAGCTTTAGTTTATGGTTGCTTTGCAGATTTAGATAATTCATAATTAATCACATTTTTCATCAAACATTTTTCAAATAGCCTAAGCATAAAATAGGGCTTAGGAGGGTAATGATCAATGATTAAAGTCCAATAACATGATATTCTGTATATGATTCTGAAATGGGAATTCTGCATAACGAGTACTTTTACTTTTGCTAAGTATATTTTGATGCTAATACTTAAGTCCAAAATCTGAGTACTTCTTCCACCACTGGTCTCACGGACCTGTCTAGCTCTGACTAGCGTGGATATAAGAGTTTAACCACATGAATCCTAGCGTTCGCATACCACCTCATAATCATGATGAAACCTAATGGTAATGCAACTGAAGTTAGTTACTCACTGTTAATCTCAAGTCTCACAAACTTGTCTAGGTCTTACTAGTGTGGATAAAGGGCTGTTCACGCCAAGCACAGACCTTTATTCGTGCTTGTCAGACCTAGACAGGTCCGTGAGAGTCTATAACTATATACAGTAGATATAGTTTTATAGCTTTCTAACTCAAGTGGATGGCAGAGTCCACCCCACAACTATAACGATGGTGAACAATATTGTCAGTTATCTTTATAGTTATAGTGCTGCTTGGTGTGAACCGTTAATGATAAGATTTTAACCACCTATGAGCCCTCCGTTCCTATTCCTCGTGTTCCTACATGAAAATAGCCTACATCTACAAGCTCGAGGTTGCAGATCGGCTGTTTTCCCGCGAAGAGATTTGATGTAGAGGGGGGAAAAGGAGGGGCTCTAGTATAGACCCCTGGGGGACTCCAGGTCAATGGTAAATGGTGCATTTATATATCGCTTTTATCCAAAGCGCTTTACATAGATTGCGCATTACATTCACCCATTCACAACACACATTCATACACCGACGGCGGAGGAAACCATGCAAGGCACCAAACCTGCTCATCGGGAGCAATTAGGGGTTCAGGGTCTTGCTCAAGGACACTTCGACGCTAACTCTGGGGGAGCCCGGGATCGAACCGGCCGCTCTACCCCTGAGCCACTGCCGCCCTTGCCACCCCCGCTTCGCCAATGAAGTTAAAGTGGTGAAGAAGGATCGTTGTTGTGATGTGAGCGCATTCTCTGTCTGTCCTGATGAAACCTCATAATAATGATGAAACCTTGCGGTAATGCAATTGAAGTTACTCATTCTTAATCTCCAGTCTCAAGGAGCTGTCAAGGTCTGAAGTATAGAGCGCGTACGAGAATCGGGATCATTGTTGTGTTGTGCGAGCGCTCTCTGTCTGCCTTGATTAAACAACGGGGCCCGCTCCAAATCAAAGATACAATTAGCCGCTGGCAACCGCCAGTCAGGTAATCTCCATAATTATCATTTCATCTTCCTCTCCTTCCCTTATGGGTCTGCTGCTGCAAACAGCTGCTCCAATACCACTGTAGCATTGGCATGGTAAACGCCAAAGGATCGATTTTGCAGTGTTGATTTCGTTGACAAAAAATGTTCGTCGGCTACCTTTTTTCACTGACCAAAACTAAATAAAAACTAAATAAAAACTAAGCTACGATGACTAAAACTAATATACTGAGAATTTCGTCAACAAATAAAAACTAGACTAAAATGTTAGTGAGGGACTAGTGGAGAAGAGATCCTGTAGAACTAAAAGACAAGTCATTTTGTGTTTGGTTGCGCTCGGGCGTTGCGCTCTGAAAATAGCTGATCTACAAGCTCACAACGCGTCGCGCTGCGACGCGTTGTGAGCTTGTAGATCGGCTATTTTCAGCATGCAACCAAGTGTAAAATAACAAGCCATTACGACGCCATCAAGGCACCGCCAAAATAAACTTGAGTTGACTAAATCAGCTGTAGATTTAGTCGACTATAATCTTATGATATTAAGTCGACTAAAACTAGACAAAAATAAAACATTTCAGATGACTAAAATATGACTAAAACTAAATGGAATTTGCAGTCCAAATCAACACTATCGCATGGTTCTGGTCCCAGTCAGCTGGTATAGGCTATACTCTATGGTGAGAGGGAATTTGAGGATAATCCCGGCATTGATGCAACAGCAGCATTGTTCCCTGTGCTCCGCCTGTAATACAATTTGAAGCCTGGAAGGACTCCATGTACAGTAGGAGTGTTGAAATCTCTGACAACAATGGGTGGCGTGCGCGAGCGAGTGCGTGCGTGCGTGCCTGATTTATACTTCAATGCATGGTGGTGTCGTGCACCGGAATTAACGTGTGTAATAATACACTTGTGTGTGTGTGTGTGTGTGTGTGTGTGATGTTTGGGACCATCCAACAGCAGGCGTGAAATCATAGTGCACCATGGGACCCCGTGGGAGCCGTAGGTATAGTTGGTTCAGAAGCACCAGATGTTGTGAGCAGCAGCAGTGTTTAGGGGGGGGGGGGGGGGGGGGGGCGTTAGTCATGGGGCACCAATGTAGCAGCGCAACAGGGGACTAGAATGACAGTCGCTCAGATTGCTGGCTAATTCGGCAGGTACATGGGGATTTATACACTCCACTGATGGGACTCGGGAGTAACAAATAAAGTGATAATTTGGGTTTTTATGACGCGTCTGGAGGAAACATTTAAAAGGCATTCAAGGAGTGTTTTGGGTGGCCTGTTTTGCCCCCCCCGCCCCCCACCATGGTGTTAATGGTATCGTCTCCATTAGACACTTGTCCGAGTCAATTAACATACATACCACGGTTAATGTATGTGTCATGATGTAATCATTTATGTCTGAAAAGTAACTAGTAACTAAACATTTCAAATAATTGTAGTGGAGTAAAAGTGCAACATTTGCCTCTGACTGAGATGTAGTGGAGTAGAAGTAAAAGTATTGGGAATTGGAAATACTCAAGTAAAGTACAAATACCTCACAATTGTACTGTAGTGCAGTACTTAAGTAAATGTACTTAGTTACTTTCCACCACTGACATACACACATTACTGTATAACCATTTTGGCAGAAAAATGTATCAGCTTTTGACCCCATCGTAGAGCTGCTAATTAATATTTTCATAATTGATTAATCTTTGAATTATTTCTCCGGTGTTTTTGATTAATTTGGACTTTAAAATAGTGGTGAAATAAAGGTAATACATTACAAAATACTGGCAGACGCTCATTACTCATCGGGGACACAGACATCTGGAAATTGCTGTGTTTACCAAGCATTCAAAAAACATTGCTTTTCATTCTGTCATTATGAAAGAACCTGCGTTGAAATGGATACAATGTAGTGTTCAGTATTTAGTCACAAGCTCTTGTTAACACTTTTCTTTGGTTCAATATTTATAAACAGACACTTAAGCACTTCAACTTTTTTGAGAGAAAATAGCTTGTAGATTGGCTATGTTCATACTTGTGCGCGACATCCTTGCATGACGATATATTTACGAAAAAAACAACAACATAAAAACATTGAAATATGGAGATACAAGATTTCTGCCCGACAGCAACGATTATTACACTGTAGGTGCGTTTGTTTTGTGACATGAATGTGTACTTGTAAAGTAAGTTTCCAAACTGAAAACTGAAAGCTTTTGTAATCAAGGTTGTTTGGGCTAAAAGTAGGAGGACATTGGAGGCTGCATTTTGGTGACAGTGGGTATTTATCTAAGTGTCAAAGCGGGGTGCCATAAATTAGTGTGGCGATGATGGGGCAATATCTTACTCAGCCAGATGCCTTCCATCTTGGCTTATACAAGTATATCCACAGCTGCTTTCAATTCCTGGAATCAATGGAGCCAAAAGCAACATCCCACACCTGTTAGGGGGTGTTGTTTTTGTTATGTATTTTATTGGCATTAAAAAAGGTTTGCTTTATCCAGGAACAGGCATAATGTCATTTAGCTCAATAACATTTTTAGCATATCAGCTCAACTTTTATATCAACAATATATTTTTTGCCTAAGTTACATCTATGCATGTGTAATAGAGTTGTATTGGGTTCCACTTGCTCCCCAAGTAATGTCTTGGTTAACCTGGCATTTTATGTTTTTTATCGTTTTTGTGGTAATAAAAAATAGTCATAAAATAGTGCTTAAGTGGTTAATGGGCATCACCTCATTGGTACCTACTGACATCATGTATGCATGTATGCGTGCATACGTGTATATGTCACCCAAGGAAAGTAGACCAATCACAGCGAACTACACAGCTCAGGAGTCCACACCTCATGTATTCCATATTTGGACATAAGGGTCGACTCGAGATAAGCAAACCCTGCTGGTCTGTACAAAGCAGGCACAGATTCCATCAGGAGACCGTTTGGCTTCCACATTTGATACATCGGCCACCTAAGCTTCAGAGTTAAGACGTCCTAACGCTTCCACTGACTAGAACGTCTGCTGCAGACCTGGAATAATCTCCAAATTACGTGGGCACGACTTCTATTAGGCCTAGATTAGACCAAGATAGAACATCACTACAACGAGTCCTAACCACTGGCTGTCGTTGAAATGACTCGGAGTGGGACGTTATTCACACACTGGACGTAAAGATTGAGGGGGTCCTGCAGTCAATTCAAGAAGTTAAAACAGAGTGTATGAGGCTAGAGACAGAGAGAAGGGGAGAGTGTAATATCTGAGGAGATATCGTCCACCAACAACAGACAACTCCCATCCCCATCACAGTCCATGAATAGCAGCAGCATTGATGATGAACTACCGCTCCCGGAAGGAGTGAAGTCTCAATATATCCTGACTCGGGTCTCTTGTTGCGAGTGTACGTGCCTTGACGTCTCTCTTCAAACACATGAAGGGAAGCCACAACAACCTCTCCTGCCACATGCTGAGGAAAGAACACATCCCTTCAGCAGCCTGTCAGCAGATAATAAGCTCTATAACCGGCCAAACACAAGGAGACACGGACGAACCAAGATGTTACAGTCATCAACAGGTTACCAAGACGTTAGCTCATCCAGGAGAAGTAAAGACGCATCAAATGTCTTACACGGGACAGACACCTTACATCTGTAAAGAGTGTGGCAAGAGTTTCAGAAAGCTATGGATGCTGAAGACACACCAGCGCGTCCACACTGGAGAGAAACCTTTCCACTGTAAACCGTGTGACAAGAGTTTCAGTCAGTCGGGTAGTTTGAAGAGACACCTGCGTCTCCACACCGGAGAAAAACCTTTCCATTGTAAACAGTGTAACAAGAGTTTCAATGACTCAGATACTCTGAAAAAACACCTGCGTATCCACACCGGAGAAAAGCCTTTCCACTGTAAACAGTGCAACAAGAGTTTCCTTCATTCAAGTAATCTGGTGAAACATCTGCACATCCACACTGGAGGCTGATCTTGGATGCTGCTGGACTGATCAGCATACGATTTACAATTTAGGCACTTCTTATCCAGAGTGACTTACAATAAGCAAGGCAAACACATACAGTACATCAAATTATGCAGAGTGTCCCGTTTCACAACGTTTCATCTGACCAGTTTCATTGGATTTCATCGGATCAAATCGACAGGAAGTGGAAAACACACAGCCTAGGAAACGGGTGAATAGGGTTCGGCCGATGGTTGATTTAAGCAGTCACACCTGACCCACCTGAGGAAGACAAATTGGACTCAGAGCTGGCTGTGACGACACACCTGTTGTGCATCGAGCCAATCGATCCACACAGGATGAATCAGCCACCCCACACACTCACTTAGGGAGAGCCTCTGTCATGGCAGGTTGTTTTATCTGCCTCTGTCTGGATCTTATTTCTGTGAGCCAACTATTAACGATTGTACTACCTAAGGCAGTGGTTCTAAAACGTTTTAGTTTCGAGGTCCCCTATAACTCTGAGAGTGTACGAATGGAACCAAATGGACCCTTACGGGTCCATTTGGTTCCATTCGTACACTCTCAGAGTTATAGACCTGTAAGGGTTCATTTGTTACCTCAAGGAACCCTGATGCATGCATACCCCCACAAAAAAGCTGTTCTAGACCGCTGTCTCCTTTGGTGCCACACCTTACAGAAAGAATACACAGGTCTGTGATACAGTACTGTATGTATCGTTATGTAGTGTACTCCATTAGGCCTAGATAAAGAGCAGCCTCCTCCAGTTATCATCCCACATCTACAGTATACAGTGTTTGTTTCAGATGCATATTTCTGCTATTCCCTGGGCCAATATGTTCCGCCTCAGTGAGTAATCGGCATGCGTTGAAAGCTAATTTTACAAAAGAATACAACACTATTCTATTGACCATTCACTCAAGTGTCAATATATACAGTATTCAATGCCAGCATTGCATCCTCGTTATCTTCAATATAAAGCCTTCAGACTTCTGAGCTTTGAATAACGTTATGAGAAAATCTTGTTGAGCAACAGAAATACTTCCTCTTTAAGGTTACAGATGATATATACTCGCCTGTATTGGGGCGAGTATCTCTCTATCTATCTATCTCTCTATCTCTCTATCTATCTATATAGTGTTAGTCTGTTTCACCAGATAACAGCATAATCCCATCTCATTAAAGATGTAATTAGTTATTATCATCTAATTAACTAGGGAAGGAAAGCAATGTACATGTTTATCAAAATTGAAAGTGTTAATACATTTTAATATCAATTTGAGCTGAGCATCAAGTAAGGCTTGTGTTTGTGGACACTTTCAAGCATACAGTCATAACCCCTAAACATCATTTCAAAATACCCATCATGTCTCATCATTAAACACATTTTTAGAAGGACCATTCGTTGCATCATGTTTGGTATAGGCTACCGTTTGTTGTCACTATGACAATAACATGCCACAGAACAATATCGTTGCTGTCGGGTGGAAACCTTGTATGTCCAAAACGTACTTATCATCAGCAAATGGGGGGGGGGGGGGGGGGGGAATAACCTATTTTCCAATGGACCTAATGTAGTTATCATGAAGTCACAAGCTCTTTAATACTTTTCTTTACTCTAATATTCTTTATCCCACGATTTTGCAACCCCATTTGCAGTGGTGGCTTAATCGAACTCAGGACAGCGCTACCGACTGCGCCACCATGCCCCCTCTTTAATACTTTTTATTGGTTATATTTATAATAACACTTGGTTAAACACTTAACCACTTTCACTTCTAGTTTCAAGACGTAAAAAATGCTAAAATAGCATATTTGAGAGGAAATATGGAGATACAAGTTTTCTGCCCGACAGCAACGATGTAAAGAAAGCAGGGAAGAAACCTGACTCCTCTACAGAACATGCCAGACACTAGCCTGGGACCAGACGAATCTGCCAGTGCAAAAAAAATTGCCCTCTGCAATTTGGGTCTCGTTGTGAATCCATTTCCTGCTCCTGAAGTCTGGGGTGACCAATCAGGGCCCAGTATTCAAATATAGGAGACTTGGTTGTAGGTTTAACCAAATGCGTCCAGAGCCATTGTTTTGATCCCGCCCCTTGGGGGAAAAAAAACGTCCTTATAGAAGCACCAGACTCATATCCACGCAGTGATATAGTCTGGCTACGCGAGGCTAGCCTGACACCACCACTGTACATGGGTTTCTTCGCTCGCATGAATAAATAAAGACTGTAGTTCTATTATTCCATTACTAGGAAGACACAAAGCGGTGTCTGGCTAAGAAACGAAATGCCACAGAGACCCTCAGCTCATCTAGGAGTCTGCGGCACGGAACTTAACGGCACCCAGGAGAACATTCCAGAAAAGAAATATTGCCCAAAGTCTCGAATCGAGACACATTTAAGAAGACGAGGAGTTATGATCCGGGAATCATGAACAGCGGTCAGCATAAATGTTGGCAAGATCATTAGAGTTGTACAGTACGGTTTTACCTAAAACTTATGGATTCCAGTTTAATAGCTCTTCCATCAGACCGTTCACCACGGCATAAATTATTGTTGGACTCGTAGCCTTGCAGGGCCGGGCGTGACAACAAGCAGTGGTTTATATATTGTAGTTCTAATCAGTGGTGGGAAAAGTACTCCAATGTTTTACTTAAGTAAAAGTATCAATACCGCAATGTAGAAGTACTCTGTTACAAGTAAAATTCCGGAATTCAAAATTGACTTGAGTAAAAGTACAAAGGTATTGGTATCAAAATGTACTTTAAGTACCAAAAGTAAAAGTACTAAAATGTTTGAAACAACACATGTGTGAGCTTGTAGATTGGCTATTTTCAAATAGCCTAGGTATAAAATAGGGCTAAAGGGGTTAACGTATGTTTCATAATAAATATAATAATTTATATCTGTGAGTAACTAGTAACTAAAGTTTTCAAATCATTGTAGTGGAATAAAAGTACAATATTTGCCTCTGAGATGTAGTGGAGTAGAAGTAAAAGTATAGACAATTGGAAATACTCCAGTAAAGTAAAAGTACCTCAAAAATTGCACTTAAGCAAAGAGTAAATGCACTTAGTTACTTTACACTGCTGGTTCTAATTAATATTAGCTGATGCAAAAGGGTACTATACAAATAAAGATTATTATCATTATTGTTATTATTATTATTAGTAGTAGTTGCAGCAGAAGTATCTCAATAAATCCAAATCAGTACTAGCATTCGTTGTAGTTGCAGCATTTTATTTATTGAGATACATCTGCTAGCTGCTGCTACTACATTTTTAGTAATACATGTTTCTGCTTTAATTCTAGGTACATTTAATGGCATAGAACAGATGGGGTGACTCAGCAGTGTTTTATTTCGCTATGTAAGTAAAAGAGTGTAATTACTTTTACGCTCAAACATCACTCATCTCCCTCTGCCTCAGATGCCACAGAGCAGTTATTCAAGGTGAACTGTATTGCTATACATGTGTAGGTGCATAGTGCTACCGTAACTAATCCCTGCATTTGAATTTCATCGCGGTCGGGTGGAAGCCTTAGTCCAGTGCTTCTCAAACGTTTTCATGCCAGGGACCCCCAAATTGATATATATATATTTGGCCGCGGACCCCCATCGGAAAATATGTTGTGCCTGAGACTCACAGAAGCAAAGATTTGTGTTAAAATGTTCCCTTTAAGAGAAATATATTCATTTCAAAGATTTGCAAGAATCTTCACGATTTCCCCAAAAATAGCAGATCTACAAGCTCATAGCGCGGCACTCGGTGCCGCGCTATGAGCTTGTGTATCTGCTATTTTTGAATAGCCAAAGTATAAAAGGTAAAAATTATTGTGATGCTATATTCACACATTTTGCTGGGGACCCCCTGGAACCCCCTCAAGGACCCCTGGAGGTCCCCGGACCCCACTTTGAGAACCAATGCCTTAGTCTAAAACGGTTACTTTTCAGGAAATGAAAAGAATGATAGCCTAAAACATAACCTGTGTTCCAATGGAGCCAATGTAGTTATTAGTCACAAGCTCTCGTTAAAACTTTTCATTGGTTGAATATTTATAAAATTCACAGACACACTTCAAGGGATAGTTCATCCAAAAAAAGAACGTTTTTTCTATCGATTTGGTCACCCCATGGAGACTTGAATTCACTGATATGTTTTTGTTTTTGTCGCATTCCTAAGCCAATTATTTGATGACCAGCGGTTCCGGTATAGAGACACAAAGGAGACTCTCTTTGTGTCTCATACCGGAACCGCTGCCGGTCATCACATTATTTTTATTGGCTTAGGAATGCGACAAAAAACAAAAAATATCCATGAATTCAAGTCTCCATGGGGAGAATAATTGATAGAAAAAAAGTCATGTTGGGGGTGAACTAATGACTGACATTATCCCTTTCAAAACTGTTTGGAAATATTTTCGCTCCGTCTGTGCGACACTCTTGTATGACGAACTAGGGCATTCATTTACAAAAAAACAAAACGTTGAAATATGGAGATACAAGGTTTCTGCCCGACAGCAACGATTGGTGATTTTAAAGTAAGTACAGTAAAGTACAGTAGTAGAGCTCGACTCGCGCTCCGTACCGAGTCGATTGTTGGACCACGGCAGTAGTGATAGCCTTAATGATTGGACAGGGTGGCTTATGACCCGGGAGTCACTGGCTTCAATCCCTAGGTAAATCCAGGTGGGGAAATTGCAATGTAATGTCTCTCTCCTCCCTCGGCCAGCTACTGTCAGGGTTGCCAGATCTGCTTATTATAATTTCCCCGCAAGATTTTATTTGAAAATAGCAGATCTACAAGCTCACAACGCGTCGCATCGCGACACGTTGTGAGCTTGTAGATCTGCTATTTTCAAATAGCGGATTTATATGTTAAAGTGCTCATGTGGCCCATAATCGCTTCTTTTGGGCTGGTTTTCCTAGACCTGGTTGCTTGTTTCTCTCACAGAATCTGGCAACACTGGCTACTGTCATCGATGTCCTAGACCAGGGGTCTTCAACAGGGGGTCCGGGACCCCTAGGGGGGTCCTCAGAGTTACTACAGGGGGGGCCGCCAAATCTTTGTGTGATAGGATATAGTGTCCCTATTCTGAGAACTTTAGCCAAAAATAGCCGACCTACAAGCTCACAACGCTTGTAGATCGGCTATTTTCGGCAAAGAGGTTTGGTGTAGAGGGAAAAAAGAGCACAACAAGTACAGAGTGGAAGATATTGACGGTTTTAAGTGGTTAAATGTCTGAAAATACACTTTAACAAGAATCAACACTCAATCAACACTGATGATAATGCTGTCAAACAAGTCTATGAAGCTATCTATGAAATCTATGGAAAAGTTTAATCTGCGACACAATTGTATACAATATTATGTATAGTGGGGGTCCCTGCTTCATCTCTCTCTCAGATAGGGGGTCCTTGGCCTGGAAAACGTTGAAGACCCCTGTCCTAGACACTATAGCAGCACTACTAAAACCACACCAACCTATAAAATACTATGAACTGGCTACTGTATATAACTCCGATTTGTGAATGGGCGCAAGTAAGAAAATCTTAAAAAAGCATTGCGTGCTCAGCAAGTCTTCCCTGGCCAAACAAAAGGTCAACATGCTCCTGTTGCCTAGAATAACCTGAGCATGCAAAAAGCCATTCGCTTTCAACGTCTAGGGCACAGCAATTATGTAATTACCTGCAAATGTTATTTAGTTGTCGATGGCTTTAAGGAGCACTTAACCCATTTTCGAACTTATGCTCATATAATTGGTCCTCACTCACGCTCATTATAAGAAGGTACCGTTTCTGTCTACTCGCTCAGTGGAGTGTCTCAGAGGAGAGTATATGGACGGTTCAGAAACCTGAGTCCCAATGATATCAGCGGTGAGCAAGATTTTCAAACGTAATTGTTTTTTATTGATGCAGTAAAACAATGCCTTCTATTTCGGCGCTCTAACATTCCAGGAAGGGAAAGACTGAAGTCTCTATCAGCTTGGAATCCCCGTCTATTGTGTGTGTGTGTGTGTGTGTGTGTGTGTGTGTGTGTGTGTGTGTGTGTGTGTGTGTGTGTGTGTGTGTGTGTGTGTGTGTGTGTGTGTGTGTGTGTGTGTGTGTGTGTGTGTGTGTGTGTGTGTGTGTGTGTGTGTGTGTGTGTGTGTGTGTGTGTAGAATAAAGCGTTAGTCATTTTAACCTCTTTCAGTATTTTATACTTTTTAAAGGCGAACATTTTTAACAAATCTTTGCTTCTGAGGGTCCCTGGCACAACATATTTTCAGGTGGGGGTCCGCGGCCACATACATATCAATTGTGTGTGTATGTGTGTGTGTGTTACCTAAGTTGCCGGTCATCAGGTAGGCATTGTGGAAGTCCTTCATGCCCAGGCCTACGATGTGGATGAATTCCTCTATGACCTGCATGAGCTCCACTGCACCCGGGTAGATCTATGGACACACGATGAACAGAACATTCACATGCAGTCTCAGCCATGCCTGATCAAATGCAGCCATACCGTAGAAATGATGTAGAAATACTCTCCTACAAGTAAAAGTCCCAGTATTCAAAACTCTAGTATTGGCATCAAAATATACTTACTGCACCAAAAGTAAAAATACTCATTAGGCAGAATATCCCATTTCACTAGTTTTGAAATGTATAAGAATCCTTTGAAAATAGCAGATCTACTTTAGTGACAAAAAAACGAAAAAAATAAAAAGTTTAAATAATCGTTCATTAATCGTAATCAAGGCAAAAGTTTCAAATAATCACTATTGATTTGAAGTCATATCTCCTAGCCCTAGTAATAAGAAGAATGCAAACCATACAGGACATTATAAAAGAGTGGAGAAAAAAAGCTCACACATGTTGTCCTTAACGGACATTGGCGTCACAGACCCAACCACTTGGTATTTAGCACACAGGATTGCCTGGCTACCCTTCTAAAACACAGCAACAAGTCAATAGGTTTTGGATCGGTTTGGGCGGCCTTTAATGGGGAAACCAGCTATCAGTATTGATTCAAATCGTTGCTGTCGGGCAGAAACCTTGCATCTCCATTTTTCAGATTACGGCGTAAGATTGGGAGTGAGTCTGTAGTTCTAATAGGCTCTATTCACAGCAGCCATATTATGAAGACATTCACAGGTGTTACCAATGATACTAATGAAGGCTCTGTTCCATTTAGTCTAGCATAGTGGTTTCCACGACCCCCATAACTCTGAGAGTGTACAAAGGGAACCAAATGGACCCTTACGGGTCCATTTGGTTCCATTTGTACACTCTCAGAGTTACACCTGTAAGGGGCCATTTGGAAGCCCATGAGGGTCCCTGGACCCCAACTGTAGACCCACTGGTGTTTCCAGTGGGCCAACATGCACAATATCAGCACCCTGACTCTTTGACCAGAATGGAACAGAGCCTTCATTAGTATCATTGGTAACACCTGTGAATGTCTTCATAATATGGCTGCTGTGAATAGAGCATATTGCAATGGGGAGTTCATTCCACAGTTTGGGAGCCAGAAGGGAGAAGAGTCTGGGACGTGTGGAGCGCTGTCCCGGATATTAACAAGAGCTTGTGACAAAATAATAACTACATTGCATCCATTTGAACAGATATAGTTTTGATCATTTTCTGAAAAGTTACGGTTTTGGATACATACAAGGTTCCTGCCCGACAGTGACGGTAAACAATATAAACGGGGGGAGAATAAAAGCTTAGAAAATGGGTGTCCTTAACGGACACTGTCATCACAGATC
The DNA here is from genome assembly GCF_963454915.1 of Gymnoscopelus microlampas. Classification (NCBI taxonomy): domain Eukaryota; kingdom Metazoa; phylum Chordata; class Actinopteri; order Myctophiformes; family Myctophidae; genus Gymnoscopelus; species Gymnoscopelus microlampas. Next base: position 17,709,453 of record NC_139950.1, read on the forward strand.
TATCATCTAATCACTGGGTTAGCACACAGGATTGTTGCCTGGCTACCCTTCTAAAACAGAGTAACGAGTCAATAGGTTTGGATGGGTTTGTGCGTCCTTTAAATGGGAAAGCAGCTATCAGTGTTGATTCAAATGCAACAGGGGAGCTTCAGCACCAGGGTCAGCCAAGGCCTGTCATTGTTGCCTGACTACTAGGGCTTGGAAAATAACCCAAAATGTATTAAAAAAAACACTTTTTTTTTGACACAAAACAATTCTAGTAAATGTTTTAAAATGTATTAGTCTGATTAACCACTTAACCCTGTAGTATAGTTCACTGTACAATGGTGGCGTACCAAATAGTGAACATTGCAGATCTACAAGCTCACTGCAAGTTCATTAATTATAATTGAGGCAAAAGTTTGAAATAATCGTGATTTGAAAAGTCATATCACCCACTCCTACTTAAAGGGATATTTCACTTTCAAAATAAATTTGAGTAATTTTATCGTCTACTCAGGCTTTTGGGAGCACCCCAGACAGTTGTAAGTTGCTTGATTCAGTATTTAGATATATCATATTTATTTTATCAGACACGTCCCCTTCCTATACGAACCCATTGTAACTTCAAACTCCATTTTAACCATGATAGATTCATCAAGAACACCGGTCCTTGGTTCTGGTGACTCATACTTCCCTCCTAATACGTGAGGGGCCGTGTTTTTTCAATAACTTTCTTCATAAAAAAAGATTTGGAAAATGAGAGTCACCAGAACCAAGGACCGGTGTTCTTGATGAGTTTGAAGTTACAATGGGTTTGTATAGGAATATAAAACTGTCTGGGGTGTTCACAAAAGCCTGAGTAGATGATAAAATGAACCGATTAAAAAAAAAAAGTGAAATATCCCTTTAACCCTTCTAAAACGCAGTAACGAGTCAATAGAATTGGATGGGTTTGTGCGTCCTTTAAATGGTAAAGATTCAAATTGCAGCAGGGGACCTTCATTCAGCACCCTTGGACAGAGCCACCAGGGTCAGCCAGTCCTCCTGCCTGCCTGCCTGGCCTGTCAGCACAGCTGTCACCCCCGAGTCGATACGCCTAAGACATGCTAATCCCATAAATTGCCTGGAAGGTGATTGGACCACTATCCTGATTTCAAATCTATTGACGACGGGTCGGATCTAATCAAAGGGTTTTGGGATTTGGGGCTGAACCATTTTGGGCTCCTTGATTTAAATAATGCACACTGCGGTGATTATAGTAGCATGATGTTGTACGCTGTCCAAGCTGTGGAGTATAGGGCTGCGAACATCGATTTTTTTTCCTCAGCGATTATTCTATAGATTACTTTTCCAATTCATGGAATGATCGAGAAAAATGGTTGTTGCTGTCTTTTTTCTTTCTTTCTTTATATATCAAGGAATTGATTAATCCTTTAAGTTATTTCATACTTTGTCGCAAAACAATGTCGTGCACAAAAAAGCTTTCTTTCTACGCTTGTAGATCAGCTACAAGCTAACGTTTCTAATCTTGTAGATCAGCTATGTTTAGGTTTTTAGAAATTATTTTAAAACATTTCTGAACCTTTTCGCCTATATTGATGTCCAAAATAAGGATTGATTGTTAATCAAATCTTTTATTCAATGGTGATGAATAATGAATGTGACTCCAACCTGACGATGCAAGGCAATTACGAGCCCTAACCAAACAAAAGGATTCTGAGTGGCATCCAGTAATTAACACCTCACTCAGGGTGCACGTCCCACAACACCCAAGGGTAACGGGAACGCAAAACACACTCGCCTCCCTTTTTTTCCGTGGACCGCCCCGCCCCCAGCGGTTCTTGTATTCTTGTATTTGTTTTACTGAGGTTAACGTTAGGAATACGTTAATAGGCATAGTTTTACTGAGGTTAACGTTAGGAATACGTTAATAGGCATAGTTTTACTGAGGTTAACGTTAGGAATACGTTAATAGGCATAGTTTTACTGAGGTTAACGTTAGGAATAAGTTAATAGGCATAGTTTTACTGAGGTTAACGTTAGGAATAAGTTAATAGGCATAGTTTTACTGAGGTTAATGTTAGGAATAAGTTAATAGGCATAGTTTTACTGAGGTTAACGTTAGGAATAAGTTAATAGGCATAGTTTTACTGAGGTTAACGTTAGGAATAAGGTTAGGTTTAGTCATAGTTTTACTGAGATTAAGTTTAGGAATAAGGTTTAGGTTCAGGTCGACGGATTTGACCCGGGGGGAACGTGTTTTGGGCAGAGCGTTCTACCCAAGGCAAATATCCCCCCATGTTGTGTGCAAGGGGTGGAAGAAGTACTCAGGTTGTATGTTTAAAAAATATATGTTTTGTAATCTAAATCTGTAAAGTAAACTAGTCACTAAAGCTGTCAATTGTAGTGGAGTAAAGTAGTAGAGTATCAAAAAAAATAGAATACTCAATTACAAGTACCTAAAAATTGTCCAAAACTGTTACTTTTCAAAGTAAAAAATAGCAAAAATAGCAGATCTACAAGCTCAAAACTCGCCGATTCCAGCTTGCAGATCTGCTTTTTGTAATACTTTTGTGTGACACTGTAGTATGATCAAATAGGGCGTTAATTAACGCAAAAAAAAAATCACAAAAAGTTAAAATATGGAGATAAGAGGTTTCTGCCCGACAGCAAAGACATGTACTTTCCACCACTCTCTGTGTGTGTGTGTGTGTGTGTGTGTGTGTGTGAGTGCGCGTGTGTGTGCGTGCGCGTGTGCACATGCGTGTGTGCCAATGTTAGGCCAGGCGAAGCAATCAGCGATGCTGAGGTTGAGAGCATCTGACACAGCAGTGGGAGAGCCGTAGTGAGATAGATAGGAGGAGAGAAAAAAAAAGCACATCGCTCCTTCGTCCCTTCCGGCACGTCTGACGCACGCTGCTGCAGTCATGCTCTCCGTTCTGCTGGTCGCCATGGTAACCGTGAGATGTGGAGGCAGGCAGCGCGGGGAAAATGGCCAATGTGGAGGTTGTGCAGAGACGCTATAATCTTCCTCCCCTCGCCATGGTAACAGATACAGAGGTGAAAATATGAAACAATTATATTGCCTCCTCCGACGCCGTTTCTGTTGCCAGCGTATCATACTTTGCCTTGTTGTGATGTGGGCATTATTTAAGGCAGTGGCTCTCAAAGTGGGGTCCCCCACCCCCTCTCCCAGGGGGGTCCTTGAGAGGGTTCCAGTGGGGTTCCCAGCCAAAATGTGTTAACCACTTAAACCCCATATTGAGCGGAGCGGAGTCCCTCAGGGATTTATACTAGTGTTTTTTCTGTTTTCTGTTATTGTGGGGAAAGCTTTAGCTGAAAATAGCTATAGCTAAATAGCTAAATGCTATTTTCGGCAAAAGCTTTCCCCACAATACAGATGCTGGGGTTTAAGTGGTTAATATAGCACCTCAGTGGCTCAGGGGTAGAGTGGCCGCATGGGAACCGTGTTTCAGTTCGACAAAATAATTAATCTACAAGCTCAAAACGAGTCAATAACAGTTCTGAGCTTGTACCGTAGATAGGCTAATTTGCCTTTTTTTTTAACTAAAGGTTCGACGCCTATACGTCGCACCGCCGATCCAACTGATATGCCCATATATAGAGATCTCTGTATCTGTCAGCGCTTGTCCCTTGCCCCATATATGGAGATCCCTGATGTCATCAGTATATGCCCATATATGGGCATGGCCCCTCTTGTGCCCATATATGGAGCTGCCATGACGACACATTGAGGTTAGACAACACACACACTACTTGGGCGTAGCTGCATTGGGAACTCCTTATATCAGGGGTGGCAAACTGGTGTTTCGGGGGCCAATTCCGGCCCGCGACGTCGTCAAATCTGGCCCGCGAGGTGATTTGAAAAAACGGCATTTAATACTACCTCTAATGGGAAAAAAAACGAGAGAGAAAAAAAAAAGGCAGGAAAAAACGCCAGCGCCCGCCAGTTCCTTACTGAGGCTGCCTGGGGGTTGAATACTGGACAAACTTGTTATGTGCGAACAATGGACAAGCCGTGAAGCCACAGCCAAGGTCATTAACATATAGAGGACCATCACCATTCAACTCTACCTGTACTGGAGAGAGCGCTTGTTCAACAGCATCACAAATCCGGTAAAACACCGTTGTTTGGAGAAGTATATACCAGTTGCGTCTCTCATTTGGAGGAGTAGAGAGTGGCTGCATTCCTCCCCACACCCCGCCCCCCACTTTGTAACCAGTGTTGCTGTTCTAATCTTGAAAACTAGAATCCATTTGTCAGAGGGTGTGACATTAGTAGGATAACCAGCGACAGTTAAGAGCCTGCGCAGGGCAAAATAATTAACACCAGCTGTGAACGATTGACTTTGTGTGTGTCGGTGTGTGTGTGTGTGTGTGTGTGTGTCAGTTTTAGTCCGTTTTTTGGTGCGCAACACAGCCCTCGTTTAAGTCAATCGCTTTCACCTGCTGTTGCTGTGCGGAGAGTGCGCAACAGGGCATATCTTCGCCAAGCCAGGGTGACCAACAGACCCATGCAATTCATATGCAGGCATAGTAGCCAATTAGAATGAAATCTGCAAAAACTGACTCATATACTGATACAGAACCATATATTGGCTATATATTATTAGCCTGGGATCCAGCCTGCTTCGCTACGTTCGGCGGACTTTTTATTCTCTCTTCGCTTATCAGTCTGGAATGCCTCCTATCTCCAGGAGGCGGGACACAGCAGCCAAGGTTCCAAACCTACCGTGGCTTCTGATTGGTCTGTGGTGCGGGGCGGGACATAAAAAACGGTGTGATCGTTGTGATTCGTCATTCGTTTGAACAACATCCAATCAGCAACGACGTTGCCTAACGTAACATATGTAGTTCCAGCGTAGTTCTGCAAGACGAGTCAATCGGAGGCGTTCCAGACTGATAAGCAAGAGAGAATAAAAAAGTCTGCCGAACGTAGCGAAGCAGGCTGGATCCCAGGCTAATATATTATCGTTGGAAATCTTGTATGTTCCTTTTTTTTTAATTATTATTTAAAACAATTTAAAATCGTGCAAATAGCCAAAATTACAACACCAAAGGCCAAGTGGCCTTGCCCCTAAAATGACGAAATTCCAGGCCTGAACTGCAGACATTATATTGCCTTTTGTTAGGCTATTCAATGTTAGTTTTAATTTCTTGAAATCATATTTATTTAATTTGCAACTGTATGGCATGCTAAGGTTTTGAGACATATTGTATTATATTACTACACAATAGTAAATAAATAATTCTAAAAATAAGCTTTAAATAACTGATCTATGGATTATAGTTATGATAAGTGTTGCCATAATCATGTAGCTCTACAACAGAGGCATAGCCATGACAGCAATGGTACAAAATAATATTTAAGAAAATGTATATACTATATATTTTTTAAATAATCATTTTCAGCCATTCAGCCAAGTGTTTCCTATATTCGGTATTCGGTTTCGGCCAAGAATTTGATATACTGTATAGCAGTGACTCAGGTGTAGTGGAGTAGAAGTAAAAGTACTGGAAATACTCTAGTAAAGTAAAAATACCTCAAATCTTTACTTAGGTACAGTACTTGAGTAAATGTAATTAGTTACTTTACACCACTGTTGTTCTATGAATCTAATTATTTAACCACCCACTTCAAATTGAATTATTCTACTTAAAATGGTTTATTATTATTATTATTATTATTATTATTATTACTATTATTATTACAAATTGCATTGTTTGTTTTTAATGTCAATAATTAAAGTAGCTATTCTTCTTAATACATTTAAAAAAAAAAGTGATATGCATAGTTAGTAGCCGTGTCTGAGTGCGTGTGAGCGTGCATGTGCGCCCGCAACTGGTTCCGGCCCCCATCAAGTCACCATTTGACCAATCCGGCCCTCACCCCAAAATGAGTTTGCCACCCCTGCCTTATATGGTTATGGCTGAGTCATTTTTTTATTTTTTATTCTATTTTGAAAAATAGGGACACCTATTTAGGGTCACCATGTGGTTAACACATATTTTTTACTCAATAGTTAAAGTGGGGTGTTATAAAAAAAGGATAAAATAGACAGGCTACATTTCTCAAAAGGAAATGTGTTTAATTCAGTCTGACAGGAAGCAGGGATAAAACATATCCCTACCGGCCATAAAAACTGAATGTAATTTTATTAAAAGCAGAGGCATGGATTCCCATGCACCCTTGTAAACTTTCACTTCTAACAGTCTTTCCACATTGTGGTATTGCTACTTTTACTTTTTAATGAATAAAATGTAATTGTGTGCAATCTGTATGGTAGGGTATGTTAATATACGTATACAATTGGGGTGGTTGTATTTTGTCTCCCTGCTCTTCTATTGAGACATTTAGATCGTGTCGAAGGTCATGTCTCACCTAGACACAGGATCTGACACGAATGTTTGACCCGATGGTCAAGATTCAATGTATCCCCATGAGCAAGCGGGCAGGCTCTATTAGCTCAATGGTAAAAAAACGCACTTGTGCAGGAAACCAGGTTGAAAATAAATCCGAGGTAGAGCATTGTGCAGCTTTAAATAAAAAATCTGAGTACTTTTTCCTCCTCTGCCAGAGAGTACCAAAGTCTATAAGGATAAGGATAATTCCTTTTAACAGGTCGTTCATGAAAGTCCTTGCGGTCTTGTTTCCAATGAGAACCTGTGAGCAATTAGGGGTTAAGAGTCTTGCTCAGGGAAAAATTTCATTTCATCGACACATATGCTGACCTGGTCTGGAATCGAACCTGGGGCAACCAGGGCCTCTGGCTCCCTAGGCGGGCTCACTAACCATTCAGCTATGGCCGCCCCCCAATTACGCCTCCTACCTGGGTTTTTTCCCCCATTCTGAATTCCCATAGACGCATTTAATATCGAACTGTGTTCCAAAAAATAAAAGAGCACAGTGGTTTGACTCACATGGATATGAAACATCAACTGACAGCAGCCGAATTACTAACATTTTCGCCAGAAACGGACTGTATCAGATATGAGTGACTGCCTAACATAAACGATACAGAGCCACCTCTCTGACAATAGCGCCGGGACAGTTTGTTTATTTTTGTACCACAATTCTTAAATGAGACGATTCTAAGATGACCCGATGTTATTCTCCATAGAGAAATGACTTCCGTGATGACCCGGGAGATAAACGAGTGACGCCAGGACTTCGGGAACTCTATTGGCAGTCTTTATGTGTCTCTGAAATGCCACCAAAGTTAGACCTTCACAGCGATGTCACTGTGAAAACTACTGTATACAGCCCTGACCAGTGTTGCCAGATTATGTGAGAGAAACAAGCAACCAGGTCTAGGAAAACCAGCCCAAAAGAATTGACTATGGGCCACAAGAGCACTTTAACATTATACATCAGCTATTTGAAAATAGCAGATCTACAAGCTCACAACGCGTCGACGCGTTGTGAGCTTGTAGATCTGCTATTTTCAAATAAAATCTTGCGGGGAAATTATAATAAGAAGATCTGGCAACCCTGGCCCTGACTTCCCTGTGTGTGTAGCCATTACCCTAGGTGTTCGTGACAGTGTCCTATTTCGCTGTGTTTATGTCAAAATGACAATCTTGACTTTCAGAGAATATGAACCAGGCTGATATAACAGTGTCCATATAGAGACCTATTGGGGCATGATGATGCCAAGCTGATGCTTGGCCTGCAAAATGCATCCTGGGAACTGTGGGAAAATAGAGAAAGGCTGAAACGGACAGAAACGGGGTAATTTTCTCTGTCAATATAGATGGTATCGTAACTATATTCTATAGTCCAGTGGTTTTCAAAGTGCGGGCTGTCTGTCCCCTCAGGGGGCCCGTTGGAAAGGAGAAAGAGAGAGAGAGAAAGAAATACAATAGCCTCATTTTGAAAAATACACAGAATAGCTAAAATAGCAGATCTGCAAGCTCACAACATATTGCAAGATTTTTTCTTTTTGCAATAGGGTTGTCGCAGCCAGAGGCTATGGATATGTGGGGGTCTATGGCATGGAAAGATTCGGGAACTACTGCTATAGACTATTGGTTCTCAAAGTGGGGTCCGGGGACCCCCAGGGGTGGGGGGGGGGGGTTCCAGGGGGTTCCAGGGGTCCCCAGCAAAAGTAGTTAATATAGCAACACAATCATTTCAACCACTTTATCCATTTATATTCAAAAATAGCAGATATACAAGCTTGTACATCTGCTATTCATGGACATTTTTGGATACATTTAAAATTTTGGGGGACATTTTCTGATCATTTTGAAAACATTTTAACAGATATCTTCTCTTTTTTGGGGTCCCTGGCACAACATCTTTTCAGATGGGGGGGTCCACGGCCAGATACACGTATCAATTTGGGGGTCCTTGAGAACCACTGCTATAGGCTATGCTAAATACCTACAATGAACTGAAATATACCTTAACAGCATGATAGCGTCCCTTTTTAATTCCAGTTTATAAAGAGAACCAGATCTGGCATTCCAAGTAGAAGAAAGACTGCCTGTGCTTTCCATCCATATTAATTGAAATAAACCATATAGAGATGGTGGTTATAGAAGGGGGGAAAAAAAGAGGTATGAACGATTTGAAGACGTCTCCCGCAGTCATGCGTTTGTTGCAGGTGATACTTAATTTCAGCGGGGCTGACAGACAAGCCATCTTTTTCGATGTTATCTTTGACAGAAAGTGGATGTGTGCGATTCCCTGGGGCGTGTTGTCTGACACTCATGTGGCAGTTTTTTGAAAAGAAGAGTTGCCACCTCTCCAGCTGCGAGGAGCTTGACGGAATAATGTGACTGCAGGCCTATCAACACAGATAATCAAAGTGTGTACTGACACCGTAGGAGTTCTGTTCCAAAAAGCCCCTTTTGTCTCTTCGTGCTTTCAGGGTTTTGAGACCTTTATTTTGTTTGTATTGAGGCCTTTAGTCTAAATTTCTCCCTTTTTGTTTGTGCACGGTGCATTTTCGCTGCTGTCAGGTGGAAACCTTGTATCTTAATTATTATTTTTTTAATAGTAAATTAGTGCCCTACTTTGCCACTACAAAAGTAGCAAAAAATAGCCGATCTTTAAGCTCACAACGTTTTTTATTTCTTAAGTTTCAGAAAAGTAAGAGTTTCAGAAAAAAATCATCTGTATTCCATTTATAATACCATCTGTGTCGGTTATGAGCAGTTTTGAGCAATGTGGACAGTAACAAAGTACATTTACTTGAGTACTGTGCTTAAGTACATTTCATTAGTCGCAATGTGATGCATTGTGAGCTTGTAGATTCACTATTTTCATCTATTATTTCTGAAAAATATTTGAAATGTTGGGGGGAAATGTCTACATTTTAACACAGCAATGCATTGATATTGAAAAGGAAAGATACTTTGTAATTTGTTCTTTTGAATACGTAAGTATTTGGAAAAGCAAGTACTCCAATACTTTAAGTATAGTATGTTAGTCCTTAATTAATAATTTGACGGAGCAACTTTCACTAGAAGTTGAGTAATATTTGACCAGGAGTTTCTATACTTTGACTCAAGTACTGAGGTCAAGTACTTTGTCCACCACTAGTTATGAGTAAGTAAGGCAATTGCACAATGAATGTGACAGATGATAACTGGACACTCTCTATGGAAGTGCTGCTGCCACCTTGTGGCGGATTGAGGATTTGACTCTCCATATCAGGACGGATCACTTCAACGCAGAGAGAGAAGTCAAAAATCAAAAATGATGTCCCTTAGCACATAAACATGACCGCCCACCTTGCAATACAGCATGTGTCCCATTTTTAAAATAACAGCTGTAATCACAGCTTGGACTAGATGGTGCAGGCCCACAGCAATGTAACTACTATAGGAACTGAATGAATGATTTACTACATGCTTACCTGTTGTGCATCCTCCCATTTCTCCTTGTTTTCTTCTTCCAGGAGGTTGCTGATGATCTGGAAGAAGTTCTGTGGAGAAGAAAGGTATGTGTAAACACACGCCCACACAAACATTACAGCCAGAGATGAGACTTTTTAGAGCAATAAATACAATGCAACACAAAATGCCTTGAATTTAACATAATTGACATTTCAAATAGCAGTACATCAGTGCGTTCAATGAGTAAATCTGCTGTGTTCCCTGCCGTGCTTAAACACCATCTGGGGGGGAAAAAAATAGCCTACAATGCAATGCAGTTATCGGTGCGTAAATGTAAGTGTTCAAGGAGGGGCAGACCGAAGCCGCAATCAGGGAAAGCAATGAAAGGGAATGTTTGAGTGCTTTGAGTGTGGATTATGTGCCTCAGCAACATGGGGCTGTTGTGTGTGTCGGGTGGGAGTGTCAGCCTTGCTCTTGTAATAGAGCCCTGTCTGATCTTTGGCCTTGTTATTTCGTCTGGTCCACTGTGTGTGTGCCTTGGGGGGTGTCTCTCTCTCTCTCTCTCGCTCTCGCTCTCTCTCTCCCTCCTCTTTCTCCTGACACAGGCTGTCTTGTTTTCTATGTGAATGCTTATGCTCCCTCTTGTGGTAATGTGCCCACTTTAACACTGCATTAGCGCAGAGACACACGGAGGGGGTGGGCTGGCTTGACTGCTCTCCTGTCTGCCTACGCACAGCCACACAGCCACGGTGTAACGACTACAGACAAGGCGCCTTCGTCACCCCGCAGGTTTTTGCCAAAGTGGAGAAAGGAGAAAGAAAAATGTCTGAAAGAGCCACAAGATGAATAGTGGGGCCAAACCTGGGATTCTGTTTCCCAGAGATTAAAGCCTGATTTATATACACGGTTGCGGGCCGGTGTCGTGCCGCTCCCCCGATTAATAGCAGATCTACAAGCTCACGGCGGCACGTTGCCACGCGGCACATCGTGAGCGTGTAAATCGGCGCATTTTCGGATTAAGATCGGAATCAGCCAGGCGTAAGGAAATCCACTCTTTAAATGTCAGCATGCATTGCATTATGACGAATATCTCCCAGGCAAAGAAACCAACCAGTCAGTGGTTCAGACAGAGGCCCTCTGGGCCATGCCCAATAGCGTTTCCTGGAGGCTTGACACTCACTGGCTCCAAATAACAACCAGCCACACAACACACTCACTATACTGTTAAGTGCAGCATGCTGTAAGTAAAAATCATGCCTATTGTGATACTTTCAAACCGCAGCAATATACTGTTAGTGTGGATCTGTACTGTGATTCAGCAGTCTGGGTAAGATACAGTAGTTGTTGTTGTTTTTTACTTCTACTCTATTTAATCATTAATCTTTTGCCCGTGTCCGCTGGGACAGACATGGGAAAAACAGGGGGGAAAACATTTTTTTTTGGTATGCTGAAATGCTGTCTAGTACAGCAAGTTTGAGACGGAATAAGAAGAAGACTGCTATAGTGGTTTCTGTGGTTGCATTTTCGCTCGTCTGTCTGAGAAGCACTTTCACATCACTAGACGAGCATCTATTTCCATACCAGAGATGTGTCCAACTACATGGCAACAATGGAAAAATAGAGGCTTCCAAATGTGGAATTAAATGGCTTGCGCAGTTGATTATTGTAATTAATTGAAAAGATAAATGGTTTAGAATTAACTCTCCCCAGCCGCACGCACGAATGCACTCGCGTGTCATGTGCGAACACACACACACACACACACACACACACACACACACACACACACACACACACACACACACACACACACACACACACACACACAGCACACGCTACAGCCACCATACCCCATCATCCAATGACAGACGCCCAGAAAGGGTATCTTTGAGAATGACAAAGCTCTGAGGACAAAAATGATCTTATTGGAGATGGAGGAGGGGCTTTAGCTATAATCTCCATCATCCTATTGACATAAAGAGGATCAAGACTGCCGCCGGGCCGCAAAATACGACGAGATGAGGCCGCTCACAGCGGGAGAGGGAGAAGAATCTGTGCCAAAATAGAGCCATTGGGTTGTCACGGCACTGTATTGTGTCTTCATGACGCTCGGAAAACTATCATGAAACAGAAAGCTTGCCTTTATGATGAAAGTGTTGTACATTCATTCACGCAGCCACTCCCTTCTCTGACAGTGGGTGGGACAGTCAATCATATCTCATGGTGTTAAAGAGCGCTCGGAACGTATTAAATAAAAATGGAATCAAGCCAGTTTTTCTTCTCCCCCCCCCCTTCTGAAGTCAAGATTAAGGCGATATAGTCACTGCAGGATATCAATATGCTTGCAGGCAGATCTGGTGCAGAGCGTATCCACACAGTTTCCAAAGTACAGCCTGAATTGCTCTTTGTCGTACCGATGGGAGTAGGATACGTTTAAAGGAGTAGCTCACCCAAAAAATTACTTATTTTCTATCAATTACACACGCCATGAAGCCTTGAATTCATGGAGATTTCTTTTTTGTTTCTGGCGCATTTCTGAACGAATAATTCCATTACCGGGCGGCTGGTCAGTAGGAGACTCAATTGAGTCTGGAGACTCCCATGTTCATCACATTATTGGCTGATGAATTCTAAGCTTCATGGGGTGTGTAATTGATAGAAAGTAAGTACATTTTTTGGGGGGGTGAACTACTCCTTTACGCCAGTGGTTCCGAAACCTTTTCCTGGATCAAGGCAAAACTTGGAAATCTAGAAAACGTTGGCGGCTCACTGATCTGACCTCTGACCCGTGGCACCGAGTGCCGCGCTATGAGCTTGTAGATCTGCTATTTTTTTGAAAAATCGTGAAAAGTTGTGCAAATATTTGAATATATATATATTTTTTTTTAAAGCGAACATTTATAACTCAAATATTTGCCTCTGGGGATTCTACAAATGTCTTCTAAAATCCTAACAAAAAACACATGGACACCCCCATCTCAGAATATTTTGTTCCAGGGACCCCCAGAAGCAAAGATTTGAGTTAAAAATGTATATGTTCAAAGATTTGCACACATTTTCAAGTTTCTTTTTTCCTCAAAAATGGCAGATATGAGCTTGTAGATCTGATATTTTTGAATAGCCAAAGAAATTTAAAAAATGACACGGATGCATTCCCGGATTGGGTCATCGGCGACAACCACGCGACCCAACCGTACGGCCCCCCCCTCACCTGCACGTCGTCGGACGACGGCTCGTAGCTGGCCCTCTTGAAGGTCTCGGTCACATTGCGGAGGATCTCCACGGAGGACAGGAGATCGCCGGCGTAGAAGTTCCTCCGCTGGGTGAGGTCCAGCAGGTTCTTGGTGACCTGGGACATCCCGTCCCCCGCCAGCATCCTCTGTCCCTTAGCAAGGTGCCCCTGAACCTCCAGAGAAAGGGAACAACAAGACAGAACTTGGGGCATAGGTGCTCTCCTGCAGGTTTGTGGGTTACACGCCGTGTTACACACAGGAGTAAATGAGCCACAAACAATGAGGACAGGAAATTACGCCCTCGAGCCGTCGCGTGTGACACATCTATGCCAAGTCAAAAAATATGTTCCGCCCGCAGATGTTTTGAAGTGGACCAGGTATGGAGGCGGGAGTTAGTAGAGCAGAAGGCACATTGTTTAAAAGGAAGTTCAACGGGGAAATAGCTTCTCTTTTTTTTTTTTGCATCGTTGGACATGGTCGTGTTCGCAAACTATTTTTGTTTTACTTTCGTGATGTACTTACGTAAAAAGGATGTGCCTTAATGCGTTATAATTGCCCTCTATAACTAAAATGTAAAATTTAAAAACGCCTTAAACGTTTTGTTTGTTTGAGAAATAGTTCATCTTTCGCTCAATGGGGACAACTCCCGTCGCACGTTGATGATGTCATTTGTCCACGTGTGGTCCAGCCCTGTGGAATGTATGGAAAGCGTGTGTGTATTTAAAATATTGTTTTGATGCTCATATTAACATAAGGAACAGGAAGTATTACAGTAAGTTGTTTTTTATTAGCACATGAATTCCATTGGGCTGGACCACAAATTGACAAATTACATCATCAACTTAGGATGGGACTAAAAGATGAACTATTTCTAAGATAGATCAAATATTTAAGGTGTTTTGAATTTTACATTTTAGTTATAGAGGGCAATTATAATGTATTATGGCATATAAGGCTTATTAGCCAGGGACCCTTTTAATATTTAATTCACACATTACACTTAAATCTTATAATTTTTAATTATTTATAATAATATTATAAATAATATGCACTCAGAAGATAAGTGAAATGTTATATAATAACATTTCACTTATCTTCTGATGCATAGAATGCAACAAGTCAAATTCCCTATATGATACATACTTGGCCAATAAATTCAGATTTGGATTCCAAATACAAGGACACTGATATTATGCAGCATCGTCACTCAACTACTTTATTCTGTTTCGAATTAATCTTCCGTGCCAACCTTGACAAGTGACAATTTGTTCTTTGCTGGGGACAATATGAAATGTAAAGCAGTTCTGCACGCACAACGTAATCGATCTCTCCCATTCAGCAACCCAACTTTTTTTATTTTATTTTCAAAAAGAAAGTGCCACGTATGAAGAAACACAAAGGACATTTCATATTAAATCATATCTGTTCCGGCGCAGGGGAGAGAGGGATACAGAGTTTAACAAAAGGATGAAGGAACATGCGACTCAGAAGGGAAATTGCCAGCAGCTCTAAATCAAAGACTTTTAAGGGCTTGGCGAGGAGCGTTCATTACACCGCGAAAAATGGTGAAATTAGTGTTTTAATTTGCTCCTCTATTGAAAGTGGTTAATCTTTGGCTACGCAGTGGGATGAGAATGGAGGGGACGGAGAAAACAGCGGGGAGTTAATTTATGATGCATTGGAAACGGAGGCCGGGGGAAGAGGGAGCTGACTTTGCACCTACTGATTGCTGCAAGTATCTGAATTCGTTTGTGATGCAGCGGGCATAGCTGGGCTGCTCCCAGAACGCCACGCCGCGATGGTCCAGGGAGCAACGCCGACTAGTGGTGCCTGAAGAGAGGAAACAGAGGGGAGGAGAGGAGAGGGGAGGAGAGGAAATGAGAAGAGACAAGAAGGCAGGAGAAGAGTGTAGAAGAGAGGAGATGGGAGGGGAGGGGAGGGGAGAGTGAGGGATGAGAAGGCAGATGGGGATACAGACACAGAAAAGGGTTGGGGGGGATGGGGGGATGGGGCGGGGGGAGGGGGGAGGGGGGATGGGGGATTAAGACCAGAGGAAATGCGAAGTAGTTGGGAGTCGGGGAAAAAAGAAGAAGGAGGACAAAAGCAAGAAGTGCAAAGAGTGAAAATATAGATTAATTCCTCTTCATGAGACATCTTTTTTCTCTTTCAATTTCTTTTCCTCGTCACCCACACATTTGTCAGTAGAGAGAGAGAGAGAGAGAGAGATGAAGAGAGAGAGAGAGAGAGAGAGAGATGAAGAGAGAGATACAGAGATGGGACTTATGTGGCAGGCAAATGCTGCAGTGTTTGTGCCATATACTATTGTGGGCAATATCCATGTATTTATATGGACATCCACAGCACACATACACACACACACACACACTGCTTCATTTACACTCCCTGTCCGAAAATAGCCGATCTACAAGCTCAGCTCGGCTTAGTGGTGGGTCGGCTATAATATATTCTGGGCCCGCGACACTGCTGTGTACGTCGAAGCACGAATCCGTCGCCTTCGCCAAGCGTGCCGTCGTTCATGCCATGATCGCTGTCAGGCGGTGGTGGAAAGTAACTAAATACATTTGCTTAAGTACTGTACTTCTTACTGCAATTTTGAGGTATTTGTACTTCACTTGGTAATTTCCAATACTTTTACTTCTACTCCACTACATCTCGGATCCAAATATTGTACTTTTACTCCACTACATTTATTTGAAAAATACTTGGCAGATATAAATTATTATATTATATTTTATACATAGGCTATTTGAAAATAGCAGATCTACAAGCTCACAACGCGTCGCTTCGCGACGCGTTGTGAGCTTGTAGATCTGCTATTTTCAAACATTTTAGTACTTTTACCTTTGATCCTTCAAGTATATTTTGATGCCAATACCTTTGTACTTTTATTCAAGTGACATTTTGAACACAGGCCTTTTTTACTTGTAACAGAGTATTTTTATATTGTGGTATTGCTACTTGTACTTAAGTGAAAATATCCGAGTACTTCTTCCACCACTGCTGTCAGGCTGTCTGTACCATGAACACGGCGGTCCTGAAATAGCAGAATATATAACATAATCTCCTCCTAGAAGGCGTCCAGCGCTGCATGCAGATCCTCTACCTCCACACACACTGTAGGGGCCTCCCAGCGCACCTCCCCAGCTGTCCACCTGCAGGGCTGCACTTCACACATCACCCCACCGCGTACATGCAGCCAACACACACACACACACACACACACACACACACACACACACACACACACACACACACACACACACACACACACACACACACACACACACACACACACACACACACACACACATCACCCCACCGCATACATGCAGCCAACACACACAGGTGCTTCACATCGCAAGGAAAACTCCCACGAGCACCCCACACTTCCTCTGGCCATCATAGCTTGTTCTTCTCTCTCTCTCTCTCTCTCTCTCTCTCTCTCTCTCTCTCTCTCTCTCTCTCTCCCATCTCTTCCACCCTCCCCCATCCCTCTCTCTCCCTACTACCTCTCTGTCTTTCTGTCTCTTTCCATCTCAATCTTTCTCGCTGTCTTGCTCTTTCATGTGTCTCTCTTTCTCTTCTCTTTCCCTTTCTATCTCTCAGTTTCTCTCTCCTTCCCGCCCTTTCCCTCTCTCTTCCTCTCTCTCTCCATCTCTCTCTATCTCTATTTCACTCCCCCTCTCTCTCTCTCTCTCTCTCTCTCTCTCTCTCTCTCTCTCTCTCTCTCTCTCTCTCTCTCTCTCTCTCTCTCTCTCTCTCTCTCTCTCTCTCTCTCTCTCTCTCTCTCTCTCTCTCTCTCTCTCTCTCTCTCTCTCTCTCTCTCTCTCTCTCTCTCTCTCTCTCTCTCTCTCTCTCTCTCTCTCTCTCCCACCCTCCCTCCATCCCTCTCTTGTCTTTCTATATCTCTTTTTCTTTCTCCCCTTCTATCTCTCTTTCCATCTCAATCTTTCTCTCTGTCTCTCTCTTTCATGAATCTCTCTTTGTCTTCTCCTTCCATGTCTTTCTCTCCATTTCGCTCTTTCACCCTCTTTTTGGCTCTCTTTACGTCTCTCTTCCTCTTTCTCTCCATCTCTCTCTCTCTCCCTCTCTCTCTCTCCCTCCCTCTCTCTTCCCCTCCCTCTCTCTTGCCACACAAAGAGGCAGATAGATCAAAAACCACCCTCGTAGACCTCCTTGCTCCAACAGCTACCTCGTGGCGATATGCACCGAGGACATCAGTGGACACGAAACCGCCCACCGCCCCCCCCACCACCACCCCCCCGCTGTGCGATGCACCCATGCAACAAGAGGACTGTGTAGCCAGAGGCAAGCAGGAGAGGACGCCCACCCCCCCCCCCCCACACCCCCCAACTACACACCCCACTGAGCACCTTACCCCCCCCCCCCCCCACACCCCCCACCCACACTGACTTCACCTGGGCCATTTTATCACGGTTTATAACACAGTTAAATCCTCAGTAGCGGGCCGAGAGCGCTCGAATGGAAAACCGAATGGACCCGTACGGGTCCATTCGGTTTTCCATTCGTGCGCTCTCGGAGTAAAATGAACGCTGAGGATTTTTTTTTTACTGTGCACAGCGGCCAGGTGCCATATCTTTAAAGCTGCAATATGTAAGATTTATGTTCTTCACAGGGATTCAAAAACCCATGGTCTCTTCCCACGCGGGAGAATTTCTACCACTGAGCTTACACCACGGAACGAGGGGGGATATCTCGCTTTGAGCTTCAGCCAGTGTAGTAGCCCTAGTAAGGGTCTAAGGCTATTGTTCAGACTGGCGGCCCAAATCAGATTTTTTGCCTATCCAGATTAGTTTTTTTTTAATCAAGTCTGAATAGCCTATCAGATTCGAATCACATTCGTAGGTAGTTTGAAATGTGATTCAAATCTGGTTCCTAAAGATGTGTCTGTCTGGACTGAAACTACAAAGCTGCACGACTGTAAACCAAAGCATCACACACCTATGTTTTTATGCCGTTACCACAGTAACCAGTGCAGATATGTCAACGACGTCTGAATACAAAAATCACCGGCAAACAACACTAAAGATCATATTTGACAAACAAATTGGATTTACCTGCACTCTAAACAAAGCCTGCATTTCTCAACAGAAGTGTAAATTTGCCATACATATTGAATACAATAAAAAACCCTATTCTTTCAGAATTTTTCTTGCTAGTCTTGGCTTAGAGAGGGCAGAGAGAGACGGCGAGAGACATGCAGCAACGGTGCCCAGGAATTGTACAGGACTTGCATCAGAGCCTAATATGTGGTAGTACGCACCTTAACCACTTGGCTATCAGCGCCCCGGGTTGCACCTTTAGGCAATGTTCTGTTTCTACTCATCCTAGTCTAGTAACATAGTTGATATAACCTAAGTGTAAGGACCTTGTGCACAGCAACACCTCCAAGCACCTGGCAATGGTCAAAACTGTTCTCTTCTTACTCCCCCACTATTCCTCCTCCTTTATCTTGTTGTTTTGTATTACTATTACCAATGCTGCTACACAGGTATAGGTTTGGGACCCGGAACCGGAGGAATCCGAGGAACCCGATCTAACATTGAGGAACTGGAATCGATTCCATCACATTTAGGAGCCGTTTCCGTAACCGTTTTTTATCACATTGTCAGAGCTGGTATGTGTGGACTTCACGTCTGCTGTACAATTACAATACCGGTCGTTCACAAAACCTTTTAATTTCAAGTACCGCCATAACTCTGAGAGTTACAGACCTCTAAGGGTCCATTTGGAACCCCCTATTGGGATCGTTAAAGGGAATCGTTAAGGAATCGGAATCGTTAAAATCCTAAAGGATCCCAAACCTTATACACAGCGCCGTGATTTGGGGTTCTAGGGGAAGGCAATTGCCACCCTCCATATTTTGAGCGTGTCATTACAGGCAATTATTACTTTTTTATGTTTTTTTATTTTTTCCGCATCCCGGTGCACTGTGAGAGCTTGTAGATCGGCTATCTTTGCTATTTTTGCAAGCAGACTTAACCCATTAAGACCTGGGACGTATCTGTGTCATTTTTAGATTTGAGCTAAAAAAAGCATTATTTTACACTTTGGCTATTCAAAAATAGCAGATCTACAAGCTCGTAGCGCGGCACCGAGTGCCGCGCTACGAGCTTGTAGATCTGCTATTTTTGAAAAATCGTGAAAATGTGTGCAAATCTTTGAATATAATATATTCAAAGATTTGCACTCATTTTTCACGTTAGAAAATGTTCGCTTTAAAAGAAAATATTATTATTGTAACTCAAATCTTTGCTTCTGGGGTCCCTGGAACAAAATATTTTGAGATGGGGGTCCGCGGCCAAAAACATATCATTTTGGGGGTCCTTGACATGAAAAAGATTGAGCACCACTGATATAGAAACGTTTGTAGACATTTGTAGAATCGGCTTCAGGTCTTAATGGATTAAGTGGTCATTTCTTTGCCACCCTCTAGTTTTTATGAAATGACGTCTCTGCTAATACAGTGCCTGAGGAGCAGAACAAAACATAAAAAAACGTGACAATAGAGACCACCTTGTAACCTTGTCTTGCCAACGTACCCTTTCCACGGCAGCCATTTTGACGGGCAAACAATAACAGCTGGAGGTAATAATAACGTTAACTGTGGGGCGTGTTTCCTTTAGGCGTGAGTGTGTGCCACTCACAATTAGCGTTATTGCCTTGTTCAGCAGCGCTCACCAGTGAAAATGGACGTTGTGGAAAAGGGTCCGTATTATGTGTAGAGCCAAAAAGCCGTGTACAGTAGCTTACTTGCACAGTTCAAATCGCTATTAGCAATCATAATTAGAGACACGCACACATTTGTTGGACAACTTGCTTTTTTTCCCTTCTTTA
This sequence comes from Gymnoscopelus microlampas, assembly GCF_963454915.1. Classification (NCBI taxonomy): domain Eukaryota; kingdom Metazoa; phylum Chordata; class Actinopteri; order Myctophiformes; family Myctophidae; genus Gymnoscopelus; species Gymnoscopelus microlampas. Next base: position 17,729,414 of record NC_139950.1, read on the forward strand.
CTCGATTTGGTTTGTGAAATGCTTTCTGTTGCCATGGCACAGATGAGCGTACAGGTTTGTGGTGGTGTAAGTATCTAAGTGCATTTATACTGAAAATGTAACATTTTGAATGCAGGCCTTTTACTTGTAATGGAGCATTTTTATGTCGTGGCATTGCTACTTTTACTTAAGTACAAATATGTGAGTACTTCTTTCACCACAGCGCCAGCACTGCAGCACCTCAGGAAGCAATATAATATAAAGTAAATTAAAAGTACCTCAACATCGTACTTAAAGGTTTTCTCTTCTAGGCCGGATTTGAACCCGGTTTCCTGTGCGAGTGCTGACATTTTTACCATTGAGCTAATAGAGCCTATCAAATGGGACATAATGAGCACTTTCTACATTTGGTACTTCAAGTACGTTTTGATACCAATACTTTTGTACTTTTACTCAAGCCAAATTTTGAATTCCGGACTTTTACTTGTAACAGAGTATTTCTATATTGCAGTATTGATACTTTTACTTAAGTAAAAAAATGTGAGTACTTTTCCACCACTGCATGAGGAGTAAATGTACTTAATGACTCTCCGCCCCTGCTGACAGGTTGTAGGCGCGCGGCCCTCTGCAGTGTGTGTGTGAATGGAAAGTGTTTGACTGGAGGAGACAGGGCCTGGGATTAAATCACGCTGTGAAACCCGTAATGTAGCCACAGCTTCCAACAGTTTATGGGAAAGGCAGGCAGCAGCAGCGGCGCCCCTGGCACGCGTTTGGATCGGCACATCTGACCTGCTGATGATGATTCATCTGTACCGTTTGATACCGCCGCGGTCGGGGCAAAAACCTTGTATGTCCATTGAACACAGTGGTGGAAAGTATATTTACTCAAGTACTGTACTTAAGTACACTTTTGAGGTGCTTTTACTTCTACTCCACTACATCTCAGAGGCAAATGTTGTACTTTTACTCCACTACAATTATTTGAACACTTTAGTTACTAGTTTCTTTGTAGAAATAAATTATTACATTATAAAACATGCATTAACCACTTTAGCCCTATTTTATACCTAGGCTATTTTCAAACATTTTAGTACTTTTACTTTTGGTACTTTAAGTACATTTTGATACCAATACTTTTGTACTTTTACTCAAGTGCATTTTTAATTACGGACTTTTACTTGTAACAGAGTTACTACATTGCAGTATTGATACTTTTACCACAGTAAAACATTTGAGTACTTTTTCCACCACTGTCTAAAACCATTATGCAGACCATTTTAGCTTTCATTTCAAAATTTGTATTTTTTTAAATGGCGAAAATAGCCAATCTTTTAGATGAGCTGTTTTTGCTACTTCTGTGCAACACTGTCATGACAAAGTAGAATATTTTTCAAGTATGGAGATACAAGGTTTCTACCCGACAGAGACGATATGTTTTACATTTTCTTAACCCATTAACCTGTTAAGACCTGAGGCCGATTCTACAAATGGCTTCCAAATCAGTAGTTCTCACACTTTCAAGATTAAAAAAGAAACATGTCAAAAATAGCAGATGTACAAGCGCTGCAAGCTTGTACATCTGCTATTTTAATGCTATTTTCAAAAAATGACACAGATGCTTTCCCGTTTTTAATGGGTTGACATGAGCTTGTGGATTTAGCTACAGTATTTTAAATTTCTTCATATGTTTTGAAATTCTTTTAAAATATATTAGCGCCTATACGATATATGAGTGAATAACTCAACTTGTGGCCAATATTTTGGTATACGCACCACACACACATTTGTTAAATGGGTGACAATGGAAGAAGTGTTGAGACCATTCGTCTTGTTTTTCAACACTTCAGGGTCGCAGCGATCCTTTACCGTATGTCAAGAACGGAGCGTCTGCAATCATTTTACCAGGACGGCCCCAAATTCCGCCATAATATATCTCACAGTGCTAAAGACTCTCAGCAATGATCGCAGCTTGAGCTGTCTGATGATGAGACATTTTGTCCGTGCCCTTTAAAATAGTCAGATCTGCCAGATCTGTTTGGCTCCGTTCCCAATTTTGGAGGAGCCCTAGACCACCTATTACCAATGTTTTGAATAATGATAATTATTAATCTATTTTGTAAAATAAAAAAAATATAAAGCAAACAAATTAAAGTTTATAACAAATAAACATACCGGTAACTAACTTCATTGATAGATAAAACATTTATCTATCAGAAATGCTGCTCTACAAGTTCACTACGCGTCACGAAGCGTCACGACATGACACGTTGTGAACTTGTACATTTATTTTTGAAAGATTTCATAAGGTTCAAATCTGGACACACGTCATCGGCTGCATAATTGCCGATAGCGATGTCGCCAAAAAAGTCAAATAATGTCCGATATGGAGCACCAACAGCTAAGTGGTTAAGCCATTTGAAAATAGCCGATCTACAAGCTCACAATGTGTCGCGATACGACGCATTGTGAGCTTGTAGATCTGCTATTTTCAAAATATGTTTATATATTTTTTTGAAAACTTGTGAAATGGGACATTCTGCATAATGAGTACGTTCTACTTTTGGTACTTTAAGTACATTTTGATACACTTTTGTACGTTTACTCAAGTAAATTTTGAATTCCGGACTTTTACTTGGCACAGAGTATTTCTACATTGCAGTATTGATACTTTTACGTAAGTAAAAAGTCACACCCTGTGTGAAGGAAGCGGTGCCTTTGATGAGCCCTGTATTGATGTTGTCATCAATATTTGTTTATGTGACAGACACACACCCGGACAGACACACACCGGACAGACACACGGACAAAGTCAGATATAGAGCGGTTGGCACCGCTAAAAATGTGAATACTTTTTCCACCACTAAATAAAGGCAAGAAAAGCCCCCCAAAAATATTAAAAAGTGCCGATATATATCGGCCAGGCTCTAATTTTGCCCATATCCTTACCTGTGGCATTGGGGGGACATCGGTTGAAGGCCAGTTCCCCTGAAGGAGTCCGTCTCCACACCATGGATACCGCATAATCCTCAGGACAAATCTCATACGGTGCTAAGGAAATAAAAAGAAGGGGTTGAATGAAGTAGCCTACCCAGAGGAAAAATCTGCTTCTCATTTTAATCTCAGATGCTTCTCTTGAGCAACCAGCTTTTATTTCTCATTTGAAGATCACTTAAAGATCACCTATGTCTTTTTATGGCTCCTAACTTGAATACTAGGATCCGTAAGCGAGACATAGGGGGAGACAGGGGTATATACATTAGAGCTGTATTTGAGAGATACATGAGGAATAGACAAGATACAATAAGAGCTGTATTTGGGAGATAAATGAGACATAGGCGAGATACATTAAGAGCTGTATTTGGGAGATAAATGAGACATAGGCGAGATACATTAAGAGCTGTATTTGAGTGATACATGAGACATAGGCGAGATACATTAAGAGCTGTATTTGAGAGATACATGAGACATAGGCGAGATACATTAAGAGCTGTATTTGAGTGATAAATGAGGCATAGGTAAGATCTCCCTATTGGCTTTGTTAAGTCTCTTTAGCTTCTCATTGAGACATACATTAGCAATAATTGAGATTTAATTTCCCATTTCTCACTGAGGTATAAATGAGTGAACATGCTAATAAATATTTAAAAAGCAGCATTAATTGTGGCAAAAACACATTTATTGAAGTATCCACAAACAGCAGGCAGCTTTAACATATATTTATATGTACAAAAACAAAAATGTATTGGCATCAATTTACATAAAAGTTGAAACTTAGGTATACTGGGAGTGGGGAGACTAAAACTAAGACGAAAAATGTTCTACCTTTTTCCACTGACAAACTAAATGGAAACTAAATAAAAGCTATGATGACTAAATATACTGACAATTTCGTCAACAAATAACTAGACTAAAATGTTAGGAAGGGACTAGTGGACAAGCGATCTAGTATATGTCATCTTACAATTAGTTGCATGCTGAAAATTGCAGATCTACAAGCTCACGTGTTGTGAGCTTGTAGATTGGCTATTTTCAGCAAGTGTAACAGTCATTACGACGGCATCAAGGCCCGACAAAATACATTTTTAGTCAACTAAATCAACTGTAGATTTAGTCGACTAAAATCTTATGACATTTAGTTGACTAAAACTAGACTAACACTAAAACATTCCAGGTGACTAAACTAAGTGAAAACTATTCAAGAGACTAATGACTAAAACTAAAATCTGCTGCCAAAAACACTGGGGAGTACTTTGCAGCACGGCTCCGGCTCCGTTGGTCATGGCTTTCTTCAAGCCCTCTTCACTGAAACCATTGGTCCATGATGCCAGAGAGGAACACCGCAAGACGTATTCTGCAGACAGAGAAGATGACATGACACAAGTCAGTCAACATGGGTTTCCCCCGGTTAAATATATACATTTTAAAGACTATATGACTCTACAGACTGAGCACAGCATAGCCACAGACGAGGCCAACCTGGTTCAGAGTGTACTGTACGTCCCACCAGCGCAACATGTTGGAACATGCATTTTTTTTACTGCACAAAGGCAGCCAAATTGCCCAATGATAATGTATTGGTGACATCATAAATTGAGAATATAATTTACAAAACCAAGATTTGTCAAGGATCAAGTATATTTATATGTCCCAAGCTGGGCCTTTCACAGCAGATAATAAACGCCCTAAAACACAATACAGTAAGACAGACATGTGTATATTGTCACAAGATACCCCCAACAATCTTTCTAGCCCCCTTAAAAGGAGAATTCCATGCTAGAATGCTTTCTTACCTTTCTTTGTAGTTGTTACGTCCCCACCAAAGAGGTCCAGGTGTTTATTTTATGCAAAAACTCCTTATTGCCTATTTCCCCTACCATAGGCCCTCAATGAATTGTATTGAATGGAATGGGGCTATGGGGTGTTGTGCTAATTCGCTCATTTCCATCGAAATAAGTAGTAAAGTGTGCCGCTTGGGATATTATTTACATTATGAAAAGAGGATATATACAAAAATAATAATAATTTTGAGCAAAAGAAATAAGCGAATTAGCACAACACCCCATAGCCCCAGTCAATGCAATTCATTTAGGGCTCATGGTAGGGGAAATAAGGCCAATAAGGAGCTTTTGCACAAAATAACACCTGGACCTCTTTGGTGTGTACTTAACAACTACAAAGAAAGGTAAGAAAGCCTTTTAGTATGGAATTCTCCTTTAAGGGCATTTTTCTGTCTAATACCTAGATTATCATACCAGCAAATAGCAGCAAAGTATATGACAGATTCAATGAAGGCTCTATATCATTGATTTGTTTACCTGAAACCTGGCTAACTTCCTTAAACAGAAAAGGCACTGCTGGCCTTTCTTGCAAACAATTTCAGTATTGGAATCGAATTTCAGACGATTGTCGATTATGGTCCCAAGATATCTATAAGTGGTTACCAACTCCACTGACTGGCCATCTATAACACTACTCTGAGGAACTAGTGGTGTGACAAATACTTACTGAACAGTGCATCCCTCTTCGCCTCATCCAGTTTGTTCTTCCCCTCTGGGATGACACCATGCTTTCCGCATATGACGGCATTGCGGCACTCCTCATGGGTGAAGAACACCTCGAACAACGCGTGGAATAGCCTCTTGCAGTCCTTCCTGGCACGCTGGTGTATGGCTGCCAGCTGCACAGAGGAAATCAACTGTCCACAGCCTGTGAATAGAGAGCGAGCAATTAACCAACTGCATTTTAAGACATCAGTTTTGCACTTGTAAGGCTCAGCTACATTGACCCCTTTCTGCGCTCAGTGCACCATGAAAACAGACAACTGTGACCTTCTGAAAACTTCACTATCTAGTTGCAGCTCACAACACGGATCACTCGCTACCAAGAACGTCAGGTTCAGTGTGAAATGTATGGCAAACGTAAACATCCATACCTGGATATAGCTCCTGCTGCCCGAGACTGGACACTCCAGACTCTAGGTCACCAGGGTGATAAAGCCCTTCAGTGCGTCTAGTTGCTCAGAGCCTAGAAAAAAGACAAAAAAATCGGAGTCTACTGAGTGTATTTGTAAAACAATAAGATTGAGTACTGTTCTATATAGCTCTACAGTCTATTCTGATAGCAGTCATTGATGAGTATTTGTTCAGTAGCAGGGGTCGATCTCCCCTGCTCTTCAGAAAATTTAGGGATATTTTGGGATACCAAAGTTTTCCAGTCATGTCAGAGAACTCACAAAAGAGGTACAGGATAAAGTAAAGTTTCAAGTGAGACAAAGACATTAGCAGACAACTGAAAACTGCAACATTACAGGCAATAAAACTTACTGATACTGGAGAGCACAGTGGTTATCCTCCTCAACTGGAGCTGGAGCTTCTCCACCTCAAACCGACAAGAGTCGCAAGGCTGCCACCCTTGACCCTCTGGTATGCTCTGGTCCGATGGATTTGGTTGACCTGGAAAGATTGAAAGCACGTCAAAAACTGTAAAGAAAAGTAAAAAAAAAAAAAAGTAGAACGCAAAACTCATCTATGAATCCTGAATTTGAAGGACAACAGTGCCAAGTCTACTGACACTTAGCTGAGGAACCACACCTTCTACTGGAGCATCACTGGACGGAGATGGAGGTTGCAGTACACTGGGTGTTTCTTGGTTCCACTGATCCAAGTCCATATATGTAGCTGCATACGGCTGTGCAGAAAAGAGAAAAGGCCCTTAATTGTACTTGGTCAAAAATCATCAAAACTATAGGCTACTATACAAGCTCATAGCGCAGCACCGAGTGCTGTGCTCCGAGCTTGTAGGTCTAAATGGGTTAAGAAAGACATACCTCATCAACAGGTCGGCAGGCCTGTGTAGAAGAGGCTGGAGTGTATGGCTGTAGATCGGGGTAAAAGGTATCACAAGGTTGCAGAGACATAGAAAAGTAACCTTAGTTTGTAGTCTGTCAAAGATCTTTAAAAAATAGCTATGCCTTTATGCAATGCATTGTGGATTTTAGATAGACCAATCAAAAGCAATGTGGAATGTAATACAAGTCACAAATAAATTCAATCTAAAGAAAACATACCTCTTCAACAGGTCGACAGGCCTGTGTAGAGGCCGGAGGGCATGGCTGTAGACCATAGTTAAATGGGTCATAAGGCTGAGAGACAGAAAAATTACATTAGTTTGTAGTCTGTCAAAGATCAGTACAAATACATTTACTAAATGAAGTTGTGTTCAATGGAGTGTTGTGTTCATCACATAACATTCACCACAGTATAAATACACCCGAGATCAGTTGACTCAAATGAATTCCCCCCTCCTCCCCAACAAACCTTTTCATCCACAGCTTTGCCCTGCGATACTGTTAAATTTGAGCAGAAGGTGTGGTCTCTTACTACTAGTGAACCAACACTTACAGCATATCTGAAATGTTACAAAGTCTCAACTTAAATGTAGACATTAAATGTATTGAAAACATTTTACCGTGTCAAGAGCTGGGCAGAGGGCCTGGGGAAAGACCGGTGTGGCCCAAGGGCTAGCCCCACTTGAAAACGGATCATAAAGCTGGAGACATAGCAAAATAACATTAGCGGTAGTTTGTAGTCTGTCAAATTGAAAATCTACAGCCAATTGTAGATTAACTAACCAACACTTACGACATTTTTATCTTTAACCCATTTTGTACGGGACCCCTTTTGGTGTTTTAAGCATTATGTTATACTTTAGCTATTGAAAAATAGCAGATCTACAATCTCATAGCGCGGCACTTTTTGAAAAAACGTGAACATGTAGTGCAAATCTTTGGATATATTTTTTCAGAGCGTTTTTAACTGAAATCTTTGCTTCAGGGGGGTCCCTGGAACAACATATTTTCAGATGGTGGTCGGCGGCCAATTACATATAATCTTGGGGGTCATTGACATAAAAATGTTTGAGAATGACTGACATAGAAACAGGGTTTTTTCAGAAAACTGTCAGGATTTAGAAGACATTTGTAGAATCGTTCCCAGGTCTAAATGGGTTAAGTAAAGACCTTACATAGTATTGAAAAGAACATTGTACCGTGTCAGGAGTCTGTGGACAGAAGCCCTGGGTATGGACTGGTGTGATGGCCTTAGGGCTTGCTAGCTGTGGTGCAGACCATTGAGCAGAAGGCTGGAGAGACATGAAATCTAACATTAGAAAAAAATATCTGAAAATAAACCAAAACAAAAAAAGAGAAAAAGGGCGTGGAACCAAAACATGGAGGTAGACTCTTGAGGCATAAAACTCACACGGCAAACAAGTCCGTTAAGGAGATGGCAGATGTCAAAAGTCCATTCAGGCAGGAATCAGGATGTCTAAACCAGCAGGCATCCACCGGGGTGAGGAACTCATGGTTGGAAATCAGTGACATGACAATCTGGAAGGGCACAAAAAAGAACAATATAAGTATTGAAAGCTGATTATGAGGTGTAGGTGGGAAGACAAGCAGAGAAGGTCAGGTATCTACAGGGCTGAGAATTGGGGACAGTTGTCATGTGAGACAGGTGATGAGGAAAGGTGTGTGGACAGTTAGAAGATGGCAGGTCTGGGGAGGTGAGGGGCAATCCAGAAACTGCCCTGTGATCCTTTCTTCTTACATTAGTTGACTTTCCCTTTTCTGAACAACACCTAATAGGTAAAGTCCTTTTGCACACCTACTTACAAAGGACATGCAGTTACACAGGAGATGACAGCCAACGTAGAGAAGAAAATAAGTGGTCCTGCACACCATATTCAATTACTTAAGATTTATTTGAGGATTTTTTTTTGCTTAACTACCTAATGAAGGTCAGCTAATCGAAACGTTCTTACAAATAGATAAATAAAATGTAACTACGTCTGAACAACTCCTAAAATCAGAGCCTGAGATAGAGATCTAAAAAAAACGAATTAAGTAATAAAACTCTACTAAAATATGACCATGACAATGTCATTCATATAGTGGGGAAGAGAATGGTCCAAATGTTTTGCACATAACTTACACTCAAAGCCAATCGAAGTCCATCAATTGCTTCAGGAGGGAGGAGACAGGAGGACAAACCCACTTTTCTGACTGAGCAGCTTTGTTGTTTGGTGCCACCGCCAAATTGCGCCAATGGGTTGATCCCAACGAAACATCTGAAATCACAAAACACATATGGAAAAGGTGCACTCACAGCTGTTCTACAAGAGAGCACATCTTTCGAGTTACACATGATGGTTCTACTTCAAGCAGAAAGTTACCTTTGAATGAATTCCAGTGTGTAACAGGCGTGCTCCTCCTGGTACACCAAAGTTGTAATAACTGGAAAACTGCCATTCCAGCCAGGAAGTTGATCTGTGGAGCCACAACGACCGACCTCAATGCTCAGCATCCATTGTGTAGCTGTGAGAACTTCACCTAAAGATAATTTGACATATATGGTTTGCATGTTAACAGTGTTTGTCTGTTGCTTTCCACATAACAATAGACTGTTAAATTAAAACATGACCTCCATATAGTCTCCGTATTTGCAATGCTTTAAAACAGATTAGAAAAAAACAGTAAAAAGTGTGCAGACTAAACTCAGTGTTAATTTAACTGTCTTAAGCCGGGGTCTTCAACAGGGGGTCCGGGACCCCTAGGGGGTCCTCAGAATAACTACAAGGGGTCAGAATTACTACAGGGGGTCCGCCAAATCTTTGTGTGATATGATTATATGTTAATTTAACTGTCTTAAGCAGGGGTCTTCAACAGGGGGTCCGGGACCCCTAGGGGGTCCTCAGAATTACTACAGGGGGTCCGCCAAATCTTTGTGTGATATGATTATTTATTTTACCTTAACCAATTGAACCTTAGCATCCCTTTTGTGAGGAGAACTTTAGCCAAAAATAGCAGATCTACAAGCTCACAACGCCTCACGCTGCAAGGCGTTGGGAGCTTGTAGATCAGCTATTTTTGGCAAAGAGGGAAAAAGACCAGACCAAGTAAACAAAAAAAGTTTAATCTGAAACACAATTTTATACAATATAGAGGGGGTCCCTGCCTCATCTCTCTCAGCTAGGGGGTCCATGGCCTGAAAACGTTGAAGACCCCTGGTCTTAAGGATCCATTCATTCCATTGGTACATTTGTACTCTCTTTCCCTAAATTAAATGATTTTACTTTGTACTGTAGGTTCAAAACAAAATTCATAGATGTAATAATAATAATAATAGTAATAATGAATTACAGTTAAAACAAATGAGGCCAACATTAGCTGTCACTGATATGGTCTGATTTATACCTGAAATAAACAATGACATCATGCACCACATGGAAATTAATATGCTAATGCCATGTCTAAGACTGTGTTGCACGCCCCAAAAAACGGATTTAAAAGCTCACAATGCGTCGCTGTGAGCTTGTAGATCAGTGATGTTTGGGCATGCGCGAGTCTGTATAACCCCCTGTATTATGACAGTCATGACGAAACGTCAACCTGGTGTTTGCACGTTCTCCATGTAATGCCCTACATCTACATTAACGTTCAGATTTCAAATATAAAGTGCTTACCCCATGGTCACGGATGTTACAATCCACTTCGGGTCGGTGTAAGTACCCGTATATTCCGGATTGTTAAAAAAAAAGCATTTTAATCCGATCGGTGGCCATTTTGTCATAGAGTTATAATGTAACAGAGTGCAGTACTCCTCCCAACCGATAGGGTCAAGTAGTTGAAAGCGTACAGAAATACGGAGAAAATGGCCATCGATCGAATTAAAATGCTTTTTATTGAACAATACAGACGATACGGGTATTGCTGAGTGCCCGAATAGACTTGTAACATCCGTGACCATAGATTGAGCACTTTATATTTAAAACCTGAACGTTTATGCAGATGTACAGGTTGTAAATGGAGAAAGTGCAAAAAAATGGTTGAAGTTCGGCCGTGACGCTCGTGATGGACGAGCGTCGTGTGATCCATAGCTAATACACGACAAATGCACGACGTTTACGATACTAACAAGTTGGATAACACACTTTAATTCATCAGTAATTCATCTTACCTGTTATCTAGTAGAGTAGAAGCACCGAAGCAACTGGTTTGTAAATAAATGTTCGCTTAGCCGACGGTTAGTTAGTTTCGTTTCTGAACCCGCCCGGCCGGTAGGTCTGGTCAGGTTCTCAACCTGTGGGTCGGGACCCCCAGGGGGATCCCCACCTGATTGGGGGGGATCTGTAGGTGGCAGTGACAGTGAAGTGACAATTTAAGTAACCCTTTTAATACCTAAAAAAAAAAAGAATTACTGCATCAAAAGTAATCAACAAACTATATTAAAAAAATGGTCGAAGAAAAAAAAGAAAATAGCTGATCTGCAATAAGAAGTTATAGATTTTTGAAATAGTTCAAAGTTAAGCTTTTCTCACATTTTTCAAAAATATTTTTTTTAAATTAAAAAACATGTTTTCAGACTCAAAAGAGGACGCTGAATCGAATAGGCTAGGTCTCGATTTTGTATGACCCTTATAAAGCGGTTTAAACAAGCGTTAAAGTTTCATAAACTTGGAAGCTTTTTTCACAAACATATTATTATTATTATTATTTTATTTTGACCCTTCCACCCTCTTATTTAGATGATTTTGAGTCGAATGATAGGTTACACAATAGTCTAGTATTGTTTAATAGGGAAGTTATAGATTTTTGAAATAGTTCAAAGTTTATCTTTTCTCACATTTTTTTAAAATATTTTATTTTTAAATTTAAAAACACTTTTTCTGACTCAGAAAAGGACGCTGAATTGAATGGAATAGGTCTCGATTTTCTAGGACCTTGGGAAATACAAAAGCTCACCAAAAAGATTGGACGTTGACTTTTGTCACAAAATTTAGCACAAAATCTGGAACTAATCGCTCCAGATATTTTTTTAAAATCTAAAACTTCTCTCCATCCATATTGAGAGTAAGCCGGATATTTTGGCACCAGCCCTGATTTTTTTTGACACTGATAAAGCTCAAAGTTCAGCGAAAAGACTGCAAAGGTCAACTCTTGTTAAATTTTTAGAAATTGTATTTTTCTTCGAGACTCTGGTTTTAGACAAATATGATGACACTGATTCCAAATATTTACGTTTTATTTTTCTCGGAAAACAGGAAGTGCCTCAAAAGGCCACTTCCTGGTTGGTTTTAGGGTGTTCCAGGCCCGTGATTTCCCCGATATATTTTTTTCCTAAATCTACACGTAAAATAATGCCAAAAGTCGAGATGATCAAACCCTGATATCAAATCATGATTTAATTATCCTTTAATTGGCTATGGTTACGGCTTCGCTATCTTGCTCAATATCTCGAATACGATAAGGACTTAGGGTCCACTTTTTGGATATGTTGTACAACTGGCTGAGACGCACGCATGGATGTCTTGTTTGTCCCGTTACGGCACTTTTTTGTTTTTTGACTTTGTCCTTTGGTATGGTCTTAAGGTTTAAGACTCTATGAGCCTTCCGAAAGTATAGAAGGTCAACTTAGGAGTGTCGTACCGTGACAAACAAGACATCCACGTGTGCGCCTTAGCGAGTTGTACAACATATCCAAAAGGCGGATTCTAAAGATGTATGGTTATTGAGATATGTCACTTTATTGCACGTATTAACTTGACATTGGACCCTAGCCAATTAAGGAGAACGGTATGGCCGTGTGTGAGGAGAGTTATATGTCCGCGTTCGGGGTGACGCGCTGGCCCAGAGTTTGGTGTTCAATTTCGTTTTTAATCCTTTCAAACAGTTTTTCACTATTATCTCGGCCCCTAGGGGGCGCCAAAACTATCGGACAATGGATTCTCGATCAGTTTTTCATCCCGAACGCGCCAATATAACTTTCCTCACACACGGACAAGCGGTTCTGAAAATTGATAACATTTATATATTATAATAAATAAAATGTTAAAAAAATAAATTGTAGTAAACATTTTTAAGTTAAGCCAAGTATACATGATTAGAACATTCTTAAACATTCGACAATCAAGTCTAATATTTCTATAAATGCTACAAATTGCTACAAAACCTGTATATCCAGTCATTTTGGGGCATAAACAAGAAGTTGTAGGATAAAATTAATTATGATGATGATAACTGATAATGATGATGATTGTAAGAGCCATAACGAGCTTAGGTCATGATGACCTGATTTTGCATTGATCTTAATTGTGCCAAGTTATTGCAGCTGTGTGTAATGCCTTAATGATTATGTGCAGCAGTGTACTGTTGATTGAATGTTTGTGATTGGTGCTCTTTTGTTTGATCATTAGTCTTTTGCTGTGCTGTTTGAGTTGTGTCAGAAGAAGCTAAAGTTGAAGCTGAGAGCACACATTGTTTTTACCACTACACCACTACAAGAACCACTTGCTGTATGCCTTATATTTTTTTGCTTTAATACCAGTAAAGTCTCTAAAACCAGATACAAAGTGCGTCGTGCGTCAAATTACGTGCTCACCTTTTTATGAAGATATGCTTTGAAGGAAAAGTAAATAAAGCAGTCATGAGACTCGCGGAATGCAGTGATACCGTTCCGCGACTGCCGCCACGTTAATATTGGAGTGTCGGGTTTATATCCTTAACCCAGCGAGGTTGTAGCCTACATAACTCTCTATGACATAACACAAGCTACTGTAAGTTTGTAGACCTCACTGTCCATGCATGGGCATAACACGGTCTGTCCCCCTTTCGTCCATACATGGGCGTAAAAGTCTGTCCCCCTTTCGTCCATACATGGGCATAAAAGGGAATTTATTCTGGGTCTGGCAGAACCAGGTCTCCTGGTCTTGTTGTATTTGTATTTCATAGTAAGTCCCAGAAATAATGAATTCATTCCTTATTGGTGTCAAATGAGATATCCTGAAGGCTTTAACAAATTGTTAATAATAACTGAAATTAAAATCACTGATACTGGACATTTTGTCTTGTGGAAAAAGGAGAAATGTCCAATTACATTGGACTTTTTTAGATTTTAACATAAATGGTAAATGGTGCATTTATATAGCGCCTTTATCCAAGGCACTTTACATAGATTGTGCATCAATTCACCCATTCACACACCGATGGCGGCGGAAACCATGCAATGCACCAACCAGCACATCAGGAGCAATATACTGTAGAGGTTCAGTGAAACCGGGTTTGAACTGGCAACCTTGTGGTTACCATCCAGCCACAGTGAGCCACTCTACCCCTGAGCCACTGCCACCCATAAATATGAATAAATATGCTTATAATGACTTAACTATTATATAATTGATATGTGCTAATTGGATCACCAAAATGATTTGTCTATGATGAATAATAAATTAAAGAGTCTTTTGAGTCATTTCTAGTGGTCAGACTTTGGTAGACTTTTGATATGTTATGAATAATTAAGGTCTGGTGCCTATCTGAGTCTTATGGGATTTGATCGATCTCAGTATTAAAGAGCTCTAAATGAGATTATGTTGAGCTCTCACTCTGAGCTATATTTGAGAAGCAACAATTCTGCTATACTGAGCAACATTTAAGCCATTTTTGATATCTCCTGTATAGCTCAACAGAGCTCCATCTGAGACATACTGAGTCTATTTCTCAGGAGAAAACAATGAGAAACATACATTTGAGATGCAACAATGCTGCTACATTGAGCAACATTTAAGCCATTTTTGAGATATCCTGTATGGCTCATCAGAGGTTCCATCTGAGACATACTGAGTCTATTTCTCAGGAGAAAACGATGAGAAACAGGAGCCATAAGCTGATATCTCCTTTTTGCCTCACATTTATCTCATTTATGGCTTAAGAAACAAAGGAGCCAGAGATGAGAGCTCAAACTTGGATTATGCTTTCCTCTGGGTAGTTACTAAGTCAACACCCAGGCTTTTTAATATGTATTTCTAAGCGCAGCATTTCCAATATGATGCAACGGTTTCTTCATGCTCGATGTGTCTCCGAATGAATCAGACTCAGGGACACAATATCTGAAAAGTTCTGCAGATTACAGCGGTACGATGTTTCCTAACATTACGGGACATTACGTCCCATTTGCATTTCTCCATTTCATTCTCGTAAATTTCTATCTTTTCTTTTTTATCCTATCTGGTAATCTTCGCCTGCCTGGAACGATCATTTTCATCCCTTAAGAGTCTTTTGAAGTATTAGAACCATACTGCCATTACATAAAGAGACTCCTTAGATCAAAAAAGAGTGGAATATTGTAAATCAATGTCAGTCTCCATGGAGATTCACACAAGTAATCCAGTGCGGGCGTTAATATGAATACCATATGTACTTCTTCAATTAAAATATAATGAAAGCAGTGGGGGGGGCGGGCTCTATCTGCACTCAGAATAACGATTATTTAAGCCCTTCTTTAATTCAAAGCTAGCCATGTCTTATGCAACCATCCTTGGTCAGAAGAAAGCATCTCAATGTGTATACGTGTATACTTCATTGCGCACTGGTTTCGTGTGCCGATAATAGCCGATCTACAAGGTCACAACGTGTCGCATCGTGACATGTTGTGAGCTTGTAGGTCGGCTATTATCGGAGCACAATACAGACGAGCAACTAGATATACTGTAAATCAGGCTTTATCCTGGGCCACATCCCACCTTGATCCAGCTTTCACGTTCAGGCTTGAGTGTCATCGATTACATACTGTATTCAGTGGTTCCCAACCTGGGGTCCAGGAACCCTTCAAGGGGTCCTAGAGGGAGTTCAGAGGGGTCCCCAGAAAATATTTTATGGTGCCTAATAGGATGTGGAATATTTTTTTTTGGCTATTATTTCATTGAAGTAGTGAGAGATAGGCTCTATGCACAGCAGCCATATTATGAAGACATTCACAGGTGTTACCAATGACTCTGTTCCATTCTGGTCAAACAAAGTCAGGGTGCTGATATTGTGCATGTTGGCTCACTGAAAACACTCTGCTACACCAGTGGGTCTAAAGTTGGGGTCCAGGGACCCTCATGGGCTTGCAAATGGCCCCTTATGGGTGTGTAACTCTGAGAGTTACTCTCAGAGTTATGGGGGTCGTGGAAACCACTGTGCTACACTAAATGGAACAGAGCCTTCATTAGTATCATTGGTAACACCTGTGAAGGAAGTGATCATATGGCTGCTGTGCATAGAGCTTATTGAGAGAATGTATAATGTTTGTAGGTTTAACTGTTAATAGGTTTCACTCTCTTCAATGTCATTCTGCCTATATATGCAGTATATAGACAGGTTATGGAATACATTAATCTTATCAGATGGGGCTCTCTGAGTGTATATATTTGGTTGGTCCTTGACCAGTGTTGGGCAAGTATCTCAAAAACAGTAATATATTACCTATTACTAGTTACAGTACTTGTTTGAAAAGTAATATCACGGCTTTACATATTACTCCCTGCCAAAAGTAATGTGTTACTTATTACTTTAGTTTACTTTTCTTTTTGCGCGCATGCTGCACGCGAATGTGTGAGTCTCACACTAAACCCAGTTTGATCCGGTTTAAGGCCTGGCCTTTCCGCATCCGATAATGCACACGTACAGACATCGTTTCCATATCCGCTCTAGAGTCTAGACCTAGACCGGATCAGCAGCCTGCAAAGCAACTCCATCCCAACCCAGTCTACCATTATATCAACCGACCAAAAACAACAACGATCACGGAATGAAAATAAACACACTCAAGCCCACAGTATACCACCAAGGCTCGTGAAAATAGTAACAAGTTAGTTTTGGAAAATAGTAACTGTAATATTCATTACTCAAAACGTGAAAATTGTTAAGTTACTTTAGTTACTTTCCTTTGTTTAAAAAAATATATATACATTTTTATCCCATGTAACCATTTTTTTTCACCCAATGCCAATTGTCTATGTAATCCTGGGTGCTACACTCCCTCTGCCAGCTTAGGGAGAGCCTAGAGCCGAGCTCATGCCTCCTTCAATGCATGAGAGCTAGCAAGCCGCCTCTTTAGTTTACTTACTTTCCAACACTGTCCTCGACACATACAAAGGTTGGGAACCACTGACATTATATGAACGCACGATACAGTGTAGCGTATCATTCAAATTTTCCTTCAAGCTTACCTGGACATCGTTGGTCGCTGCACTTGCGGACTTCTTCCCCCGTGCCGTCGCACTGTTGCCCAGTGACCGCCGCCCCCTGGCACACCCTGGATCGCTTCTGCCACCCGCCGTCGCACGACTTCGAGCACCCGCTCCAAGGCCCCCAGGGGTTCCACTGGCCGTTGGCTGGTGAGAGAAAGAGCCCCCCCCATTCATGGTTACACACACTGGTGTAAAGTACATTTACTCAAGTGCTGTACTTAAGTACAATTCTGAGGTACTTCTACTTTACTAAAGTATTTACAAATATCGATACTTTTACTTCTACTCCACTGCATCTCAGAGGCAAATGTTGTACTTTTACTCCATTACAATTATTTGAAAACTTTAGTTACTGGTTACCTTGCAGACATATTTATGATTATATTATAAAACACACATTAACCACTTCAGCCCTATTTTATACCTAGGCTATTTGAAAATAGCCGATCTACAAGCTCACAACGCGTCTCATCGCGACGTAGATCTGCTATTTTCAAACATTTTAGTACTTTTACTTTTGGTACTTTAAGTACATTTTGATACCAATACTTTCGTACTTTTACTCAAGTGAATTTTTAATTCGGGACTTTTACTTGTAACAGAGTACTTCTACATTGCAGAATTGATACTTTTACTCAAGTAAAACCTAATACTTTTTCTACCACTGTTACACACACACATCCTCAAGGGGAAGAGGGGGGGGGGCCTCAGCGCACTTCATCCATAACCAATGGAGGTCAGTGAAGATGACTCATCACCACGAGGAGGGCTATCTCTTTTGCTTCAGTGAGCCTTTCGATTTCAATGAATCTGATTTAACCTGTGAGATACCCCACGACATCCTTACCATTTATGTCTGCCCTTGGGACGCAGTCAGCAATTATCTTGAGCGTAGTGCAAAGACGTGATAATCAGCTCATTTTTCATGGTCGGTAAATGGGTATAGATTTCTTGACATGCCGATGTTTGAAAGGGGGGGGGACGCTGTAAAACGTGTGCTTTTTGACAAGCGATTTTGTCAGTTTCTTTCCATAAGAATACCCAATCAAGAGTGTATCTCTTTTTATGACTAGGCCGCGGTCTGCGAGTGGTAATTATTTCGGCTTCTCATTGCCAGTATACTATAACGCATTTATGCTGAAGTTTCCAAAAAAAAAGGAGAAGAATGTTTTATGTCCTTTTAATGAACCCTGTAAAATTGTGCATTAGAAAAAAAAACAGATGCTCCCCTTTAGCAGTGTAGTAAATCACATGCCCTTGTCTGAAAGGAAAGGTACTATAGCCTGTAAGCGCCAACCACATTCCACTCTCACCATGACCTCCATTTACCCTTCGTTCATGTGTACAGGGCGATTTCATGTCCTACAATAACCTCTGTCAGTGGTGGTTCCAGATAGACAGAAACACGTCGTGACCTGTTCGTTAAAACTGACACAGACACTTACACGAAACCACGCACACTTTCAAATCTTTAAAAAGTAGCAGAGCTTGTACTTTGGCTATGTCTTGCTATTTTTGTGTTACTTGTATGACAACTTTAACTCACCTACGACAAAGTAGGGCATTAATGTACACACACACACAAAAAAAACTGTTGAAAATGTTGAAATATGAAGTTTCTGCCCGATAGCAACAATATCTAGCTTGGTCTATGTTTATCAGAAGAGGCATGAGGTTTCAATACCATCCCTAGGACCAACCAGTACACAGACCAACCAGTAGGGGTCACTAGTGACAAGATTTCACGATTTTCAAGTACGGTGTGTGGGGAATTGAGGAATTTAGTCCAGATATTTTATGCAAAAATGGGGGTCAACCTCAAACTAATTGCAACAAAAACAAACTCAACTGATTTTGTGTCATAAATATATCCTGAATGAGAGGAACACAGTTTTAAGGAATTGCGTGAAGGGAAAGTCCTGAAATTCAAAATGGCCGCATGCGGTTTCCGTGAAATTGTGCACGCACATTCCCACTTGGCCGAGGAAGAAATGCCACTTAAAATGTTCAAATCATCATCATCATTACAACATTATCCAGGACACTGACACGTGTAATAACCATGTTATCGCATTTCCTGATGGGTTTATCACGTCACATATACGTGTATATTCAGTTATTCAGTCTGGCAGTTCTGACAGTGCACCTATAAAAGGAATGAGGCGATAAAAGGAATGAAAACAAAAAACGATTCATTCCTTGTAACTATTACCTCACTTCTTATCAACTACTGTAGGTGAATAGCTAACAGCACGTCCGGTTGTAAAATGTGTGTTATTGTCAAATGAATCAAGAAAATCTTAGCTGGAAACGTCTTATTGTTTTTGTAGGAACTGTCTGCATAGACAGGCAGTGTATTAGTGAGCACATACAGGGCTATAGGCTATTATGTTAACAGTAGAAAATGTCTGTAGGCGGGTGGTCAAAGTGCGTGTGTGTGGGGGGGTCTATTTAAACTGCATCACACGTTTTAACAGTTCAAATGTAAAGATTTGGGCGACTTTGTTGTGCCGTTGGAGAGGGCATCACTACTGTAGGCTATATGCCGTCCCGTTGTTAATCACAAGAGGAGAGAGATGAAATAGTTGTTAATATAAGGCCAAAGGGTGGACGTCCTTGTGTTTAGGCATTATTAATTACATTTGGTTACGTTTTAAGCACTTTCGACTAAATCCAAAATACAATTGGTACTTCTCTCCACCCAGGAATTGTTTTGACTTGCCTTCACTTGAGTTTTTACATTTGGGGACTTAGAGACTCTCCAAACCTGATATGGACATGATTTCATATTCTACACTTGGACACGAGACTTGAGCCTCAAGACTTGAGACTGACTTGGTATTCCAGCAAAGTGATATTGTTCACACCAAAGAGAAACATACCAATTCATGACCTATGATTGATGTGTGAGTGTAGAGTTGTATGAGAGGTAACTATAGCGATGAGGCAGGTCACAGGTGTAATAATAGAGTAGTTGACGTGATCTCCATTATTGTATGTAACAATATGCTTTCACTAATGAGTAAGTATGTGGTGCCTCATACACTAGACACTATAGCCCAGGTCAAAGGTCACTGGCCCCTGACATGCATCGTATGATGAACATACACATCGGTTGATTTGGATATTTCCATTAATTACAATTACAATTAATGCAATGCATTTTCCATAATCCAAGTGAGACCTCAAGGCAGGCTGACCAGTAAAAGTATGCACTTATAGAGAGTAGTATACAGCTGAGAGAGAGAGAGAGAGAGAGAGAGAGAGATCTGTTTGCTGCTTTATAATAATTATAAAGTGCAGCGCAAATAAATCCTAAATGCATTATTGTACCAGACAGCACAGTAAGCTGACATCTTTGTGCACGTCAGTGAAGGCAACAGACAGCTTGGGAATGCTAACCCCGAATTATACCAATGGTTTACAGTATAACTAAATGGATTTCACAAATCCCAATTGATAGAACATGGTGTTTAACATTACTCTTGATTGTCTGCACAGCTATTTGGTAGAAGATGAGGAAGGCTTAGAGCGGTGACGCTTGGTGGGCGGGGGGGGATAATGACGATTTGGGACCACCTCGACGTTGTTTGTCCGTTTTTCGCTCGATAACGTATAGCGTTTTAGCCGTTAACCCATTAAGACCAGGAACGCGTCTGTGTGTCATTTCAGATTTTCAGATTTCTTTGGCTATTAAAGAAATAGCAGATCTACAAGCTTGTGTGCCGCGCTACGAGCTTGTAGATTTTCCATTTTTTTAAGGATGGTGAAAATGATTTTGCTTCAGGGGGATTCTACAAAATGTCTTCCAAATCCTAACAGTTTTTTCTTCTTTTTAAACGTATGTTACTGTAATCAGTGGTTCTCAAACTTTTGTATTGGCCACGGACCCCCATCTCAAAATATTTTGTGCCAGGGACCCCCCCCCCCCCCAGAAGCAAAGATTTGAGTTACATTATGTTCGCTTTAAAGAATATATATTCAAAGATTTGCACAAAATGTTCACGTTTTTGAAAAAAAATAGCAGAACTACAAGCTCATAGCGCGGCACTCGGTGCCGCGCTATGAGCTTGTAGATCTGCTATTTTTGAATAGCCCAAAGAAATTTAAAAAAATCACACCCTGTGTGAAGAGAGTGGTGCCTTTGAATTAGTGTAACTGGTTGCATCCTTGTGTTGCAATCAGCTGCAGCTGTTGAGGCCGTGCTCAAACGGACGGACCCACACACACGGTCAAGTGTAGGAGTGTCAGGCACCACTCAAAAACTGACACACATGATGCGTTCCCGGTCTTAAAGGGTTAAATCGGATGTTTAGAATTAAAGAGGATGTATGTGGTGGCTCGGGTTTTTTTTTTTTTTTACCTGTGCAGTCAGGATTATAGCACTCCCTGCTTTCTGCCCAGTGACCGCGACACTCGGATCCCCCATGGGCGGCCGCTGAACACTGCCGGGTCCTCTGCTGTGTGCCATTGGCACAGGTCACCGAGCAATCACTCCAAGAGCTCCACTCCTGCCACTGTCCGTCGACTGAGGCGCCCAACCAGAACCCCGACAAGCGTGTCCCAAGCGAGGGTGGAGAGAAAGAGGACAGGGGGGAAGGTATTCAGATCATTGTTCTCTTTTAGCTATGCAGAGACAGTCAAAAAGGAAGCTTCCCGAAATACAGTACAGAACAACCCCCTGCCACCCCCCACAAAGAAACCAAAAACAACAAAAAAACTGCTTGTAACGACTACGCAAACCTTCGTCAATTGCAAATGCCTTGCAGCAGTTAATCGAAGTGATCGATTGTGAAAAAGAATTGATAACCGCTAATTAAAGGACGACTTCACCCATTTTCAACCTATCATGGTCCTCACCAATCTGGGAACCCAGACCCAACTGAAAATGAAAAACAGCGACCTCTGCTGTTTGTTCTATCTCAGTTGGCTCTGGGCGGAAGAAAATGTAAAACTCGTGCGCAAGGAAACCAGGGTTTTGGTCTGCCTTCAGCGCATCACTTCCGGGTGGTGCGACTATGTTTTCATTCCCACTAACAATATTTCTACACGGAACACTAACACCACTTCTCCCAGAGAACATGTTTCGTTTTGGTTATAAGCCCACTTGTTTCTATGATGAAAGAGAAAGTTAAAATGTGAATATCTTTCCGTGATTTTGTCTGCTCCGCGGACGCTATTGTTAAATTAGTTTCGGTTTGTTTCTAGTAGGGAAGGATCGACGGACACGTGAATCCCGCCCACTACATTTGATTGGGTAAAGCGCGGCCTGCTTCCTGATCTGAAGGCACACCCACTTGAAACCAATGCGCACGGGTTGTCAACACGGCTACCGACAGATTCCAACGCAGAGCAGAATCTGTTCTTGAGAGATTAGGTCCTCACTAATGCTCATGATAAAGTGGTAACAAAGAAATGTTGGCTCATAGGGGGGCTGTGGACACTTCAGAAACCCACCTAGCAGTGACATCATTGTTAGGCAGGTTTTCATTTTTTTCAAGATTTTTTGTATTTTATTTGTATTTTATTAACACAAGATCAATGGCTTCCATTATAGCATGCTAACTTTCCAGGAATAGAAAGCCTGCAGTTTCTATTAGCTTGGATTCCCCATCGATGATGTCACTGGTAGGCGGGTTTCTGAACTGTCCACAGCCCTCCTCTGAGACACAGACTGAGTAGACAAAATTGGTGCCATATTAAAATGAGTATTAGTGAAGAGAGGTTGAAAATGTGTGAAGTCGTCCTTTAAGTAAATTATCAATTCATAATAACATGTTTCTCGATTATTTGATTAATCGAAAAATACAGTTTACAGTGTAGGCATTTAGCAGACGCTCTTAATCCAGATTACAGTAAGTAATTACAGTAAGCAAGGAGACAAGATATGTGAAGATAAATAAGTCAAAGATCCCTAATGTGTCAATTTAACCACATAAACCCTCTATACTTAGGTGACCGGAGTCCCCCAGGGGTCTATACTAGCCCCCCCCCCCCTCCTTTTTCCTCTCTACACCAAATGTATTTGCCAGAAATAGCCGATCTAATAGATCTACTATTGTCCCCTCTGTAGGGACGCTAGGATGCTAAAAAAAACAAGAACAACATAATTTCATATTTACTGTGGAAAATATTTGTGGGGAGGGCATGGGGGGCATCTGTGATTGGATTGATCTCAGTGCATCACGTGACCATAGCAAAGCTAACATTTGCAGAGTGGAAAAACTCATCATCACTAATCTGCTTACCATTCATGGGCGATTGCGGTTAAATGATTTCGACTTCACAATTACATTATTGACTGAAGACAGTATTGTTCAAACCATATGTGATTATCATCACATGATGATTTACATATGGCACAAAGCTCTCTCAGTCATTTCGGTCATTTGCTCGTCGAAACAGAATGTATTACTGATCCAACAATACTATTGCGCCACAATGAAGTTGCTGCAAATCTCTCTGAAATAAGTTTATTTAATGTTTTTTCTATCATATCATTTTAACCACTTTCAAAATGGCATCGCAATTCTGGGCATGGCCATAAAGAAAATTCTAAATGTCGACTAATGTTCCCCTCCAGAAAATGGATGCTCGGGTTCAAGTGTTAAGTAGACTGAAAGAACGAGCCCAATCAATGGTCTTGAAGGGCGGATCCAAACCCAGGCGCTGGATTTGTACGCCACTTCCTATTGCTTCACCAATCTATGTCCCCGCCTCCCCTCCCCTCCCCCCCCCCGGCCTGTGCATGGAGCACGCTGACGTCACCAAATTTAGAGCGACGCCCCTCTGCACTCTGATTGGTTAGGAGATAACAAGGTCCTAAGACCAGCGTTCCTGGACCGTTGTCCCAGGCTTTTTTTCTTTTGAAACAAAAAAAAAAGCCATGGGTTTCCGAGGCGTGTTAAGTGATTAACGGTATCTAAGATTATTTTGAGGCAAAACGTTTTTAAATAATTGTTCTTGTGGCAAACATCCAGATCTTATCCGCTGGGTTTCATTACCTGGGCACAGAGCAATGTTGCAAAGTTTGCTTTGAGTCTCGGGTCCGTCGCAGGCCCTGCCCCCGTGCTGGGGAGGGGCGCACATCCTGGTCCTCGTGCGGTGGCCTCGACCGCACGTAAATGAGCACAAGCTCCAGGGTGACCACTCCTCCCAGACGCCGTGTACTGCGGGACACGAGGGACAGGGAGTTAGGGGCCTAATCGATGCCTATTATGTAGGAGAATCCAATATCTTGTTAGATAAAATAGCACCAAAGCAAACAGACACAGACACACACAATTAGTAACAAAGCTAAGATAAAACATTTAGCTACGGGTTAAAACATGTTAACTAGGGATTAAAACACAGAGTGGTCCTTTTCTGAACCCCCGCCCTCCCCCACAAGCTGTAATCACGTCTGGCCTTGCATTTAGACTTTACATCAGTGGTTCGCAAACTCTTTAATTTCAAGGACCCTCGGTTTGGTATTCATTACTACACGGTCTCCCCTTAACTCTCTGAGAGTGTACAAATGGAGCCAAATGGTCCATTTGGTTCCAATTGTACACTCTCAGAATTACAGACCGGTAAGGATCCATTTGACTCCTATAACCATCAATCATTTAGCTGGCGAGCCCCCCGGAACTCTCCGGAACCCCCTCAAAGTCTTTGAGGACCTCAAAGACTTTGAGCTCCTGATCTGCTTTAGATCATACAACCACTTTCCATGACAGCAAAGGTGTCACTGTCAGTACTCACACGTTCACACGGAACTATAACGATCCCTTCCTGGCCGTGCGGCATGCTGCCGCCGCAATGGGTGTGTGGGTGAAATATATATCCGCGTGCTACAGCAACACGACGTATGCTAATCAAATTATGACTCCATTTCAATTTACAACCCGGTATGACAAGGGACGACATTCTGGACTTGACGGAGCCATGTAGGGACCCCAGCAACACCTGCTAGGTCTCGGTATTGTAATGGGTAAATTGCTCTGTCATATTCACATCTGAGTGTGTGTGGGTGTGGGTGTGTGTGTGTGTGTGTGTCTGTGTGTGCGCGTGACTGCGGTGTGTTCTGCCTGATAGTCAGTCATCAGAACGAAACATGTCACTCATGATTGCGCCTCAAGCAGGTGCAAAAGGAGGGAGGTTTAGAAATAGACGCTGAACTGTTGCGGTTTGTACATTTCCACTCTGCAATCAGAACCACTTAATATTCTCGAGGTTCACGGCTCTTCTTTTCTTTGATACTGCTCTCGAAAACCGCACTAGAGAGACGTCAGTCCGCCATTGTGTTTGTTGTTTTCTCATCATTTCTTTCATTCAGCCCACACAGCATCTTGGGCGGCTTTAGTTTGCAATACGTTTTTTGAGTATAAATTCTGATATCTACCCAGTCGAATAACTAAATAAATATTAACTCTACTTTATGGTTTATTTAAAAGAGGTAGTGTATATTGTTTGGAGACAACGTACACTATGCTTGCTTAACATAGAATTGAGTTTCAATTCTATTTGAAGCAAGAATATCACAATATTATTGTTTTCTTTTTAATAATGTCTCATATTGCTTTTACTATTTGCTCAGATAGAAAGTATAATGTCACCAGTAAAAAAAATACACAATGTGTGCTTAACTTGAAGCCCCAAATACAGAGCGATTACAGATTTGAGAAGCCTACAAATCTCTCTTCAAACACTGAAACGAAAGCACGGTTGCCCTTGTCTGTGACAGGCTCAGACATCACTTGGATACATGAAGTGCATTCGGAATCCTTCTGGGTTCACAGAATCTCAACTAAAGTGGCACTTATCAGACGGCATGTCCTAATCAGATCCAACTCTGACCACGCCATACAGACCCTGCCAGAGATGATTCAATGATTGCTACTCTGTGCAATAAAGTCACTGTCATCACAAAAGGAAAAAGAAATTATGATTCTAGACAGTGGTCTTCTCTTTTGCCCTAGAAATTATTATGAAAAGCGGCGCGCTCATTTCTTCTGCAGAGGGTTTCATTACTTCCCTTTTCTTTTCTTTTTTTTTGGGGGGTGTGTGAAACATTTCCCCAGATAGAAGGATTTTAATTAGGTTGTTGTCAAAAACCAAACAGGCATTTTTCAAAGAAATATATCCCCTGATGACTCACTCTCCAATGGCTTTGGAGAAACTACCACCATTTAACTTAAAGGATAATTTTACCATCATTGACTTTTAACTTTAAATTATTAAGCACGATATTACATCGAGTCCTTGACATTGTTTCATTGTTAAAGCCCTTCTTTTGAACAAAGACCGATCAGACCATGCTTTGAAACCACAGCCCTTGGATCATTTGTGTGTCTTTTTCCTGTACATCTGAACATGAAGACATGTGCTCGGGTTAGAATAGTGATTCCAAGCATCCTGAGAAATCAAGAGTGTTGACTTTGTGAAATGTCTCCTGCAGCTTTGAGGATAGCCAGATAATAAGCTTAACACAAAGAAAAGCAGGTCTGATATCCTATGGTGAGAACACATTGTTCATTGTGAGTATAATACTATTTGGGTTACTGTATGCAATACAATTGCTGTTAATGTGCATAACCTAAGGGCTTTTCATACTTTGTTGTGCGTGGTGTCATGCACCGGAAATAGCCGATCTACAAGCTCCCAACGCGCTGCACTGCAATCTGTCGGGAGCTTCTAGATCGGCTACTTTTGATGTGCGACACCGCCGCACAGCTAAGTACAAACTCAGCTTTTAAGCTAATGTCAGCTGCAGACTATAGCCTTGTGATGCTATAGTGAGTAAAGGGGATAATGAATGTACTAAAGTGACGGATGTAGTGTATACCCCTCCAGAATAACTATACTAGACACCATTTAATCATACTGTTGCCTGCAGGGCACTCGGCGCATTTACAGATGATTTTAACTGATGATGACTGCATGGTGAGAATTTTGTCCTGTTGCGTTGTGGGTAATGAAAACCCTCTGATCTAATTCCGCGTCCCCTTTTGGACATATTGCTTTGTGGCAGTCAATCTACGACCCTTTTAGTGCCTTCTCGACAATTAATCTGTTTGTCAATAGCAGAAGAGGCCATTGTTTCGCCGGCTGACACCGTCAGGTGAGACTGACCCAATTAGCGATGGCAACGAAGGCGTTGTGCGTATGTATGCTAAGCGGATATGTTAATTTGTTACACAATTTAAGAAAGAGAAAGTCTGCCCATAAAATTGTTATTTTCAACCGTGTCAGGCAATAGAATTTGATATAATAGGATTGCATTTTCATCACTTTTGGCGGAGCGTAGTTCCAGCTTTTTCTCAAACGGAGAAAAATAATTTGAATGAGGAACTTGACAACTGAAATGCTTTAGTGTTATGGCTTTGTTATTTGGGGTTTAAGGTTTTCATATTATTAAACTCGAAGCAAGCTTCTACGGCACATATAATGAGACAAAACAACGTGTTTGCAGGCCTTTAGATGTGTCAGGGGGAAAGCATTCGTTTGGACAGTTCTGGACGCCTTGCTCGCAATTATTATTCATTTGCATGAATGAATATACCTGGAATATGGCTGTGCAGCTTAATTTCTTTCTTGATGAATGGGGACTCGCACGTACACACACACACAGCTTGTTTCTTGAGCTAAATATTAATGAGCGGAGAAGAGGGTAATTCTGATCCATATTTGAGATGGCTCATTGCCTTTCCCTCTTTTACTAAGCACAGTAAAATGCTGACCCTTTTCAAAACTGCCAAGTGCCCCACCCCCTCCCCCACACCCTTAACCCCACCCCCACCCAGGGTTGCCAGATCTGTTTATTATAATTTCCCCGCAAGATTTTATTTGAAAATAGCAGATCTACAAGCTCACAACGCGTCGCATCGCGACGCGTTGTGAGCTTGTAGATCTGCTATTTTCAAATAGCTGATGTATATGTTAAAGTGGTCATGTGGCCCATAGTTGCTTCTTTTGGGCTGGTTTCCCTAGACCTGGTTGCTTGTTTCTCTCACAGAATCTGGCAACACTGCCCCGGCCACGCCATTTGCTCAAACTAATGTCAGTGTGCCATTTGCAAGAGTTTTGATCAGCCACGGGGTAAGGCAAATGTGTCACTCGCTGATGCAATCTGAGAAGCACTTTCCTTTCCTCAGGAAAGTGATTACAATATCGAAAGAATGTTAACCACTTTCACCCTGTGGGCGTCCCTTGTTTGGGCGTGTCATTTCTGTATACTGTAGGTGGAAACGTTACAAACGTTTTCCAAAAAATGGCAGATCTACAAGCTCACAAGGTGTCAAACCGCGTCCCTTGCGAGCGTGTAGATCGGCTATTTCAGAAAATCCTTGAACGTGGCTCGAGTGGTTAACACGCAACACCGTGTGCTTTTATGAAAGCATGTAGGAGGTTTGACATTCTGAAACAAAACGGCGCATATCAAATATATACACAAGATGTAGAAAATATACAGTACACATCACCCAGCATAGCTAATGGTTGCTTGTTTACAAGTAGAAAGGCTGCGATCAGCAGTGAGAAGTTTACAGTACCTGAGGAACGTTGATATTCTGACTAGCTCGGGGATGTCGAACAGCTGACTGGCTCTGGACACTACGGATGACTCATCTAACACATGCCAGCACGGGTTGCAAAGATATGCCTCGCGGCCAAATTTTGAAGAAATGCTACGAAAAGTATTTTAAAATACACACAGCTGACCTTCAAACGAACACCAAAGTACGGCACTAGCTCGACGACAAAACATCCGAGTCTTCCACTCGCTATAGATAAAGCCCCCATGCAGAACCACGTAATGTGAAACCATCCGAATGCCGATGAAATGACGTATAGTTATGTGAAATGGAACAAACACAAAAGTGACTATGAGACAACATTCACCGAAATAAATAGACAAAGTAAGAAAGAAAGCACATGGCAAGAAAATTTAAATAAAAATAAATAGTTAAGAGGGACAGGGGGGGGGGGGCATTGAGAAGGTCATCAAAGCACAACAATACATTTCCTGTCATGAAGAACAAAAAGAGAAAAAAAAGACATTAATTAATTCAAGAATCTGCAGCTAACACTACCTGGACAAGGGGTAGTGCTATTGCAACCCCTTGATTCTCTTAAAGGGCCGGCGCAGTGTGTTCCGTATGGTGTGACACATGTTCTTGTTCGCACCTGCGACCCTTGGCCGCATGTTACAGAGCACGAGCTCCACTGGGACCACGTCTCTGCACCTGATTCACCTGTATGGGAGAAGGGCGACACTAGTTAAATGCAGCAACATGGTCCTGTTGACAGCCCAGGGGCAGGGCTAGCAGGACATGGGGGGGGCTCACAGGGGCAGGAGGGAGGTGGGGGGACAGTGCAGGGCAGGCCTGGTCAGGGTAGAGTCGGACAGGAAACATAAGAATTGTTAGAGGGGTTAAAGGGGGGGTCTGTAGTTTTTTTTTTACAGGAAAGTAACTGTGGGACAAGTTGTTTCACCTTCATGTGATCTCTGATGAATGCTTAAATGACAAACCGATTGATTGGATTTGAATGCAAAGTGTCCCCTGGCCTGCAATCGAAGAGACACACTCTGTTTGTACGTAGATAGTTTACAATGCATTTGCCTCAGCGAGGCTACATAGTTGAGCAATTAGTCTGGCATTTAATCAAAGATCACAGAAAAAGGTTTTGTCGTGGTTAAAATAATGAACAGTGGGCAGAGAGGTTACTGTACATCTCACTGCTTCATTTCATAAAAATAAAAAAATACTGTTTACATATGTATTTATATATAATTCATGCATCAATAAAAACATATTAATGTGTTTAAACAAATACAAAACAATATATAAAATCACCATAAGTAAATAAAACTTCAGAAGAATATGGTGACATGCAAAAAAAGACAACATCTGATAAAATAAAATGGATTTTGAATGGGTGTTAGTTCACAGCGTAGTGTGAGGTATGGTTTGTCCCTGCAGCAACCAAAGAGGTCTTTGCTACATTTTCCTTGACAGCCGTGGCGAGTCCACTGCGTTATAGGAGATGATAATGAGTAGGGATGTCCGATATTAGCGGCCTCCCGATATTATCGGCCGATATTAGCATAAAAATGTATATCGGGAAAATATCGGTATCGGTTTTTGAAAAAAAAAAAAAAAAATTTTTTTTTTTTGCTTTATAAATAAGTTACAGGAGTTCTTACTGTATATGGTGTGTGTGATATGAAATTTGAGCTTACCCTAATCACAATAATCCCCGCATATATCGGTATCGGTTGATATCGGTATCGGTAATTAAGAGTTGGACAATATCGGTATATCGGTTATCGGTAAAAAAGCCAATATCGGACAACCCTAATAATGAGAATTTCAAATGTTTTAGAAACAATCTTTGAATAATATTATGCTCTCCCAGGAGGTGAGGGGAAAGTGAACAAAAGGTTATGTGATTTTATTCAGCAGATCACCTTTGTTTGTAACAGCTATTGAATGTGGCCCAAAGCTTTGATACTGTATCTTTGTGCAACGGTTCAGGGAATATAAAAGTCTGGTGTTTGTGATTCAACCCTTTCCAATTTAGTAACATGACTTTGAAAACGTACCGTAGAATACTTGCATGCTGACATACAGTATCTGAAGTCTGAAGAATGTTGTTATGTGGGGCACTTATCTCATACTGAATAAGAAAACGACAACATAGGTCATTAATAATGGACCCATACTTTACTTGGGAAAGTTTTAAAAATTGAACGATAGGGCGAGCCTTTTTTGGTTACAGTCTCAAAGCCGAGAAATGCTGAATAAAGATGTACGTTGTGGCGAGGGCAGTGGGGGGCGGGCAGAGAGGGGGGGGTGGGGGTGGGATTCCAAAGCTATGATGGTCTGAGTGAAAAGAAGAATCAACTATTTCGGTGACAATGGTAGACAATCAAATTTCCAGTCAATGTAGTCTCCGAATAATTCATGTTTGATTACAGTTACATCAATTTCCCTTTTTTTTGGGCTTTATGCGTTACGGAAGTAATTTAATGCAGAACGTGTTTTTTTTTTCTCCACGCATTTTCAATTTCAGCTCTGAATACATTTATGTCATTGGCAAATCGTCAAATCATATTAAGGATTGTTGGGGCACAATGAGCCTCAAACTGTATAGTATCAAGGACATATTCAACCAAACAGGAGTCTAAACCCTACACTGAGTTTTGCTGATAAGAAATAGACTGAAAGGTGGATCAATTGGTTAGATGAGGCAGTACGGGGGAGAATGGAGAACAGAAAAGCACAGCGATGGGACCCGTTAAACAGGGAGATAACATACCTGCAGCTCGTATCGATGGGAGATGATGTTAGGATGTTAGTACAGGGTGATTTGCAAATCAAAATGATGATGAAAGGGGTGTTTCAACCATTGACAGTGATTTAAATGGAACAACACATAAGGAAAAGACTTCCCAAAATAGAAAGAAAACAAAACAAAATATCTTCATAGCAGCTAAATATAAAACCAACCCACTCTAACCCACTCTATACTCTATATACTGTAGAATACAACTAAGCTACATAATATAAGTGTTGCTTCAGCAGTGTCGTTAATTAATCATCACAGTACATTTAGTTTTTTATTATAAATGCTAAGGTGTAAGGTTGTAAAAGTCAGCATGACTTTACATTAATTTTAATTTATCCTACATTTATTAGATGTTGCACTAGACTAAGCATCATATGTTTCATTTATCACTAAGGGCAGCATCTATCAATTCATATTTGGCTAAAGGAGTGGGATTTTCGCTGAAAGACGTATAATTTCTCCCACCTTGGAGGAAATGATTAACTACATCAGGGGCCAAGGTTTTTTTTTTCTTTTTTTTCTTTTTACCTCCCATTTAATTAATGTTCTGTGAATAAACTGAATATATGAGTAATACTCTTGCCAACTCACTATGTAACAGTAAAACAAACACACCCACAAAACCCAATTATACTCCTTATTATAAGTAAATACTCTACCATATTTCTTGCTAGTTCATGTGTAGTAATAGCGTGTAATAGAGTGGGAGGAAATGATAATAAATAATGCAAAACATTGTCACTTAAAAAGTGCAGTACAAGAGAGAGCATGCAAGTGTGACTCAGATGAAATTACGTTTAGTTGATAATAAAAAAACAAACAAAAATAAAAAACATAACTATTGTATTACCAGTTTGTGCCATAAATTTAGCAGATTCGGCTTGCTCCTGCAGGGCCTTTGTGTCATGAACTGATCTTGGGCGCTGACTTTTTACTGTATGTTCTCCGATCATTCCATATTCTAGGGGGACAGAATAGAAAACTAGGTCTTAAACAGGATCTTCTGAGAACAAAACCTTATTATTATTATTACAGATTAACAGAATGTGCAAAGCAACTGCAATTGCATGGCTTGAAACAAAGACCACACCAGTATATACTGTATATCTATGAATATTATATAGCTTGTCATTTACTTTAAGTCAAAGAACAATGCAGCGAATTTATAAGGGTGAGTTGGAAGTATTAATTGAGCTTGAAAGCACAGCGTAGACACATAGCAAACATGCAAATAAAGTCTTGTCCATTTTTAAAACCCTATACTTAGTTGACCGGATTCCCAAGGGCTCTATACTAGGCCCCGCCCCCTGTTTTCGCAGTACACGAAATATCTTCGTTGAAAATAGCTTATCGACAAGCTCACAATGTGTCCCCTTCGCGACGCATTGTGAGTGTGTAGATTGGCTATTTTCCCCGAATGTAAGCCCCAGAATATAGGGATGCTACAGGTTTCAAGTGGTTAAGCCTCTTAATACAGTACTTCATCAGACCATCTAAACCCCTCCCCTCCTCCTGCCCACCCACCCCTCCACCCCACCCCCCAAGAAAAGAAAACGACAAAAGAAAATGAAAGTAAAAAAATGTGTAAGCCATCGTAAAGCCACAGAGAAGGGGTTCATGGACATAGCATGCTATTGATCCACAGCTTCCTATTCACTTCCTGTGATCTTTTTCCTTTCTGTTGCTGGTGTTAAGTAGGCTATACTATTGTCGTTCTGTGTTATTAGTCTGTTCTGTTTGTCTTTGGTTGACACAGTCCACGATATTGTGAGCCTTTGAGAAGAAAAAAAAATCAGACAATCAGATAAATGTATTCGGAGCTGTAATTGATGTTCTTTTTGTTGCCAATTAAACAACAAAGAGACGGGTACATTATCTAATTACTGTGCCAACACTACACTAAGAAAAGCCATGCCAGCAAACATGAAAAAAAAAAAAAAAACTTGACTTGAAATTCACACAGCAAAAGAGCACCAGCTGGTTAATTTCAATATAGGCCTACATGATCTAAACTATAGTTAGATAATATCAGTGACACAGCAACGTTTTGTGTGAATTGTCTTAACCAGCTGATGCTGAACTGTTTTTGCATCAACGTTTTACTAGCATTACTTTTTATATAGTGTGTTATCCAAATGAGATGTGTCCTTTTGGAAATAGGCAATGCAGATGATGCATTGACAACAGATTGACACATGGCGTGTTAGTACATTAGACAATACAATGCATCAACCACATGGTTTGATGCTTAAATCATCAAGTTTGATGTTGTTTGTTCTCTGAGGATTTTACCTATGCATAATTGTTATAGCCGTACATTGCTTATAAATGTCAAATACCCGTACAATTCATCTACATACTGTTCAGTATTCCAATCATTCCAATCAAAGCTTTAGATTTAGCAGTTCATTAGTTTGACTTGATTGCAGATAGTGACCGTTGCTGTCCAGTCCACTCATCAAGTGGTTGATGAAACCAAATAACATCAACAAACACCTCTAAAAAGAAAAACAATCTCCTCATTTCTAAAATAACTTCCCTCAGAGTCTAATTACAGTAGCATCAAACAACCGTGTTTCTGGTTGTTCTGGCGTTCTAAAAACACGGCAGGTTGAAACAAGCGGCACAACCACGCTTTGATCCTCAGTCAGATTTTCCCAACCCATGATTGCAAGTGACTGGCCTCGGAGCCACATTCAAAAGGCTTTTAGAAGTGATTTGATCCAGTGCACATGTTTGTCCAAATTAAGCTGTGTGCTGGAAGAGGAATGTAGACACCGGGCGATAAGACAAACAGCCAACAACAGTGCTGACGTGCAAGCGAAACAAGCGTAGCTACAACAGACACGTTGTCTGTAGTGTTGCATTTCATGCTCTGCGCCACTGTTACTTGCATCATGAATCAAATTATCTTCGTGATTATTCCTGATATGACAGAATCAAAGGGCTGTCTGGTTCAGTCAGCCTGATCCCATGGCAATTTGCCAGAAATCATACAAAATATCACTGCATCCGGCTTTCGTCAGGCCTTTGCGAAAATATATGAGCAGTCACATCCATTGAACAGACCGTCTTTTCAGGCTCTCCCAATAGAAATGACATCTGCACTATTTCAAAAGGCACACTCAAGCCTCATGACAGCGGAGTTGCTTTTCAATGGCCAAAAGTGGAAACATGAGCAAGGTTTTTTCTAAGTTAATTGCCTAGCCTAAGTTATTTTACATTATAATTGCCACACACAAAAAAAGCATTGATAAAATTCACAAAAGATCCAAACACTCAAAAAGATGACCATGACAGTTTTAATGAAAGGTTGACAAGCCTACAGACATTTCATTAGTGTACTCCACAGGCTTAAGTGTCTATACTCTTGTCAGCCCCTTATAAAAAAACTATTTAAGTCATTGTCATGTTTTTGACTGTGAACCTGGGAGTATCCTGATGACTCACCCTGGATGCCTTGAGTGCAGCAACGTTTTAACTTTTCATTTTAATTGACAAAAGGAGCTGCTCCAAGTGTTGTAAATCAGATCTTTTCAGAAATGTACTTCAAACATACTTAATAATTAAACTAAGCATCAGTTTTCAGTACATTTAGATGACCAAGGGAATATTTTGTTGAGTGTGATAACATAAGTAATGATTGTAGACATCTTGCCTGTATCACATACTGCAACGCTATAATTCACTACAGCATTACCCACTAAAGCAGTTAAGACAATTATCTTTAGAAAACAAACAACTTTGGGATCAAATCAATTGGCATATTGTATGACAATTCATCCATGATGAATCGAGGAATGATTTGACTATGTCACCCACATGAACCCTAGCATCCCTATTCTGGGCATGTCATATTGCGTGAAATTTGCGAAAACGGTCAAACATTGGCCTAAAAAAAGACAATCTACAAGCTCTCGACGTGTCGCAAGCCACGTTTTTTGTGAGCTTGTAGATCAGCCATGTTCAACTCGGAGATTTGGTGTAGAGGGGGAAAAAAAGGAGAGGTTCAACCAAGTACAGTAGATCCCTGGGGATCCTGGTCATCGAAGTATATACAGTTTTAAGTCACTAAATGTTTGACGATGATCATCGCAACCCAGAGAGCTCATCGGATGATGTTACTGTAATTATAAAGGCAGTCACTTGTAATCCTGGGTTGTTCCCAGCAGCTTGTCATGACTGATATACAACAAAGCTTGGCAACAAGAGAAGAGAAGGTCAAAATCTAATGATAGCATAACGCCACAAAGACACTTCAATGTCAAAGAATTATTAAACACTATTTATGGACTTCACATCTTTTGGGACGGATACTGTACGATTCAATGATGGGTTGCGGTTACTATTCATGTCTCGGAAACAAAACGGCGTTTCCGCTGGTACGACAGGAACAAATTACTGTACTTTGCATGATCAATCAGTTCGTACACGCAACAGAACGATTACTCTTTTCATTTCCAGAAAGCTGTGACATTGTGTCCTATAATGTCGTGTACAAGACAAGAAAGGCAGAAAGTGCAAAGGGAAAAGCACAGTGTTAAAGTGTATGTGACACCATGAAAGTACTGTACTGCAGAATAAGCACAATGCGGTTTAATTGAAGTGCTACAACAGTATTCATGCCTGTGGCTACGTGATGGTAAACATGGGAGACTCATTTTAATAACTAGAGGGGGCAGACAGAACAGCCTAAAACAACGTGTTGTGCTGCAAAGCAGACATCATCACATATCGTGCGTCCGGGGCGTCGTTGTTTAGATATTACCATGGTGGGCGACGTAGTCTTTTTGGGGGGTTGTGCCCGGGATCAGCCAGATTAAACTCAAAGGGTATACTCTAAATCAGTGGTTTTCAACCATTTT
Source organism: Gymnoscopelus microlampas (assembly GCF_963454915.1). Lineage (NCBI taxonomy): Eukaryota > Metazoa > Chordata > Actinopteri > Myctophiformes > Myctophidae > Gymnoscopelus > Gymnoscopelus microlampas. The sequence goes on from NC_139950.1 coordinate 17,765,653, forward strand.
CATATCAAGGTCCATTATTTAATCGCCATTTGAGCCACGGACCACCATTTGATGAGACTCTCAGACCCAATACTTAGAATGTTTTGTTGTTCTTGGATAAGATTTTGTCCACAATTCCATCCATACTGTATTGGTGTTGGTTCCATAGGAGAGATAACAGGCAACACTTGATCAAAATAAAAATTATTCTACATTCTCCATGTGTAGACTTCTTGTAAATTAAGTAATGCAGATGTTTAACAATAATGTAACTCTTGAGAGCGTAAAATGAAACCAAATGGACCCGTAAGGGTCCATTTGGTTTCATTTTACGCTCTCAAGAGTTAAAGATCTATATGGGTCCATTTGGTTACCAACTCTCCATCATTTAGCTGGGGACCACCTGGAACCCCCTCAAGGACCACTGGTGGTCCCCGGACCACTGGTTGAGAACCACTGCTCTAAATAGGTCATGGATGAAGTAAGTTCAAATTATCAATGATAATTAAAATCATCAACGTCTAACATTTACAAAACATTTCAATACATATATAAACAGCAAAATCATCAGTGTTGATGTATCTATTTGTAACTCAGAGAGTATACAAAAGTAACTCTCTGAGTTATATATTAATACTGAGTATTTTCCTGTGTATACTGTACATTTTAATTGATGTCAATCAGCCATGACACTTGAACATTGATATGAATCAATGTCATATTAGGAAGACATTCATTCATGTTCAGCTTCTTCATTATCCACATAATTCTTGCATGCTTCCCCACAAAGCACCTGAAGGTTAAGCTCAATGGCATGCACAGCAACGCATGCATTGGCCTAAAGACAATGCTGTGAGTGTCGCGGCTGCAGTGGTGCAAGAAGTATGATTTACTTAACTTACTGTTACAAGCAAAAGGCCTGTATTCAAAATGTCCCTAGAGTAAAAGTACAAAAGTATTGGGTACTTGAGTAAATGTACTTAGTGTTACAGTTCAATTCCACCGCTGTTCGGGGTTGTCGTAGAAACCATTAGATTAGAGAGAGAGGTGCGGGGAATGACAAAAGTGCTGACCAAAGACACAGCGCTCAGTACCAGAGTATTAGCAGCCAAATGTATGGATGTGATAGTCCTTGGTGACTGTGGTGGTGCAGGACAACTAAGCAATAATCATTTCTATCCTTCTGGTCGGGTGGGGGGGAGAGAAGCGTCCCTTTTTTCCCCACAAGGTCAATGCCGCCGCAATCATTTTCAAATCAAGTGGATTTTGAATCCCTCCGACACAGTAAAAATCAGAGTGTTATTTGAACCCATTAAGACCTGGACAAGCACAATCTGTGTCATCTTTAGATTTGAGCTAAGAAGCATTATTTTACACTTTGGGCTATTCAAAAATACAGTAGCAGATCTACAAGCTCATAGCGCGGCACCGAGTGAGCTTGTTGATCTGCTCCCTGGAACAACATATTTTACAAATGTTCGCTTTAACAAATATATATTCAAAGATTTGCAAAAACAAATCACGATTAAAAAAAATTAGCCCAAAGACGTCTAAAAATGACACACAGAATGCGTTCCAGGCCTTAATGGGTTAAGTCTGTGAGAGTGTAAAATGTGCATTTGCTACTAATTGACTGTGTATTGTCACCTGGACTGGGAATTACGGTGCGATGAAAACAACAAAATGTATAATTCCTCATAGGCATTCTCTCTTTCTGTTACTTTGTCCCCAGCTCAAATCATTTTGGCTGTGTGCATAACGTCCGCCTTTTATGTTTTCGTGTTCTATTTGAATATATTTATATGTTTTAATATTTATGATTGTGTGATTACATATTAATAGCTGCCCCAGTGCCCAGTATAGTTGGCAAGGACAATGGGAATGACATCAATGGATTGTCAATGAGCAGACTGTGTGAATAGGCCACTGGAATAGAATATTCAGATTACAGCTGGGACGAGGCTTGGGGACAATGTGGCTCTTTATGCCAGTGGTTCACAAAGTGGGTCCAGGGGACCCCGGGGGGGGGGTCCTTGAGGGGGGTTCCAGGGGGTCCCCAGCCAAATGAGGAACGGTTTAACCTAGTAAGACCTGAAGAAGCGTCTGTGTCATTTTTAGATTTGAGCTAAAAAGCATTATTTTACACTTTGGCTATTCAAAAATAGCAGATATACAAGCTCATAGCGCGGCACCGAGTGCCGCGCTATGAGCTTGTAGATCTGCTATTTTTGAGAAAATTGTTAAAATTTGTGCAAATCTTTGAACATATATATTTTTTAACGAACATTTGTAACTCAAATCTTTGCTTCTGGGGGTCCCTGGAACAAAATATTTTGAGATGGGGGTCCGTTGCCAAATACATGTACATTTTGGGGTCCTTGACAAGTGAAAAGTTTGAGAACCACTGACATAGCAACACAAGTTAGGATTCAGAAGACATTTGTAGAATCGGCTTCAAGTCTTAATGGGTTAATTTCGCTGTTATTTCACCGGCTAGAAGTTAGCCGAATGAGAGAATGTATAATGACTATATTATAGGGTTCACACTCTCTCCACTGTTATCTCCCCCCGCCTGTAATAGAGAGAATTCTGTGCTGAATCTAATCTAGCAAAAAAAACAAATCCTCTCGTCGTATGGAGGTCCTTGGCACAAAATATTTTCAAGCGGGGGGTCCGTGGCCTAATTCGCATCAATTTGACATGAAAGCATTTTGAGAACCACTTACTGTATCACGGTTGTTGCCAGTGAGGCAAAAAACCCTGGTCTAAATCTATACGTTACATTTCTGTCAGCGGGTCGTGATGTTAGCTGTGTCAATGTTTGCGTTCTGGTTGTCTTTGCTGTCAACAGGCTTGCATTGCTGTTTAGCAGCTCCACAATATTGCTCTTTTTTTTTTTTAAAGATATTTTTTGGTTGTTTTTGTATGCCTTTATTTGGACAGGACAGTAGGCTGACAGGAAATTGGGAGAGAGATGGGGGGGAGACATACAGCAAAGGTCATCGGGAACGGGAGTCGAACCCACGACACGCTGTCAAGCTGGATTACCAGCTTATGTGGTACGCGCCTGGACCGCTAGGCCAGCGGACACCCATAATATTTCTCTCTGAAGTCGTCACATTCTGTGTAATGTTCTGGTTTTCTGTCCTTGGATCCTCTGGATATGAAGCATCAACTGACGGCGAAAAAGTACTAATTCATCCAAATTTACCTCCAAACATACTCCATAACAGACGTTATCAAATGTACCTCAATATCATAAACGACACAGAGTCACATATCTGACAAAATCGCTGCGGTGGTTTGTTCATTTTTGGAGCGCAGTTCTTATTATGACGCGATCTAAGATTTACCTATGGGATTTCCAATACAAAAAATAACGCTGTGACCCAGGGCCCAGGGGTAGTGGGAGTGACGTCAGGAAGTCGGTACTCTATTTACGCTCCGCCGTCCCGCACAGAAAATAGCTGAGCGAGAAGCTCACAACGCGTCGCATCGTGCTGCATTGCGAGCTTTAGATCGGCTATATATATATGTTCAGCCTACGACGCCCGTCGTACGACAAAGTAGTACAAATCATTCCTAACTAGGCGTGTCGCATGCAGACGCACACAAGGAAACACACAGGAGAAAACAGCGTGTTATTGAGCGAATAAAAAGGCTTAAATGAACTCTCTGGGCGGGCGGGCGCATCGCGCATTGGGCGTGACGTACCGTCATCGACGCCGCGCGGCAGCGCCTGATCCCTCTGCGTATAACGAGACATGTGAGGTTTAAACACAGCACAGTGATCATCACACGTTGCCCCCAGGGGACTGACTGGCCCCCCCGGTATAGACATTTCATTTTCCAGGGTCCATCTCTACACCGGCATGCGGACACATTCCATGTGTAATTTTATTGGGGAGGTAGTAAAAAAGAGGCCTGCCCGCCACATAGCCAATGACTGACGTGTGTAACCTTGCATGAAATGAGCCTTTACTCAAAGGGGCCCCTATGAGTAGCTTCTATCAGGGGTGATTCACTTCCTGGCCTTCCATGCCTGCCTGCCTGCCTGCCTTGACTGACTTGTCTGTCTGTCACCGATGTAGCCCTTAACCCTTTAAGAACGGGAACGCGTCTGTGTCGTTTTTAGACTTAGTTTGCTATTCAAAAATAGCAGATCTACAAGCTCGTAGCGCGGCACCGAGTGCCGCGCTACGAGCTTGTAGATCTGCTATTTTTTTTTAATCGTGAAAACGTGTGCAAATCGTTGACTGTATATGTTTTTTAAAGCGAACATTTTTAACTCAAATCTTTGCTTCTGGGGGGTCCCTGGAACTATATATTTTGGAATGGGGGTTGGCGGACAAATACATATAATTTTGGAGGTCCTTGACGTGAAAATGTTTGAGAACCACTCATGTAGAAACATACGTTTTTCAGAAAACTGTTATTTTGTAGAATCGGAACCTCAGGCCTCAACGGGTTAATGAGTAGCACTTCATTTACCACTGTGCTCTGACGAGCACCTCTTCTTAAAATATAGCCAAGCGTGCAACACCATGAAAGGGGGGTGGGGTGGGGGGGCTCTCTCTAACCACTAGCACTGTGTTCAGTGTGTTCTCTGAGGCAGAGAGACTGCACAATGCCAAAAAAATACAATAAAAAGAATGTTGGGCTGAAAATAGAACTTGACAAGAGAGAGGGGGAAAAAAGTGCGTATTGATATTTGTGGGGTATAAAAAATGTTTTAAAGCGGTGTAATCCGTGACTTTAGTAATGGTCCTACTCAGGATGGGAACTGCCCCGATGCCAATGCGTGAACGCTGAAGTTTCTATACTGTTGTAGCGGTATAGAGCCCATTTGGGAAGGCGAGATATTTCCCTTTGACTTTCATGCAATACCGTTTGTTGACCAGTAGTGGCCCCTACTGACCACAAGATCTTAGTGTCTCGATAGAAGAGCAGAGACGCATTAGTTAGTTACATTGTATTAACATTCTCTACTATACAGATTAGTTAAATAGCGATTTATTCGCACAAAGAAAAAGTTATGGATTGCAGCTTTTAAATCATTTCTATTTAAAACACACTGGATGTTGCTGGAGTGAACGGATTAATCGGCATGAAATGGCTTCCAAATATGCCAGTAACTGAAGAAGTTCCATGACAACTGTTTTAAATAATAGCCTAATCTCCATAACATTCTGAGTGGAAAAGGTCTCAAATGGCGAGAGCGGCGTAATTGGTCGTTAGAGTGTGTGGATAGAAACACCCCTGTTGGGTTTTATATGGGCTCGTTTATATTTCCTGAGGGTATTAGAGATTGCACAGTAGCATCAATTTGGGTTGAAGATCAAAGCTTGTTTTGGCTTAACGTGGGCCCCTCTTAACAAAAATAAACTGTCATTAGGAACAACTGGCAGATTACACAAATATGATCAAAATAACGTATAAATAATTGAGGAAAATCCAAATAATGCCGACCAAGAGGGTGTGGAAGAACTTTTCAATTTAACCCTTTAAGACCTGAAGCCATTTCTACAAATGTCTTCCCAACAGTATTCTGAAAAACGTATGTTTCTATGTCAGTGGTTCTCAAACTTTTTCATGTCAAGGACCCCAAAATGTATACTATGTATTTGGCCGCGGAACCCCATCTCAAAATATCTTGTTCCAGGGACCAAACTTTCACGATTTTTCAAAAATAGCAGAACTACAAGCTCATAGCGCGGCACTCGGTGCCGCGCTATGAGCTTGTAGTTCTGCTATTTTTGAATAGCAAAAGTGTAAAATAATGCTTTTTAGCTGAAATCTAAAAAATGACACAGATGCCTCTCCGGGTCTTAAAGGGTTCAAATATGATATTGAAATTTCTTAAGACATTCTATTGCTCTAGAGAGGCACGTAGCGTGTATGCTTCCTAATCTATACACTCCATGCACACCGCCTTATACTGTTGGCAGGGCCATATGCTTGAGCCATTCCAAAAAAACTCAATTAGGCCTTCATTAAGAAAATGAGGGGGTTGCACACAATCAGATACAAATTACGAATTGTCCTCCGAGACACACAATTATCCATCATATTCCTTCAGCCATCTGTTTGCTTCCTGTTGACTTTCCTAATGACTTCAGATTGAGGCCAAATTAGCATTCTGCTGAACTGCAAACTCTGCACCTCATGAAAAGTCATGTGAAGTGTAGAGGCAAACGGTAGCGGGGGGGACGCGCAGTCAAAATAAATGTTTCTATTGCAGATCACAGATGCAATACAGTACTTGAGGAAATCGATTTGCCAGTGGCGGAAAGTACATTTACTTAAGTATTACTTAAGTATTTGTACTTGAGTATTTCCAATATTTTTACTTGTACTCCACTACATCTCAGAGGCAAATTGTGTACTTTTACTCCACTACAATTATTTGAAATCTTTACTTACTAGTTACTTTGTAGATTTGTATTACTAACCACTTCAGCCCTATATACATTCCGGCCATTTGAAAATAGCCGATCTATAAGCTTGTGAGCTTGTGGATCTGCTATTTTCAAAAGATGTTTATACATTTGAAACCTGTGAAATGGGACGTTCTGCAAAATGAGTACTTTTTACTTTTGGTACTTTAAGTACATTTTGATACCAATACTTTTGTACTTTTACTCAAGTGAATTTTTAATTCCCGACTTTCACTTGCAAGAGTACTTCTACATTGCAGTATCGATACTTTTACTCAAGTAAAACATTTGAGTACTTCTTCCCACCACCGCAGATCACAGATGCAACACCGCACACGAAATCGATTTGCAAGGATTACAACGATAATTTCAAACGGTGCGAGTCAAGTAACTGCCACCGAGCAGTACCTCAAAGAGCAACCTAGATGGAGCTCTGACGTTATCAAAACACGGCATCAAAAGGGCCCTGTTGTCGGTGGGCCCTGAGCAAATCATTTGACCACTTTGCCATTTACTTCAGGGAGTGTTTCTGTTGTCATATTATTTATGTGTGGAAAGCAGCACTGCAAGTCATCAAAACATTTGCTAGACTGAGTTTCTGTTCTGCTGCACAAACGTACACTGTACACACTCTGGAGTGAAACGTCCTCGGGCGAAATAATCAGTTCTGCAGTATTTTTTTCGGCCTTAAGAATCAAAATACACCAGAACCTCGCACTACACAACAAACAAAGTATTTTTTACTCAAAAAATAGAGAGATGCGTTTTCTTATCGTTTATTCTAGGCGTGAGAGATGTGTTTACGCGCGGCACAGCCATGTGGCGCTGTCAGAAAATGAATGGTCCAATGGTGTTCTTTAACCCTTTTAGACCGGGAACGCATCTGTGTCATTTTAAGATTTCTTTGGGCTATTTAAAAATAGCAGATATACAAGCTCGTAGCGCGGCACCGAGTGCCGCGCTACGAGCTTGTAGATCTGCTATTTTTTTTTGAAAAATCCTGAAAATGTTTGAATATATATTTTTTAAAGCGGACATTTTTAACTCTGTTACAACTTCTGGGGGTCCCTGGAACAAAATATTTTGAGATGGGGGTCCATGGCCAAGTACATTTTCATAAAAACTGACAGCATTTAGAAGACTGTACTTAGTAAATATATATATTCAAAGATTTACACACATTTCAACGATTCTTTTTCAAAAATAGCAGATCTACAAGCTCGTAGCGCGGCACTCGGTGCCGCGCTACGAGCTTGTAGATCTGCTATTTTTGAATAGCCCAAAGACATCTAAAAATGACACACAGATGCGTTCCCGGTCTTAATGGGTTAAAGCAATGCCAAGGTCACAGCGCATAACTTTCAAAATCAACAACCTTTTTTTCCCCCTTAGAAGGGACACTGCTGAACCACCCATGACCAAAAACTGGGCCTGCTGCAGGGAACACAAAATGAAAGGACCACTGTGTACCCGCGGAAACCAGGACGGACGCAGATTACTAATGAAACCGGTTCACACACAAGTGTCAGGAGGAGAGTGTAGCAGCTACTTAGTTTACACTGTATGAAAGATAAAAGACCCAGAACATTAACCTCATTATGCTTATATAGCAAGTACCACGAGAGAGACACAACAAAGGATATTAAACTAAATACATCAAACTTTAATAATAATTCAAGGTAGGGTAAGTGATATGTTTGTTTTTTTGTTAAATAGGTTAAAGTACTATATTCTGATAGTAATCATTGCAACAGAGCGTTTGTTCGGTCACATGGGTCTCTCCAGCTCTTTAGTAAACAGAATATAGTACATGTTCAGGTAGGTGACAACATTTAAGCCAATCAGGAGAGAGCACTGAAAATGCACCTTCTGTTTAATAAAGAGCTGGAGAGACATGGGAGACTCTGTTTTACTGAACAAACACTCTATAGCAATGAGTACTATCAGAATATGGAGCTATTTAACACTTATTTTAACCAAAGTAAATCACATACCCTACCTTTAACCGCTTTCAACCTGGCGTCTGCTATTTTGGCCATGGCATTACAGGCAAACATTTTCAAAAGAAATTCCCTAAAATGTCAAAATTTTCCATTTTTAAATTAAAATAGCGATAACGGCTCACAACCTGAGCTTGTAGATCGGCTGTTTTTTCACTCCCTGTCACACGACAAAGTATATTTGGGCCTGAGTGGGTTTAAAAGATAAACGGCAAGCTTCAGAGTACAGAAATCTATGATCCTAAAACGATCTAATTTAGCAATTTCTGCACACAGGCACCTCAAAACAGGACGGGGGCCTCTGATTTTGACAGGCAGGCGCGTTTGATTTGGATCAGTGACTATAACTCATCCTTTGAGTGGGCTTTCTTTTTTTAATTACAGTATTGCTAAAGGGATATTTGGAAAGCTATGGGAGAAAGAAAACGCTTTGGCATGGGCGCCCGGGAACGCGCACAAACCCCCAGAAAGACGACCTGGCAGTCACAGAGACACTGCCAAGCCTCAACGCCGCCCATGCCAAGCCATGCATCTGTCAAGTGAGAAACATGACACATTTTTTAACACCTTTGCAGCCGCAGCCAATTTTCAAAAAGCATACCTCGTTCCTTTTCCAAGTCGTTTTTTGCTTTGGCGTACAAAGAAATGACCTTCGGTTTAATAGAAGGGGTTGGGGGGTCCATTGAAAAATATTCCGCCCTAATTTCCACACTAACTGAAAACGAATGCCAACGGAAAAAAAAACGAAGAAAAAAAACAATATATGCCTTCAGACTAGTGGAAGAAAATGTGATACAATAGCCATATTTCATATCAAGATAAAGTATTTCCAACAGCCTCTAATGAGACTTTCATAATTCATGCTGTCAGCTTTTCCACAGCACTTGTCCGATTCCTTTTGCAGTGGTAAAAAAAAAACCTCCTGCTACTGTTACAGTTCGTACTGCCAGCCTGCATCTATCAGCGCAGGGGACATTGTGTCACATGCGGGGACTTAGTCATGAGGAAGATGCCTGCAACATGCGCTGTCCTCCATGGCTCACTGAATACTATGCAGGACTCGGGCCCAATTTATACTTGTCACCAGTTGTGGAAAGTAACTAAGTGCATTCACTCAAGTACTAGTACTTCAGTAACTTCAGTTTTCTGTACTTTTACTTATTTCTACTCCATTACATCTCAGAGGCAAATATTGTACTTTTACTACACTGCAATTATTTGAAAACTTGAGTTACTAGTTACTTTGTAGATTTTGATTATTATTACAAAACATACATTACCCACTTCAGCACTACATACATTTAGGCCATTTGAAAATAGTCGATCTACAAGCTCACAATGCGTCGCGATGCGACGCATTGTGAGCTTGTAGATCTGCTATTTTCCCAAGATTTTTATACACTTGAAAACTTGTGAAATGGGACTTTTTTTTGCATAACGAGTACTTTCTACTTTTGGTACTTTAAGTACATTTTGATACCAATACCTTTGTACTTTTTATGCAAGTACATTTTGAATTCCGGACTTTTACTTGTAACAGAGTATTTCTACATTGCAGTATTGATACTTTTACTTAAGTAAAACAATATTTTCCCACCACTGGATGCCTGCAACATGGCTCACTGAATACTATGCAGGGACTCGGGGCCCAATTTATACTTGTCACACGCCGAAAGCAGACGATCTATATAGATCGTCTAACTTTCCCATCTCGCAGTGCTGGTAGTACGGCGGAGCATAAATTAGGCGTTTAGTCATGAGGACGATATAGCTGCAACATGCCCTGTCATGGCTCATCCACTGTGCTCATGTTAAAACAAATATACTCCCCTAAATAATTAAAAGGACATACTGTGCTCTGTATGAGTGTCCTCTGACAACTGGATTCACATGCTCCTCATTTAATGTATTCTGATGCTCTGTGACATAATACTGTACACTAGCCTACACAGTGTGTAAAGTGACTAAGTACGTTCACTCAAGTACTGTACTTAAGTACAAATGTACAATTTGGAGGTACTTTTACTTTACTGGAGTATTTCCAATGTTCAATACTTCTACTTCTACTCCACTACATCTCAGAGGCAAATATTATACTTTGCCTCTGAGATTATTTACTCCACTACAATTATTTGAAAACTTTAGTTTCTATTTTGCAGATATAAATTATGTTATGAAAAACACATTAACCACTTTAGGCCTATTTTATGCATAGGCTATTTGAAAATAGCCGATCTACAAGCTCACAATGCGTTGCATCGCGACGCATGTGAGCTTGCTATTTTCAAATATTTTTGTACTTTTACTTTTGGTACTAGTAACATTTTGAACACAGGCATTTTACTTGTAACAGAGTATTTCTACACTGTGGTATTGCTAGTTTCAAGTAAAATATCCGAGTACTTTTCCACCACTGACAGTACAGTATAGGGAGTTTCAGATTCCTAGCATTGAACGTGGCAAGGTAGAGAAAACATTTGCTGCTCAAGGCGACATTTCACAGCAATATGTTTTACTCCCCTCATGTTTATGAAATGCCAATTACTTTGATTAAAACGGTTGTGCATGTAAATGGGCAGTTATATGATTATCTGTCAGTCGTACTACATGGCATAACTGGAAGAATTATCTTTCCAACATAAACACTTATTTAACCACTTTCACCCTGGCTTCCCTATTGTGGATACTCCACTACATCTCAGAGGCAAATATTGTACTTTTACTCCACTACACTCCAATACAATTATCTTAAAACTTTAGTTAGTGTGGTTGCCCTAACAGGGCAACCAGACTATAGTACTCTATACACTTTATTTATTTGTTTCCATCTTTATAGATAAACTTTATTTCAAACCGCTATTTCTCCCACAGTTTTTATCCCCTAATGTTGTGCCATATATCAAAATGACCGTCTAAATCGGGAATCGTGCGCGTGTATAGGGCTAAGAGATTGGTTGAATAGTTTAATTGATATTCATTTATTAGTGCCATTAAATGTCCCCATTCACTTTAATGGAAAAGTGAAAAAACTCAAATTCAAGTATTTTTTTCTCAGAAACCGTAAGAGCTACAGTTATCAGATTTGGAGGGATAATTCATAATATTGTCCGAAATTATTGAGAAAAATATCACACCTTTCGGCCTCATGGTGGCGCTATAACAGCCCCCTTTACGTTTTGGACTGTAACTCTTGAACCGTAGGTCCGAAAATCAAAATTTCTTTTCACCTGGATTCCTTGGGTCACTACGCATCTCCCCATATAGGCCACGCCCATTTGCGTCAGGATAGATTTTTTGATATTGATTTATTTCTGCATTAAATTTCCCCATCCACTTTAATGGGAATTGCAAAAACTCCCATTCAAGTATTTTTTTCTCGGACACCGTAAGGGCTACAGTTACAAGATTTGGAGGGGAGGTTAATAGTTTTTTGCGAAATTATTATGAAAACAATCACACCAGTCGGCCACATGGTGGCGCTATAACAGCCCACTTTACCTTTTGGCCTATAACTCTTGAACCGTAGGTCGTAAAATCAAAATTTCTTTTTCCCTGGATTCCTTGGGTCATTACGCATCTCCCCATATAGGCCACGCCCATTTGCGTCAGGATAGATTTTCCGCCATTTTGAATTTTCTTCAAAACACACTTTTTGCTCCTTTTCCTACAATTTTTTTCCAAATCTCACACAAATCGGTACACGGTTTTGATTTCAAAAGCCTCCGACGTTATTCCTCCCGGCCTATTCCTCGAGTCCCGGCGGCCGCGACCGGCGTCGGCGCAACCACACTCTGCAATTTCCCCGGAATTGCGACGCGTCTAGTTACTAGTTACTTTGTAGATTATTATTACAAAAATATATTACACACTTCAGCCCTATATACAGTACATTTCGGCCATTTGAAAATAGCTCACAATAGCTCACAATGCATCGCGATGCGACGCATTGTGAGCTTGTAGATCTGCTATTTTCAAAATATTTGTATACATTTAAAAACTTGTGAAATGGGACATTCTGCACAATGAGTACTTTCTACTTCTACTTTGATACCAATACTTTTGTACTTTTACTCAAGTAAAATTTTAATTCTGGACTTTTACTTATTATTACTTTTACTTAAAGGGCAAGACCACTTTGGTAGAGGTTTGGGTTGTGTATTTACCTTACCATGATGTAACTCCAAAGGTGGGCAAGAAATAAAAAATAATTGCTCCATTGATTAGAAATTCATAATTCAAAATATGCTCCTCATTGACTTACATTGTACGGTAAAACAGCTCTCAAAGTCACTCTTTTAGCACAAAAATGAACGCAAACAGAGTTGATTCAGACAATATAGAACATCACCAAACCCAGTACTGTTTTTTTTTTAAATAAAAATGTCAACTTCCTGTTGATTTTGCCATTTTTAATAGTAGAAACCCCGGACTGGATCGGCGGATCCGGATCCAGATCTTCAAATAGTAAAATCAACAGGAAGTTGACATTTTTATAAAAAAAACAAACAGTACTGGGTTTGGTGATGCTCTATATTGTCTGAATCAGCTATGTTTTGGTTCATTTATGTGCTAAAAGAGTGACTTTGAGAGCTGTTTTACCGTACAATGTAAGTCAATGAGGAGCATATTTTGAATTATCAATTTCTAATCAATGGAGCAATTATTTTTGATTTCTTGCCCACCTTTGGAGTTACATCATGGTAAGGTAAATACACAACCCAAACCTCTACCAAAGTGGTCTTACCCTTTAAGTAAAAAAATTTAGTCATTTTTTCACCATTGGTAAACGCCACAGTATGTAAAACCCGGGCACTCGGGTGGTGCAGGGGTAAGCTATAGCTGTCCACCACCACAGAGTCTAGAGGTTCAAATCCACCGCTGTGTGTCCGGTTGGGGTCAAGCGTTTATTATATGAACAACAAGGGCCGTGTTTGGGGGAGGGAAGCCGGGTGTGGAGAGGGAAGCCTTTGTCGGCGCTCTAGTGACTCCCGTGGGCTGGGGTGTGAACTGTCAGCGGGGGTTGTTGACCGGGACGAGTACGATGGAGACACTACGTCCTCCCGCATGGGGGCTTCCTCGCTGTCAGGTGAGCCAGTAGGTTATACAAGAGCGATGTGAGCACAGGAATGTGTGGGGAGGGTTAATTGGCATAATGACTAAAATGTGCACAGAATAATTGGCTGTTCTAAATGTAGAAAGGGCAACATTATGGGGCAGAATGGAGAGGGGTGTGTCTACACCTTGGACTGCTACAGCGTCCTTGGGGGCGGGGTACCAGGGGGTAAGCAAAAGTGGTTAATACAGCGTCACGATCATTTTTACCATTTTAACTATTATTTTATACTTTAGCTATTAAAAAATAGCAGATATACACGCTCATAGCGCGGCACCGAGTGCCACGTGTTATGAGCTTGTATTATGTATTTTTCAAAGTGAACATTTTTAACTCAAATCTTCACTCCTGGGGGTCCCTGGCACAAAACATTTTCAGATGGGGGGTCCACGGCCAAATATATATATCAATTTAGGAGTCCTTGGCATGAAAATGTTTGAGAACCACTGTGCTACAGAACAGATTCACCCTCTTTAATGCAGTCTATCCTCTATCCCACTCCAGTGGAGATAATTCATCCAGTTCAAGTAAGGTAACGGGGGAGGGATTAGAAAGGCGTTCGATGGCACTAAACAACACTAGCTGTTTTTGTGTACTGTGTGAAATTTAAGGCTATTAGCCCTCAGTTTCCATCCGAATAGCTGTTAGAGCAGCTTTAGCGGTGGTGGTGGAGAATGAAACTAAATCAGCATTGCTGACCAACATTGTCATACACGTCATTATTGCTTCCTCGTCCATGACCACATAAGACTCCATAGTTCCACGTATTGGGTCTCGTAATAATTTGTATCAGTGACTGAGTTTAAATGGCAGTTTAATAGTAAGAAACCACAAAAAAATCTCTGTATATTTATCCTGGCTGTAATTTGTGTCTGAGGGGCGCTGTGCAGCGATCCAGCGTTTGCATGTGTGCAGTATGCAGCCCTCTGTGCATTCTAATCTGTGAAGATACATACAGTGTAAAAACAGACATCGATTATATGGTCTGTGTCCAACAAGATACAGACATAAACTATTTATTGCCTTTGCTTATGCCATTGAAGAAATATATCCTGGAATATTTTTTTCACATCTCTCTGCGCTAAGAGGGAAAATATTGCCTGATTGCTCTTGCTCTCTCATAGTCCCCTATTTACAGCACAATTACGAGCAATGCAGTGTGCACTGTTGGATGATCTATTTATATACAAAGATTGCTAGTGTCCTGATGGAGAATGATTTTCCTTCTCGTATAATTTTCTGCTACTTAATACACTGTATGGTGAATAAAATAGCATACTTCTCTAGAAACAAAACATCTTCCAACTGGATTCCTCACATTCACAAATACAAGAAGATTTGACATACTGTAGCTATTTATTTTCTGCTGCACCATTTTTCGAAACATCACCTTTGGTAGTAATGATTTACTAAATATCCATGAAAGCATGATCCACTGTAGACTCTTTTCTTTTCTTTAATTATACAGGTACATCAGATATAATACATACTGTACTAGTGAAAATGTTTCATATGCACCGGCTGGTAGTCTGAATTAGATGTGTGTGTATTACGAAGGCTTTTATGACTGATCTACATTACGAGATGTGGTCCCTCCACTTTGAAGAACCGCACAAGTTCAGATAGGACACGTAGCCACAATTAGTCTACAGCAGTGTCAACAGCTGAACCCTGTTGCAAACTAATTACTGAATCCAACACTCTGGTGGCCCAATTAGTGATACAGATGACAATTTATGTCATTAGCTAAACTTCGGTACTGTACTGAATATTCAAATGTTCTTCTGAAGATTTACATAATACGGGAGTCTTTACTCTTTTAATTTTTATGGTCATATGTCATGACTAAAACTAGGACTGTTATACTTTTTACAATTATTTTTCAAATGTTACAAATGAAAACATATGTATTCAAGCTATATAACATTGTCACATACTATCAATGTGTATTAATTTAAAAATAACATTGTTAGGCAAGAAAAAACAGATACCCAATTTGGATATCTGGTTTTGCGTTATGATATCTGGTTTTGTATTATGCATTGTGGGTTTTATAATCTGTTCATTATTATGTATGCTCACTTGAACTTCATGTTGGGAGCACACAAAGACCAGAGCAGTTGTTACTGTAGTTTATCTCAGCTAAATATCAATATTACTAAAGGAATTGACTCAATGGGAAGATATAGAAATAGTGGAGCCGCTCATATAAACCAGTCTGCAACTGAGAAGAACAAACAAAATGTTGACTAAACCCTTAGGCCAGTGAAAGCGCAATGTACCTATTAATTATGCCAGATTTGAAAATGAAGAATTGGAGTCAAACACGTGTATCTCAATGCACGGAAGGGGTGCATGGCTTTCAATAGTCTAAATCAAGTCCTAATGGAGTATGAAATTACTTATCAATGACAGCCCCTTGTTATTATGCTGCTGCAGAGGCAGTCAAGAGTGGCATAAGTATTGGAAATTAATTGTTTTTTAATGCGTGCAACTCCAGCACCCACAGCCATGCACCATTACACTGTTCAATTAAGCCGTTCGTTCCACATCTTACTGTTGGCCAATGTATGGAATGTATTATCACACCACAAAGGTTTTCACATGTCCTAGCATGTTGCCATGTCCAGAATGTTATGTATTCATAACAACTGTTAAATACAGCACGCACGCGCGCACACACACACACACACACACACACACACACAGGATGTACCCTCATAGCCGATTAACGGACTGTTCGGTTGCTTTAGTCTTAGTCGACCAAGACTTTGTAAGTTCATTAGTCGTTCTTTATGCTTTTTTTCCATGTACATCTCTTGTAAACTCTAGACATAACCTTTAATTCTGCCAGTCTGTAACATCCAAAAGCCAGCAGCCATTGTGAAATCAACATTAGAATATTAGTTCTCAACCTCGCCATCTGAAAAGACTGTTCTCTGCATGATTGTATGCGAAAAACACAACTTAACAGATTTGTTGATTCAATGTGTTGTTAAATCAACCAACCGATTAGGACAATTTTTGAGGACAATTAGTCGAATTGTTTTTAGTCGAGGACATCCCTAGCAAACTCACTTAAACCCTATAGTAGCCTACATCGTTGACCGGTGGTTCCTCAGGGGTCTATTCTTGTCCCCCTTCCTTTTTTCCCCTCTACACCAAATCTCTTTGCAGGAAAATGCTGACTACAAGCTCACAGCGCATCACGTTGTGAGCACTGCAACAGTGTAGAGGGGGGAAAGGGTTGGAGGGGGGCCTAGTATAGACCCCTGTGGGGGACCCCGGTCAACAAAGTATATAGGGTTTAGTGCAGGGGTCTTCAACTGGGGGTTCGGGACCCCTAAGGGGTCCTCAGAGTTACTACAGGGGGTCCGGCAAATCTTTGCGTGATATGATTTTTTTTTTTTTTTACATTAACCACTTTAACCCTAGCGTCTCTTTTCTGAGGAGAACTTTAGCCAAAAATAGCAGATCTACAAGCTCACAACAACGCCTCGCAGTAGATCGGCTATTTTTGGCAAAGAGGTATAGATGCAGAGGGAAAAAAGAGCAGACCAAGTAAAACAAAAGAGTTTAATCTGAAACGCAATTTTATACAATATAGAGTGGGTCCCTGCTTCATCTCTCTCTCTCAGCTAAGGGGTCCTTGGCCAGAAAAAACATTGAAGACATCTGGTTTAGTGGTTACCGCAGAAGCTTGGTGTAACAACAGATACCATTAGGTAAAAAAAACAACAACATTACAAACATGAGGGTTTTACTATTAGGCAACAAATTCAAATCCCACCTTCATATCTCCCAATGGATTCAATCAATACGAATGAATCAAATCACAAGCCATACGAGAATGTTCAAGTCTTACCTACAGTATACACCCACTCTAATGTTATATAATTACTGTACGTCAAATAATTAAAATATCCAATCCACATGCTCACAACATTTCTGTGCATGTCACAATAGAAAAAATAGCACATCTACTTTGTACAAGCCTAACAATGTGACCCGCGGGTTCACGCGGTTCACATCAATGACATCAATAAGTCAACACGAGCACCGTCGTAAATTTTTCATCTTAAAAAACTTTACATGCTTGTCATTATGATCTGAGACTAGAGACGAGAGAGAGAGAGGGAGGGAGGGAGAGAGAGCAAAGCAAGTGAGGAGGAGGAGGAGGAGGGGGAAAAAAAGAAACCCCTGCCTTTTTCCATGCGTCCTCTGAGTCATTTTCTACTAAGATGACATTATGGATGATTGAAGTGCTTTATCTGGGCACACAATGGCTGCTGTCTATGCAGCTCTGCACAGCACAGCACTGAAATGACTAGCTGGCCAAGAAACTCACTGCAGTGGAATGAGAGAGCGAGAGAGAGAGGGCTCTGAAGCCCTGCATACATTCCGTTGCCCCTCGATAACTACACCTGAATAGGCTGTCTGACCTATTGTCCACAGGTTCACACTATCGTCGATGTGCCTGTCTGATATGCAGTGAAAGCTCCCTGGTCTCCTCCCTACAAAGGTATTCTAGGCTTGTTTTTGTTTTGTTTTTTTTCCCTTCTTGGTAAAGGTGATTTAAGACATTGGTTCTCAAAAGTGGGGTCCGGGGACCCCCAGGGGTCCTGCGGGGAGTTCCAGGGGGTCCCCAGCGAAATGATGGATAGTTAGGATCCAAATGGACCTTTTATGGGTCTGTAACTCTGAGAGTGTACAAATGGAACCAAATGGACCCGTTAGGGTCCATTTGGTTCCATTTGTACACTCTCAGAGTTAAATTAACATTGATTTCACAATCAGTCCCAGAGATAGAAATGCCTTTAAATGGGGGTCCGTAGCCTAATGCATGTCAAACTGGGGGTCCTTGAAATTAAGATGGTTGAGAATCACTGCTAGAGCCGTAAAAATCGTCTCTCATGGGGGTCCCTGGCAACTGGCATATCTTTTCAAATGGGGATCCGCGGGCTAATAAGTGTCAATTTGTGGACATGAAAAAGCTTTAGAACCACTGATTTAAGACCTCCCCCCCTGTCCACATTAAGATTCAGAGACGTGGCCAATTAAGGCAGGTGCGATTTTTTTACACATTAGTAAAGCCATTTTCAGTGAAGGATACCAACGTACACAGTAAAATCCTTCGTGTCAATTTAACTCTGAGCTTGCAATGGAACCAGATGGGGTCCTATTATGAACACTGAGGGTTTGTACTGTGTGTGGCGGTTCCAGGAACACACAGTGATATTAATTGGGTCTCCTATGGATGCAAATTAGAGTCATTTACAATCTTGAACCTCATCATATTTCTTTTGAATTGAGAAATAAGCAGTGCAGGTAAACACGGGGGGCACACGTTTCACGCGTTGGATAATCAATACTGAGGTCTATTCATCAGTTTCTGTTGTCAGCCTATATGCAGTCCTTTGGCTTTCAACAGTGCGTTAGATCACAGGTTTTTCAAAGTGGGGGATGCGGCCCCCCAGGGGACCCCCCCCCCCCCCAGGGCAGTGCCAGAAGGGCCAATTGGAAAGGAGAGGATTATAAGGATTATATAGTGCCAATCAAACCACTTTTTCAAAAATGTAAAAATAAATAATATATATATATTTCTAAAAATAGCCAACCTCACAATGCGTATGACGCATTCCCTCCCTCTCGCCATACTTCTCACATGATAGACAGCATTGATTTTCTAAGTGGGGTCTGGGGACCCCCAGGGCTCTTTGGGGGGGTTTGCAAGTGGTCCCCAGCCAAATGATGAATAATGATGAATTAATGTCACAATAGTTAAATGATTACAAAGCAAAAAAAATGCGACAATTTTAATAATGTTTCAATAACCTTCCGGATGCATTTCTAATGTACAATTATGACATTTTAGGAAATTTAATTTAAGCCAGAACTTCTTTTCATACCAGCGTCCCCATGACAGAATCATTTGATATGAGGGTCCCTGGCCTAATGAAAGTCAATGTGGGGGTCCATGACATAAAACATTTGTAGATCCCTGGTGCACAGCTCAGATCATGATGTGTTTTTTGAGCTTCAATGACACAACCTCTCTCCCTGTGTCTGTAGAGCCTTAATGAGCTTGTCAATGCAAATATCATCGCAGCGTGCACATACTGTATATTTTTCACTCTAATCAGCAAAGTGAAAACGCTGTCTTTTCATGCGTTCTCCCTACCTAATCCAATTAGAATTTATTAAACTATGCAAAAGTTGAAGGACGTCAATAGCCCTGATTTTTTTCCCCTCTGCACACAGCAGTTGTTTAAAAAAAAGACAATTCCCCCTTTACACAGGGAAAAGCAAGCATTTTAAGCCTGATTACCCTGGCTCCTTATCAAGGCATTTGAGAGCATCAACGGATACACATTTTCTGCATTTGGGTCATTCCTCTTCATTCTGAATCAGTTGGCTTACGATCACAGTGTTGAGTGGTCATATCCAGCAGTGATTCTCAACCCTCTTTTCATTTCAAGGACCCCCAGTTTGATACGCATCACGCCCACAGACCCTCAGTTGATACCACTTTCTATCTCTGCATGGGACCCCAATCTGCCCTGTAAAATCCTCACTGTTTATTTAACTCTGAGAGGGTACAAATGGAACCAAATGGACCCGTCATCATTCGGTTCCATTTGTGCACTGTCACAGTTACAGACCCATAAAGGGCCCAGTTGGACCCCTTGGTGGTCCCCGGACCTGATGCTGAGAAGTGTGATATACAGTATGATAAAAATGTAAAAATCTGTCAGTGACTGAGGCCTAACAGACATAACATATGATGTCAATATAAAGGATGATCACTATAAATGAAATGGGATTTAAAGTAAATGCAGAACTTAACATTGACAGTATGATAGTGCATGATCAGGTATCCTCATCAACATTCTACTGTACCTGTACCTGATATGATGGCAAAAAAGACTTATATGATCATTAGTGGGCCAAAAGAAATCTGTTATTTATGTTAAGTAAGCTACAGTCAATTTAAGCCGAGTTTTACCCATTTAGACCTGGAACGCATCTGTGTCATTTTAGATGTCTTTGGCTATAGCAGTATAGTGTCAATGTGCATTGACACTATACTGTTGACTGTCTATGCATGCACATTGGCACACCTGAATCTAACCCATTATTAATGTTATTAGTTGCAGCTGTGTTGCTTACTAGCCTGCCATGTTTTTGGATTTCTGTTTTTAACCTGTACAGTAAAACTAAACACAAAATCAGCCTATATGCCGCTTTAAATAAGGCTAAAATGCCTTCCCCAGAGCTTACCCTGATTCGAATGCTTGTCATATACCCCCCTCTCCCTCCCACCTAACCTGACAATCTCTTCAAACAAAGAAGAAATGGCAAAAAGTCAAATGCAGCCATATGTAATTGAATAATTTATCACTGCCTTATTCTAGCTTCGTTGTTGTATGAATTATGTGTGATTTCTAACCAGGGGAGACATCTCGATGGTTATTGTGCCGCGGCGGGCCTTTTCAGAATCTAAATGTTGTCCTGACACCTTTATGACACCGCATACGCTAAAACGCTTTACTTGATATTTATGAAAATGAGTCATGACAATGCTGAAATGTCACGTTAGGCTACTATGGTTTATTTTTCAGACCTTTTATTGTGGGTGCTTTGCCAAATTGCGTTCCTTATGAATAAAAGAGCAACTGAAATACAGTTGCTTACAAAACAATTTGCTGTACAGTGGATTGCAGCAGCACACGGCCATTATATACATCGCATAGTGTGGGTTATCACATTAAAATTCAACATGCTTTAATTTAGTGTAGGCAGCCATGCACGTTCGTGTTGCCTGTAACTACTATTCCCTGTAGTAAACTCCTAATGCCTAATTTATACTTCGTCATACACACGACGGTGCTGCACGGCGGAAATCCACACAGTACAAGCTCAAGCTTGTAAATCTGCTATTTTTGTCTCACAACACCGTACACAATGGAGTATAGAATGCACGTAGTAAATGTTGTACCTAAATTATGTACGTAGTGTATGCTCCGTCGTACAACGGCGTCAAGGGCCGAAAATAGCCGACCTACTAGCTGCAAGCGTACCGCATCCGCGGCGAGTTGTGTGAGCTTGTAGGTCGGCTATTTTCGGTGAGCAACGCCGTCGTTTGACGAAGTATGAATCGGCCTTTAGTTGGTTGGTTGGTTGGTTGGTAGGTACTCCGTTCTAGTTGCTCTCCACTCCACAGAATAATATCAGTAATTATGTTGACAATTGTGATGTTTACTTTCATGAATTTCAGAGTCAAACAAAATGAGTACTACATTTGGATGTAGGAATAATGGGCCGTCGGACTAATGGGTGGCCCCCATAACTTTAGACAATCTTGTTTCACAGCATCGTTTTTCATCCAGGACGGTAAAGCCCTTATCCCGGGGTAAACATGTATCAAAGGCTAACATAAATTGGAAGCAGTTTGCAGGAAGTACAGCATATAAGACTAGCTTGAATAAGGAACATCATACCTCTTTCCGAAAACCTAATTAACCCACTGTATTATAAGGTACTGCATATACTCAGTCGTGTACAGCATGGACATGGTACATATAGACTTAAATTAAAACTCAATCCTCACATATCATTTATGTACGGACAATATAACATGTAAATACATTGTATATAAAAGACCAATAAAGAGCTATAAGGCTATCTATCACCTTAATACGGTTTGTTATTAAGCAATACTGCCACACTGAAAATGAATGGGACACTGCCTATTTTTTTTTAATTAGCTGTTGTAGCAACTGTGTTAATAATACTAATACTACTACTAATAATGATGATAATGATAATAACCTTATGGTTTACTTACAGTTTACTTTAACTTATCTTCAAATAACTTTTCACCCAAATGCATGGAGGCATAAACAGCTGAAATTAATACGCCCAGACAGTGCTCTCCTCCATGACTATATTTATAAGTTAATGCAAAATGCAATACGTTCATTTGAAGTTAAAGCAATCAGCAGTTCTACTGTCTCCAGGCACCCCGTGGAGTCTGGATTCATTATATGACACACTCAATAATTCATTATGTACTGTACGGGCCCTTCCTGTTTCTTCCTGACAAACCCCTGCATAAGGAACGCCTCTAAAGATCAATTCATGACTTAGAGACCCATTTATAATTTGTCGTAGGGCGACGTCGCCGGAATAAAAATAGGCGATCTATAAGGGCACAACGCAGCGCGTTGTGCACTTATAGATCGCCTATTTTCAGAGCATAAATTAGACATTGGAGCCCTCACGGTATCAACGTATCAAATAATCGTAAAATATGTACAATATGTGTCTCTGTGATGTAGTGGAGTAGAAGTATAATCAAAAATGGAAATACTGCACTCAGGTAAAGTACTATTCTACTCGAGTACATTACATGAGTATCCACCGCTGGTCTCTAAAGACTGCATCTCGCCATTCAACAGATGCAGGCCTACTTTTATTCACACCTCTAAGCCTGTGTCATATGACTCACATCCAGTAGGGAAAATTGCCTCGGGGACTCCTATAAAAAGACAAATCAATTGAAGATATTCTCTCATTATATTTGCCTCCCATTGCCCAAGCAGGGCCCACTCTTTTCATGGCCGTCTTGCACCCTCCTTTCAATAAACCCCTCGTCTTTCTCTCTGTTCCGCTAGGTTTGATGATTTCAATGATTAATTCCCCCCCAACGCTTCTTCTTCTGCAGCTATACCTTGCGTGGATGGTTCAAATGGCAGCCGCCATGCTTGGGCGTGCGCGAACGTCGTTTAAAGAATTGTTGTAGATGGAATGGGCGTCTCGTTTACGCCTCGTCGGGTCCCTTGAGCCCCCGCCGCCCGATGCTTAGTTATCTCACAATAAATCCCCACCGGTCTCCTTACTTTGTTTCACTGGGATTGGTGGCTGTCTCGTTATCTAATTGGCTGTTACCGTAATAGCATTGAGCGTCTAAGTAAATTAGTGCTGGGTAAAAAAACCTGAGCGTTAATTTCACTCTGAGCGTGTGCAATTGTAACCAAATGGACCCTCTACGGGTCCATTTGGTTACAATTGCACACGCTCAGAGTTGGAAGTGCATACACGAACACTGAGGATTTTAAGGTGTCGTTTTACGACAGTGCAAGGGTTGCATCATTTTTTTTTTAAATAAAAGCTGATAAATTATCAAAGTTATATTTTTGTGCTTGTTTTGTAGTGAAGCCCAAATGATAGAATAACAGCATCTCTTATGTAACCATACAGTACCTGTGAAACATGGAAAACCATGTTTGTTGTATAATATTAAACAAAACAGTTTTTTACCGCTATTACATATCATCGCTGTCATGCAGAAACCTTGCATTTCATGATTTTTAACCCTTCTAACCCTTTTAGTTTTTTTACATTTATAAATGAAAGCCCTATTGTGTACTTTAGTTGTATGGCAGTGTTGTTAATAAAATAAATATCTAACCATTGAAAAGCATCGACACGCTGCTTGTGACTAAATAATATCTACATCGGATCCATTGGAACGCAGGTTTTTAAATCATTCTTTTAAGGAAAAGTAATGATCCTGGACATTCAAGGTTCCACCCCACAGCAACGTTATCATCATATATTAAATATGACTGAATCCCTTTCATTGAAGGGTAATAATCAAGGGTAATATGCAATTGCACTCTATTTCGTTACATTCTCGAAGCAATGACCTACATGATCATCCTTGGAATTCCTTCTTTCACCAAGGGACATACTAATGGAGCCCCATTCAGTATTAATAACAATGATACTGTATGGTTTTGATTTGAATGGCATGAGGCTTATTGCTTTTGATTTAGCATAATCCATAAGGTACATACATACATACATACATACATACATGCAGCTACTACATACTGTGTGGAAATAGCTTGACAATACTTTGAGCTCTTATCCCTGACCTGAGCCATATGGCGTCGTGGCTCGATGTGAAGAATGCATTATGTAACATACATATGAAATAGCAAACGCCAGGGTCATACACACATCACCGTATGTGCTGTCGGATATTGGTTCTCAAACTGGGGTCCTTGGAGGGGTTCCAGGCAGGGTTGCCAGATCTGCTTATTATAATTTCCCCGCAAGATTTTATTTGAAAATAGCCGATCTGCAAGCTCACAACGCGTCGCATCGCGACGCGTTGTGAGCTTGTAGATCGGCTATTTTCAAATAGCTGATTGATGTATATGTTAAAGTGCTCATGTGGCCCAGAGTCGCTTCTTTTGGGCTGGTTTTCCTAGACCTGGTTGCTTGTTTGTCTCACAGAATCTGGCAACACTGGTTCCAGGGGGTCCCCAGCAAAAGTAGTTAACATAGCGTCACACTCATTTTAATGACTTTATCCATTTATACGTTGGCTATTCAAAAATATCAGATATACAAGCTTGCAGCGAAAACATTGGAAAAATATCGAAAATGTTTGGAAGAATTTGAATCGTTTTAATTTTCTTTTTACATACATCTTCTCTTCTTGGGGTCCCTGGCGCAAAACCTTTTCAGACGGGGGTCTGCTGCCAAATACATATCAATTTGGGGGTCCGTGACATGAAAATGTTTGAGAACCACAAGGTTAGCGTACCTGCTAGCTGGTATGATGTAGTGACTAGAAATTGCTTTATGAGTATCGGCTTGCCTTTTGCACACATGCACCCTAGAGTCCCTGCTCTGGGCATGTCATATATAGGTGAACATTTGGCGCAAGGTTTTGAACAATTCTGCAAAAATTGCCGATCTACAAGCTCTCAACGCACCGTTGTTGTGTTGTTGAGATCATGTAGATCAGCTGTTTTTGGCAAAGATATGTGGTGTTGACAAGAAAGAAAGTAGAGGACCTGCTATGGACCCCTGGGGGACACCGGTCAACTAAGTAGGTCATATAGGGTTAAAGGGTTTTAAGCATGTTTGCATATGATATTACTCATATCATCGGCAAACATCTGTGTACACACATAATGCAGTATGAACGCTTATGGCACATTTACTTCAATCATTAAGATTATGCCTTTTATCTCATCGTAGCCCACATTGTCACCTAAAAGAAAAACATTTTTTATTCCAGTGTAATTAACACATAATCCTGAGAGTATGATAACAGCTGAGTGGTCCCTGCAGCGGACTATCACACAATTAATGTGCAATTAGAATGCATTGACAATCACGACAAAAAAACACTGTGTTTGGGGACTAACTTGGAAGAGAAACAATTTAACGCGCTTGTAGATATGTCTTCTCTTCAAAGCCTTTGGGCTTTAAGACAAAAACAATTGACATCAGGTGGGGAAGAATTCTGTTGCAAACCCTAAATAAACCAAAGAAACCCTGAAGGTGAGGCTCCGTGGTGGGCAGGAATGTGCAACAAACAACTACTTTGTTGCAGCTTGTAGCACTTTACAGTACAGTATATCTGAGCAGCCAATCTACAGTAGCATTGTATTCCTCAGGTACACAATGTAATTTGGCCAGCTACGGCAATAATAATAAAACACCTTTTGCCCCCCCCCCCCCCCCCCCCGGGCCCCCCCCCAGTAGCCCACTGAAGAACCCATGAAATGAACAAATTACTTTTTGGGGGTTATTAACCACAAGAACTCTAGCGTTGGTTGGCGAACATTCCGTGAAAATAGCCGACCTACAAAGCTCACAATGAGTCACAACACGTTGTGAGCTTGTAGAGCGGCTATTTTCGGCTAAGAGATTTTGGAGTAGAGGGAAGAGAGAGAGATTTGGTGTAGATGGATCAAGTAAGGAGGCCTGTAGTAGTACTACAATACAATAGAACTCAGAAAAGCAGACCGTTTCTGTACCGTGCCACCGACTGTCCGGCAAACAATAACTCTCTAGCGTTTACGTCTCATGCTACTTGCAGACACACAGCTCCACAGCTGGGCCCAATCTGCGAGGCCAAAACCAAAAAACATTTCTTCCGTAATAAAAGCTGAACATTTTTTAGGTGTGACAGTGATGCAATTGAATGACACTTAACATGGCTGCTACAGTGCGCACTCGGAACACACATAATTGGTGTTGTTCACCCTCTCTGTGAAAGCACGTCATGTGATTTCATTGTGACTACACTATCTACGTGCACCGGAGGGAGAGGGCGTTTGATTGACGTTTCTTATCAAGCTCAAGATGCGGCACTGAGTGCTTGCGACCAAGTTGCTATAGTATAAACAACTGCTGCTACAA
The DNA here is from genome assembly GCF_963454915.1 of Gymnoscopelus microlampas. Taxonomy (NCBI): domain Eukaryota; kingdom Metazoa; phylum Chordata; class Actinopteri; order Myctophiformes; family Myctophidae; genus Gymnoscopelus; species Gymnoscopelus microlampas. Next base: position 17,792,412 of record NC_139950.1, read on the forward strand.
TCCTTTACCATAGATTAACATTTTGGCAATTTCAAAAGTGAATCATAATTTGCCTGCTCAACTACAGCGAAATTAGATTGAAACCTTTGATAAGCATCGTCATCAACATTGTGCGTTCTCCGCCTACAGTTAGTGATGCAATTCTCGTATCTCAAGTGTAGTTTTCTGTTTTATCGAAACTGCCTGGGAGTGATTTCCCTTCACTGAGGTCTGTAATGTGTTTAAGTAATCAGTGCTTCATCATTGTTTTGCAAGCATGTGCTGTAACGGGCCATTACTGAGCCTTAGCGGGTGCATTTGTTAAAAGGCCAACAATACACTGGAATTCATCACATTCACATTGTATCGGCTTAAAGGCAGACCGTTAAACGTTATTAAGTGCAGCAAGAACTCAGAAATTCACTCATTGCTTGTGTATGTTTTGTTTGCTAATTAAAGAGAATGGGGCAATATCCGCCAAGCCATTGTCAAATGCTTTTAGACCTGAGACCAGTCAACCACTGCGGTTGCTTTCATTCCCTTCTGTATTAGCAAACAATGGTTGGTTGTATCACAAATTGCAGCTCATTTAGCAACACAGCAATCAGTCATCTAGCTCGATTCATCCCGTAATCCAATTTGCAAGTTACGGCGCACAGAATCTTTCTGAAAGGGATCACGCCGTAATGTGAATACTTTTAATACCCCTGCATGCATTGCTGTGTATCTTGTTTGGCTGCTATTTTTGTCAATTATCTGAAACTTTTACCAATTTTCCTTTAATAATTATATAAACTATGATGTAATATTGACATACAGTACTCTGCAGTCCCAGGCAATTAATATGTGTTTGTGGTAGGAGACTTTGAGTTTTAATTGTCATTGTTACATAATTCCTGAGACGTAGCAGGTATTAGAAGATACAGACAGTATGAATGCAGTAATAAGAATAATGATTAATCACTTAACAAAATATCTGAATGTTGTTAGACGTGGATGAGTGTATTCCTTGGGGTTTTGAGTGGACACATATTTTTGGTAGCCTACCCCCTGGTGCTGAGGGTCCAGTTCAGTATTCTTCAAGATTCCAGCCCCTGGTTGAAAAGATATCCCCACTTAAAAAGCTAATATGTCAGCCAGCTACCTTTAGCATTCAAGCGAAGCCCACTGTGTTGGCTCACTGGCTTATGTGAAATTTCACTTTTAGTCCTATTCAAACTACCGCTATGTAATTCAGGTCAGGGAACACTGCCATATAATTCATTTTGCGAGGCTTCTTTCTATTCAGCGATGTGACCACAAGACAATAATGTAAAACTCCCCGCAGGCTTCCAATGTTTGGGGTCAGGGCGGGGGTAGATGACTGTTTTGTTTGCCGCGATACTAAGCTAGGTCAATTCAGATTGTCTCTTGTGTCAGGAGGGGTGCGCGGAGTCCCAAAATAGCTAATCCGTGCATCACTGATAAAGTGTATTCATAATTAAATCTAAAACGGCAGAGAGGGGAATCACACACACAGTTTCCTTGTTACCAGGCAACCGGCTCAACCAATGTGCATGCCATATGCCTTTGAGAGAAACGGGGAGCCTAGAAAAGAAACGGGGGCTCCATCGTCTGTTGTTGTCTAACAGCTTCTGGGACAGAACCCCCCCGTCACAGGAACGGGAATGCGGGACAAACAGATCAACTCTTTAAGGAGGCACGTTGTGAAATTCCTTTAATGGGAACTTGGCTCAACGAGAGGCATGCATTGCAGCCCCCTCAATGCTGATGTGACTCGAATCAAAAGCAGTTAGGCTTGGCTGGGCCGTTGACGTGGTCTGGGCAATAAATTCCGCACAAGGTTTTACAGAAAGTGAGAGGGGAGAGGGAGAAAAATGGAGGTTAGATGAGAGTGGGATGATATTGTATGATCGTTAGCGAGAGACATGGCGCGGGGGATAAGGGTTAGGAATGGGGCCGAGATGATTTAAATTCAACTTTTAATGCCTCTGCGTCTATATTTCTGTATTCTAGGAAGGGGATGCAAGGCATCGCTCAGACGTTAAAACAGAGGGCCATTGATCAATACGCGCATAGAACAAGACAGATGGGATCCCGGGGCAAATAATATCGACCACTATCTCAAGAAATTGCCTTTAAAAAAGGTGCTAACTCAAACAGTAATGTAAATCACAATCCGGTGGTAATTGACAGAGGAATATGCGGTAAAGTATCTTTCAGGAATCCAGAAAGAGTATACGAGTATACACACAGTATTATTTGAATGACTTGAGCCCTATTTTATCCTTTGTTGTACGATAGTTTTGCATGGGAAAAATAGCGGATCTACACGCTCAAGCTGTGAGCTTGTAGATCAGCTGTTATTACTATTTTCACATTTTTTGAAAATAAATGCCTTTTGACGTGCAAAATTGACAAAATAAGCGACGTCAAAGTGGTTCAAATCTCTATTATAGATGGATTATCAGTAGCTATGTCTTAGGTGTAGTCTAGCGTCAGAGAAGATCGCAAAGGAACAAATAAATCATCCACCACATGAATATTATGTGGATAAGAGCTGATGTAAACAGCTGTCTGGTGCTGTTTATGAAATGGGAGCGCGTGGGTGCAGGGCGGAGCGGCACGCGTCCAGAGAGCTTTCCGTTCCGCCGCGCGCAGACATCCACCATCATGACAAATATTCATCTCGCGTGTATGTGCTTACGCCGACATGTCAAGTTCCTTTAAGTTCAGCAGCGGGAGGGGACTGTTCGACAGTGCCACCCACCTTTTTTTTTCGGGGGCGGCTGACAGCTCCCGGCGTGACAGACAAGCCGAGACACAAAATGCATGTGAATAATGCAGGCAGGGCCATCTAGCAGACATGGGGCGAAGCGCACCAGAGGACAGGGAGCGCTCTGGGAAAGGCGAGGCACGTCGACCCATCCTGCCATCCTAGTTTGCCCTTCAGTAAAGTGCACCCGTCTGGTGGTATAGCCATGTTCTAGCCAGAGCTTTTTGGGCGCCCGTTCAAGCATTGGCTTACTGTGTATGCATGTACGTTTGCCTCTCAACATTCAATATTCAAGAGGGTTTTAGTTGTTTTAGTTTTTTAGTTGTCGCTCACTCATACAAGCTGCGAAATGTTGCTGTTTTGCGTGTTCCACGGACTGTACTACTAACACTCAGTGTTGCCAGATTATGTGAGAGAAACAAGCAACGACGTGTAGGAAAACCAGCCCAAAAGAAGCGACTATGGGCCGCATGAGCACTTTAACATATACATCTGCTATTTGAAAATAGCAGATCTACAAGCTCACAACGCGTCGCGATGCGACGCGTTGTGAGCTTGTAGATCGGCTATTTTCAAATTAAATCTTGCGGGGAAATTATAATAAGCAGATCTGGCAACCCTTCTAACAATAAAGATGACACATGCATATGTACTTGCATAACCTACATTGGCACATACTGTACTGTACGGCACGTACCTACAGTATACACATATTCATCTTCGTGTGTTCACATATAATACCAGTACTGTATGAACCTACCCACAATGCAATAGAACAGTGCGATGATAACTACATTTGAACGTTAAAGTCTGGCAATCAACAATACAACTGTCTTACTGTTCCAGAGTAAGTTATTGTAACGAATTCCACAATTTAACAGATCTGAAAACAAAATATCTTCTTCTCATTTAAAATGTTGGTAGTACATAATGATTTAGATCTTTCTATAATTATTCTTATTTCTCTACCATTTGGCTTTTCAATCTTTTGAATGTTTGAAATGAGTGCAAATGATTAATTCTTTCCTCACTTTTTTTTGGAAAGATCTATAATATCAGCCATCTGTGCGTGTTTTGTATTTCAACCCCCAATAATTTGACGTCTGTAACTGGGAAGAAAAGGAGCCATTAACATTGACAGATTGCTTTTCTACCATTTAAATAGGATTTCATCCAGTTGATAGCATTCTTATTGAAACCATAGTTAATTATTTATTTTTTGTAGAATTGTGTGATCTATCAAATCAAACGCTGCCGTGAAAACAAGAAGTGGGGACACTGACAAGTTTACCCTGATCAAGGTCACTTAGGCACGTGTAAACGGTTTCAGTAGAATCATTGTTATGATATGCATGTTGAGCTTCGGTTAGATATTGGTTTGTAGGTGTTAAATGTCCATTTAACAAGTGTGAACACTACTACTCTTTCCACAATCTTGCTTAAAGAGGAGAGTACACTGATTGGACTGTTGGGATGTCATAAAAGCAGATTTAGCATCCTTAGGAATGGGAATTTGTTAGTTTTTTTTATCATGTTTCCATTCTGTGGGAAACTGTTCTTGTTCCAAAGAAAGATCAAATAGATGTTTTACCCGTGTAGCAATATATGGGGCTGCAGTTTCAACCGTTTGTAGTCAATAAGATCCTACCCTGGGGATTTATTATCAGGAAGTGAAATCTAAATGTCATCTAATGATTATGTCTGGTAATGCAACATTGCTATTTCTTCCCCTTTTTGGTGCCATTTCCAGTAATTCATTTGAGGCATTATTATTCATATTGGACCTGAGATCATTTCCCTTTGATTCAAAATGGCCAAAGTAATTGGTAATGTCTATACTGGTTATGTTGAAATCTTCCCTTCAACTTAGAGACTTCTACCGTATTTGACCTACCGAGCAAACCATTCACCGTATGCCATATCTGTTTCGAATCGGTTCTGCATCCCTCAGAAGCTGTTTTAATATAAAGGCCCTTTCCTGACGATTCAATTTTACACCAAAGTTTATACAGCATCATCTGAGTCTATATTGTTGACCCAGATGCTACTAGTGTGCCTACACTACAGCCCTCCGAGACACTGCCTCTCTTAAAGTTGTCGGTCAATCCAGGATTTGGCTTTAATCGTTCTTTTCTTTATAGGAGCACTATGCTCAACAATATCTGTAAACAACTCGGTAAAACAATCAACAGCCCGATCCAAATCATCCTCAAGATACACAAGGTCCCGCATTGGAACAGTGGCCAACTCTCTCTCTCTCTCTCTGGTAATCTTCCAAGTTAAACATTTTAAAAACTCTGTCTCGTAGTCACTCCAGTCTAGGAGGTCTGTTTTGGCACTTGGTGTATTTACTAATGCACTCAAGTGTTATGATCTGTCTAAGATAACAGGGGCAGATTCAGCATTTGAGCCTTTATTCTGAACATTACAGAATATCAACATCAATAGCCAAGCCCAAATTTGTTCCCTGGGGACCTTGAGATATCCTGTACCATTTGAGGAAAAAAATTACAACTCTATATAACGAGTAAAATTAATCTAGTTCCCATCAGAGTGACTATACTTTTCCAGTCAATATCTCATAGTCCACAAACATAGATAATTATATTCTTTCATCCAGCGCCAGATCAATACTTTCACATCTTTTTATCCGTGTCTTATGTTTGATTTTGGGGTGCCTGTAAAACATATCCAATTACTGCTGGTTGATTGAAAGGGAATCTCAGTTCCATCAAGACATTAATCATCCCACACGTTTAACAGAAGATGCTCTTGAATATAATGGGCAGCACCTCCTCCGTCTGTCCCTCCAATATTTCATAATTGTGTCCATTTGTTGTGGTTTGATCAGTGTTAGTAGTATCCATTAACACTGCTAACATCCTCAACCTCCTGAAAGTTTTTTTGTACATTTCTGAAAAATCTTTGTAATTGTTTTGAAGGCATTTTTTTGTAAATAGAAAAGGTTAAAAAGAAACATATAATAATACAGTACATTTAAAAACATGAATATTTAGTCAACCCATAACAACAGCACCCTGTGTTTGGTAGCAGTTCTAAAGAAAGTATAGAGAGATCCAGGTAGAGCGCAACCAGGTCTATGAAAAACAAGCCCATTTATAGTGTAAATTGGCAATTTGAAAATAGCCGGATGTGTTGCTACAAGGTCAGTCACACTCATTGCTAAGGTCAGTCACAGTCACACTCACCCACAACGCGTCGCGGTCGTGAGCTTGTAGATCTGCTATTTTCGACAAACACATTTCAGCCGGCTGATGAAGTTTATACGGTTTAAGGGGTTCAAATAAATGGTCTGAAAGGCTCTTTCTGGAACCAAAAATGGTTCTTCTATGGGCGTCACTCTGAAGAACCAGTTTTGGTTCGAGTTGGCACCTTTTATTTTCCTGTGTGTAGGTTACACATGAACGGGCAGAGCGGCGGGGAAACAAAGCTAACACAACGGGGTCACAGGTGGGGTGCTGATAGGTGGGGCGGGGGGCTGCAGGCTGCAGGTCACAGTATGGCCAGAGAGAACACATGCTTTTCCCTGAGAATAGGCAAAAATAGGGTAGGTAATTGGGACATGAGGACTTCAGAGAGATTCAGTGACCTCTGTGTCCTTTTTAGATTTACAAGAGCAAAAAAAAAAAAAAAAGAGAAGGAAAAAAAAAAAGGTAAAAGAAAACACTTTAGCTTCAAAGGTTCAAGGTGTTTATCGTCACGTGCACATACTGTACAGCAGTATTATAGGCAGTGACATTCTTGTACTTCCAGCTTCCTTAACAGTGTGGATAACTACAAAATACAAAAAAAAAAACAGTAGCCGAATATCTCTGCTGTCGGGCAGAAACCAGCTAACTCCAAAATGTTTCAGGAAATTAAAAAACGAAATACATTTTGAGATGGGGGTCCGCGGCCAAATACATAAAGGGGACAGCCGGGACCAACGGCGCGGAGGGACGGTTGCAAGTCGGACCTTTTTTCATGCTACGCTTAAAATTCGTCACATCCAGCGACGTCACCCTCTTCTTCTTCGGACGAAAACATCAGAGACGATTTTTTCCCAGTTCTGATCAAGATTGGCAGAGTTGAAGCCACTTTTGTGTATTTCCACATTGTAGTAAAAAATACCCTATTTGAGTGTTTTCCATTTGTACTGCTGTGTTTATTTGGTGCCGATTGTAAATGGATTTTGTCTGTTAGGCTAATCTGTGGGCTAACTCTCAGTGAAGGTTCCATTGAAAAATATTCATTTGCTTTTGTGCTAGCTAGCAAAACATCCAGGGAGGGCAGGGAGGGACGAACGGCACATGTGTAAAACAAAGTTTAGGAATGGACAGAGGCGACATTAACATGCTACATTTATTTGACTATCAGCATGGTCATTTGCTCGTAGGATTCTACTGAAGCATCAATGAGCGTTAGATGCCAGAAATGTAACTTATGTGCTTGTTATAGGACATTTTATCCGACCGCGCCGTCCGCCCCCCCCCCCCATGTATGCACCGTTTGTCCCGACTGGCGGCCGTGTGCGGAAGTAGCGCAACGTCACTTTACTTACCGATTGCGTTCGACTCGTTTCACTAAAATTAAAACGGACTGCGGGTAATGGGAGAGGACAAGTGTCTCTTGTTCACAAAAAAGTATGGTTACATGAAATTAATTAATCTCTGTGCAGGGAGGGAAATAGAAAAGGGTGCGCCGTTTGTCCCCGCCCTACCCTACATTTTGGGGTCCTCGACATGAAAAAGATTGAGAACCACTGACATAGCAACATATTACGTTTTTTCAAAATAACAGTTTTAGAAGATGTAGTATATTGTACAAGTGTGAAACATAGTTGAAAGGTCCAGACAAGTACAAGTTCCTTAAGTTGGTTTATTGTACAAAACAGAGCACAGAGTACAGGAGTCAGCCTTGCTGCATGGTGTAGCCGTTGGAAGGGGCCGCGTACCAAGAGCAAGAGCAAGAGCCAGGTTTCTTTGTCCTCACAGTATTTATATCTAGACTTCACATGTGTGTCTATGCACTTGCATAAGTTGCCTTCGTGTGTGTGTTGGATGTGCACAAAGCTAGGTGTGTGTGCTACAGTACATCTCTTGTGTGTGTGTGTGTGTGTGTGTGTGTGTGTGTGTGTGTGTGTGTGTGTGTGTGTGTGTGTGTGTGTGTGTGTGTGTGTGTGTGTGTGTGTGTGTGTGTGTGTGTGTGTGTGTGTGTGTGTGTGTGTGTGTGTGTGTGTGAACAGAGGAATGGCACGGGGATCTGGATGAACTCCCGATGTTTATAAGTGAGTCTGAGTCAGTCATTAATTGTACCTGTCACAATGTTCTACTCTGGCTGGAATGTACGTATGTACATCGTGAGGCCTTCTACTAAAGACAGTGGGTGTCACCAGTGTCCAGATCCTACAAAGACATTTTGTAGAACCGGCCTCAGGTCTTAATGGGTTAAAGTGTCAAATCACAACAAGTTGTCTCAAGACACAACACTGCAAGTTGCTATTAATACAATACTCAAATGAATGGAAAACGTTGACCAAATAAGCCATGGTAGGCTATGCTTTGCAAAATGAAACGGTGAGTCGTTGTCGATAAACAAAACATGCCGGACCACAGGACACGGTCCAATTACGGTGTGGCTTCCAAGTGGCTCTCTGACATCATGTTGATGATGAGGTCAATCTTGCCCAAATATGGAGAGACAGCGCGGGACATTCTGCAACCATTTTTTCTGCACTTTGCATGATTGGATTTTTGGCTGGGCCTTGTGTTGAAGGCAATAATAGCTTGGGCCTTTATTGCCATGGGCGATTTTTGCCTCTGCCAGCAGGGGGGGGGGGGGGGGTATATGAACATATATGTTTTTTTATATATTTAACATATATGTTTATCATATATGTGACATATTCAAAATTGGCCCGCCTGCATATATGTCTCTACATCTATGTAGTACATATATATTTCCATATATGTGGCATATACTGTATGTAGACATACATAAGCTATATACGAGACATATATTTTCCTATGTATCCACATATATGAATATGGCATATATGCAGTATATATTCTGCATAATACTTGCCATATGTTGGCAAAACATCATTATAATAAAATAAAAAATATTAAGAAATAAATAGAATAAATCGTCCGGCCGCCATTTGCCCCCCTTGCCCCCCCTATAGAATCGCCACTGAGTTGGCCTATTGGTGCACAAGACATCCAGCGCGTTGCTAATTTTGCTACAGACAGACAGACAGACAGACAGACAGACAGACAGACAGACAGACTTTTTACTTCTTATATGGCTAGCATCTTACAGAGTCATACTGTAAAAGAAACACACACAAAAACAAGAACATTGCATTTAAGAGGCTCATGGTTTTTTAATGTGCCAGCAGTGCAGATCACCTTTTATCTGACTGCATCTTCCACTGAAGTGATGAGCCTGTCAAAGGCTTTGCAGACCTCCCTCCCCCAAAACCCACCTCATCCCATTAATCTAAATGAACGCTCTGACAAATATGTCATAACATTGGGCGTGAAATATGATGGATGCCTGCCCCGAACCCCATCCATAACTAAGTGTCTTTAAATAGAAAAGTATCTGGGCAAAGAGAAATGCCGAGTTTCAAAGAAACTTGCGGAGGGATCCATCAAGTGCTGCTGGCATGGCTGTTGAAAGCAAACGGGACCGTGCTCGCGTTCTATAAAAGCAACTGGAACCAATTAATAGTGGAAATGGGTTTTAGTGCACTGTAAGGATTTGACACGTGGAGTACAACAGTGATTCTCAATCTTTTTCTATTCAGGGACCCCCAATTTGATATGCTTTAGGCCACGGACCCCCATTTGATACTTTATTTAACCCTTTAAGACCTGAGGCCGATTCTACAAATGCCGTCTAAATCAGTTAGTTCTCAATTTTCTTTGTGCCAAAGGACCCCACATGATGTGTATTTGGTCGCAGACCCCCCTCTGAAAATGTTTTGTGCCAGGGACCCGATTTGTGTTAAAAAATTCAAAATTATTCACGATTTTTCTAACACTTTCAAGATGTTTCTAAAATATTCAAAATTAGCAGATGTACAGTACTGTACAAGCTTGCGGCGTGGCACAAAGTTACCGCTGTGAGCTTGTAGATCTGCTATTCTTTTGAATAGCCAACTCTGGGAGTGTACAAATGGAACCTAATGGGTTCATTGGGTTCCCCAAACCCAATGAACCCAACTTTGAGACCCAGTGGAGTAGAATATACTGTAAAACCCATTAAGTTCAAAACTGTTCACATGTCTGATCTCAATTTTAACAAGGAATTCTTCCTCCGTGATTGATTAATAAATCGTTATCATCATATCACAGTACAGTCATGGAGTGTATGAGTAATATGCTGAACCATAAGATAAGATAGCATATTGTACATTTTTTTCTATAAAAAAATAATTAAGTTTTATTAATATCTGAAGACCTGAAGTGCCGGTTTTGGTACTTTTCCGTTTTCAGAAAAAAAACGACCCACAGCTTGAGAACCACTGGTCTAATAGGAACTGACTTGACTCCTGGCTGCCTTATCAGGACAATGTACCTCCAAGTGAAACCCACACAATGAAACTGATTCGGGTTTGATCGCAGTCTGCAAAACAGAAATAAAAAAACAAGTGGGTGTTGACAAAGCCAAATCCAGCCTGTTTATTATGCTGTTTGATGTACTGTATCCACAGAAATACAGCTCTTTTAACGTGTACATTTTACATGTTTTTTTAAAGAATAAAGTAGAATTGAGATGGCATAGAAGTAATACCCAAGGATCATTATTAAAAAGGGGAAAGCATGCTGTTGCACGCAGGGATTTTGGTTTTAACTGGTATTATAATTAAAGGAGGCTCACATAACTATTTAATGCTAAAGAAGAAAGAATCCATACTGTAGATCACCAGGAGTCTTGCCGGGTTTGCCAACATAAAAGTGATTCAATGTAGCAAAGATCTTTAGAATCGACATGAAATACACCGATGAAGGAACACAGTGGCCTATGCGAGCCTCGTAAACATGAAATGTGTATGCACGGGAATCAATGCTCATACACAGTATGTAAAATGAGCTCATATTCACATTAATATTTAACCCTTCACCCGTTCAACGCAGGAACGCGATCTGTGTAAGCGCTTAAACCATTATTTTATACTTTGGCTATTAAAAAATAGCAGATATACAAGCTTGTAGATCTGCTGTTTTTGAAAAATCTAGAGAATTTGTGCAAAAATTTGAATATATATATTTTTTCAAACAAAGATTCTTTACTCAAATATTTACTTCTGGGGGTCCCTGGAACAAAATGTTTTGAGATGGGGGTCCGCGGCCAACTACATATAATGTTGGCGGTCCTTGACATGAAAAAGATAATAGCAACATACTTTTTTCAGAAAACTGTTGGATTTAGAAGAAATTTGTAGAAATTGGCCTCAGGTCTTAATGGGTTAACCGCAAATAATTCAAGATTATTTTGAAAATAGCTCATCTCAACATGTTGCATCGCGATGCATTGTGAGCGTGTAGATCTCTTTCTTTCTTTCTTGCCATTTTTGTCTCCTTTACCCAGATAGCTACTGTACAGCATATCTACTTAAGTGTCTTAACCTCCTGTGTTTAAAGTTTAATTTAAACTATGAATAAACCAACTAATGTTAACCTAATGGAGTGTCACCATGTAAATGTACTATTTGGGTGCATTTGTAAATACTGTATCCTCAAATCTGCTCCCATTTCAGAGCGCTCTGATATCAGCTAATTTGCAAACATAATTTTCCATTTTTGTCTTTTGAAATGCATTCAAAGTATAGCTTCATCCCATGTGTAAACATAACCCTGTTTTGTTGCACGTAGATGCGTGTTTACTACTCTCCAGAGTCCCAAAGAAGGCACAGCCATCGCATTTTACAATGTATTCACTCGACCATCATTGTTGTTACCAGTGGTGGAAAGTAACCAAATACATTTACTCAAGTGCTGTACTTGTACTTAAGTACAATTTTGAGATTTTTTTTTACTTTACTGTAGTACTTTTCCAGTATTATTTTCAATACTTTTATTGAATGCTGAGTACACATTCTGAGCTCGTAGATCGGCACATTTCAAAACATTTCTTGAACTTGTGAAATGGGACATTCTGCATAACGAGTACTTTCTACATTTGGTACTTTAACCCATTAAGACCTGGAACGCATCTGTGTCATTTTTGTGATTTGAGCTAAAAAGCATTATTTTATACTTTGGCTATTCAAAAATAGCAGATATACAAGCTCATAGCGCGGCACCGAGTGCCGCGCAATGAGCTTGTAGATCTACTATTTATGAAAAATCGAGAAAATGTGTGCAGATTAATATATCTATATTCTTTTAAAGCGAACATTTTAACTCAAATCTTTGCTTCTGGGGGGTCCCTGGAACAAAATATTTTGAGATGGAGGTCGGAGAACAAATACATATAATTTTGGGGGTCCTTGACATGAAAAAGTTTGAGAACCACTGCTATAGAAACATACTTTTTTCAGAAAACTGCTAGGATTTAGAAGACACAGAGTATGCCTACATCACAGTATTGATACTTTTACTCAAGTAAAAAAAAAACTGTGAGTACTCTTCCCACCACTGCACGCATCCATGGTAATGAGATGGGAGATGGCATGGTGGCATGCAGCCCTGTGGGCCTGGGTGGTGACGGTAGAGTTCATAATGGTGAGTCACACACAGCGTACACAGAGTAATGGGCAGAACCCTCATACATGCTGCAGTCACACACTGATGTCACCATGCGCTGTGGGGACTGGAGGCTAATAATAGGATGTGTTTTTATGAAAAACATCATAATATATATATAACATGCCACAGGGTGTCCTGGTTGCAGTCTACTTCTGCAGCCGTGAGACTCTGTGACTTCAACATTTGGCTCACAACCTCTTTTTACATTTTTTTTTCTATCACTGGTCAACAGTGGTGGAAAAAGTTGACGTCTGTAGTGGCGAAATAGGATGAGGTTGAGGCCTCCACATAGACAAACCGGTCTCGGGCACAAATAATTAACCACAGGGCACACAGGTCGATACGACTAGGCAGCTAAGAGTGCTCGGACAATAGATATTAGTTTGTATTGGCCAGTGCGCTCAGTGCTTTATTTCCGAACGCACCCCTAGTGTTACGTATTCATAGCGTGTACTTCCTGATAAATCCCTTGAGGATGTGCTGAACGTCGAGACCAAATTGGGTGGCAGAGAGGTACATAACAGCTTGGGAGGCTCTGGCAGGAAGAAGGGAGTATACTGCAAACGTGTTTGAGTGTGTTTGACCGTGAGAATGAGATATGTTGTCCTCTTACCGCGGGTTAATGAAAAAATAATTTGTGAAAGAACGGCTGACAATGTCAGATACATGTCAGGTCATAACGATCGCCATGCTATGTGCTCATGTCCTGTTTGAATCGTGAAAAGAACAGAACAGGAGATGGAGTGACGAATAAGGGTATTGTCTACCAACTAATATAAGGTGGGACAGAGAGACATGAAAAGATAGACAGAAAATTGGATGGAGATGCTGATGTGCAGAATGTCCATTTCACAAGTTTTCAAAAAGAAATCTTTTGAAAATAGCAGATCTACAAGCTCACAATGCGTCAAGATGCGACGCATTGTGAGCTTAGCTCGGCTATATTCAGATGGCCAATAGGGTTGAAGTGGTTACTGCATGTTTTGTAATAACAATCAAAATCTACACAGTAACATTGTCATGGAGTAAAAGTACAATGTTTGCCTCTGAGATGTAGTGGAGTAGAAGTAAAAGTATTGAAAATTGGAAATACTGCAGTAAAGTAAAAAATACCTCATAATTGTATTTAAGTACAGTACATGAGTAAATGCACTTAGTTACTTTTCAACACTGTGCATACCTAACTGCATTTGAATAAATCTACTACAGTATATTGAATATCTACGACTGGCTGCATCATTTCACACCTGGTGAAGATAATCTTGGGGTCAGCAGATAATCACCCACACGTCCAATCAACAGATCAAAAATGTTTTATCAAATGGGGGTCTGTAGCCAAAGGCAAGTCAAAACCGAGGGTTCTTGTTGAAAAACGTTGAGAAACGCTACGTTATATATCACTGTGTACTACCTAAATGAACCATAAATATGCCACACATTCCTGACACATAAAAAGCACTAAGTATTCCCCATAAGGGAGCGAGACCTAGATGAGACCTCAAACAGCAGGTTTGCCGGTGTTTAACGTGGTTTGTAAAACGTTTCAGCGTGTTAAGACTGAAATGGAAAATAAACACCCCCCCCCCCCCCCCTGCTGTGAAGGCATATGTCAGACCTTTTAATCAGTGGCTCCAATGTCCTTTACATCAGCTATCATGGCAATCATATGCAGCAGCGTGCGTACTGTAGTTTGTGCACAAAGAAAGCACCAATAGTATCCATATCAAACAATAATGGATAAGCTCCTACTGTTTTTCTGTCATTCTGAAGAACGTGTCATTTTTTGATTTCTTTGGCTATTCAAAAAATAGCAGATATACAAGCTCGTAGCGCGGCACCGAGTGCCGCGCTACGAGCTTGTATATCTGCTATTTTTTTTTTTTAATCGTGAACATTTTGTGCAAATCTTTGAATATATATATATCTTTTTAAACAAAAAATTTCGCTTCTGGAGGTCCCTGGAACAAAATATTTTATAAATGTTTGCTTAAAAAAATATATATTCAAAAGATTTGCACACATTTTCACGATTTTTCAAAGAAAGCAGATCTACAAGCTCTATGAGCTTGTATATCTGCTATTTTTGAATATAGCCAAAGACATCTAAAAGGAGTTCCCGTTCTCAATGGGCTAAAAACAAACAAACAATTGTTACAGGTGCAGAACAGCATTATTTTTTAAACGATACAGCCAAGTCCATAATTATAGATACTTCAAACATTGAACAGTATATCCTGACTTGGTGGCAGGCCTTCTGTCATAATGGACTAAACAGCATGGTACAGGAAGGTATAAAGAAAAGCACCGCTGGTAAAATCAATAGTCTTCATCATCTCCACCGTATAAGAACTGCTGCTTTATCACATTCTGAACAATGTGGAAATATCGTCCCGAACATGGTATTATTTGCACTGCGACTGTACCCTCTCTGAGACGGAAGTTGTTCATAACAGGAGAGGTTGTTTTTTTGGTTATTATTCCAAATCTGCTTGTGGTGGTTGTGCCCCAAAAGAATATGTGGCTATATTTGAGAACTTTGATCTCATTTTCTTATGCCCTCCCAGAAAATGCTGCTCTGCAGTTATTTAGTCGCAGTCTCTCCCAGTGTCTCTCCCTTCAAGAGGCAATTCCTAGCATTTTTCATGAATTATTAATTTTGTGGAAAAAGCTGGAGAATTAATAACATCATTCCGTGTGAGGAGGTTAAATGAAGCTACTGTAATTTGGGGGTGAGCCCTACGGTACACAGTACTTAGAGCTATCCCTCTTTTTCTTCCATGGAAGGTTCATATTATGTCACATTTGAAAGCAAATGTTTGATGTGTATAATGTATGGTATCATAATGTTATTGCCAAAGAAAAGGAAATCTTTTAAAGGCCTATTTACAATTCACAACTTAGCAGACCGGCTAGCAGAGTGTGTGCATGTATATCTAAATAACAAAGTAGCCAACAGTATATATGTGTGTAGCAGTAGTGGCTCAGAGCCCTTGCCCAATGACCAAAAGCCTAATATCACCCCCAACCAAGGGGGAATTCCCCTTTAGGCCAGTGGCTAAGATGTAGGCCTTTCCACGTGGAAATTTGAATTCCTGGGCGTTACATACAAGTAACCAACTTACGTGTATCTGCATACCCTTGTTTAACTAGCATCTATCAAAAGAATTGAAGAAGTTGTCATTTTGGTATTGAGGCATGGCTTGTGTTGGTAAAATCAAGCCCCCAGAACCGCGGGAGCAGTGAAGCGCATTGGACATGGTGGCCGATCATAGGTACTGCAGCTTATTACGGTTGGGGCCAGACACATGAACGAGCGAAAACGGTTTTGACCAATGGGCTCGACTCACAAGCTTGCGAACAGGGTTGCGCATGGAGCTGACACTACTGCGCATGCGAGACGACACGCAGAGTGACGCACAACGCGTCACATACTGTAGGCCCAAAATAGGCCCTGCCGCCCGCCCGTCACATTTCCCAACCCGGAAGAAGGGGTGAAAGGGGAGTGTGCGCTGGGTGAGCAGCTCCATATGAATGGCCGGGGATTTTCTGTACCTTTCTATTATTATTTTTAACTCTATCTGTAAAATGCTCGCCTATTGGCTTGTACCAGTACATCCCATAAGCTGGAGGGACAGGAGCCTTTAGAATTGGCTGTGTGTTCTCCCCGTGTCTCCTAGGGTAGTTAATACCCTCACAAAAACATGTAATAATCCTGGTAATAATAATCCCGCCTGATGGAGGGGAAGGGAACTGGTTGGAATAACGTGTTCCTTCCACGCGCTACATCCAACCAGGGAAACTCCCCTCTGTCAGGTGACAAGAAGGTCAGTTGGCTCTCATGCACTGAAGGAAGCATGAGCTGCACAGACAGGTGTCTGATTGACTAGTTCCCTTCCATATCACATAGCCTGGAGGGACGATTATTAATTCACAAAAATATCATAGCAGTTGTCCGATTTGAGAGATATTCAGGAATTGTGGCCATTGGCCTGCTGTCAGCGTGCACAAGAATGTAGGGGTGCAACAGCTTATTGAACTAATCGATTTAATCGATTTCTTTTTTAAACCGAAGACTATTTTCACATTGATCCCTTTGATATATAAAATTAATTGATAGAATAATCGCTATGAAGATACTCGATAGTTGCAGCCCTACAATAAATAGAACAGTGATCGGACCAGTAGTACTGTAGTACTGTATATCGTTGATGTTGGACAGAAACCTCTTATCTCCATATTTTAACTTTTTGTTTTTTCGTAAATTAATGCCCCACACAAAAGTAGCAAAAGTAGTAAAAGTAGCAGATATATATAAAAGATTGAAACGTGGCGCAAAGTGGCACATTTTGGGCTTGCCGATCTGCTACTTTTGCTGTTTTTGAATTTGAATCCTGAAAAGTAACAGTTTTGGACATTTTGGGAGGTTTCCACCCGACAGAGACGATATGTGAGATTAGCTGCAGGCAGGCAGACAGACAGACAGACAGACAGACAGACAGACAGACAGACAGACAGACAGATGAATACATTGGAGCTATAGAGCATGGGGTAGCATTATTCATCGCTCTGTGACAGCTGGAACACTGGGAGAGAGAGACAGGCTGTCTGCTGGCAATCTGACTATGTGCCACTCATACACACGCACAAGCACACGCACACGCGCACGCACACACACACACACACACACACACACACACACACACACACACACACACACACACACACACACACACACACACAAACACACACACACACACACACACACACACACACACACACACACACACACACACACACACACACACAGGTGGGGGGCATATGACCGCCCACCCGTGTGTGAGAGTTGTTCAGAAAGGATTTTTTTTCCTTCCTATTTTTTTACTTGCATATTTTACATTGAATATTATCAATACTGTGCTAGTGTTTATTTGTTCAGGTTGGTAGAAATGTCACGCTATTGCCTCATGGGCTAGTGCCTGAAACCCTTTAAATTCCACCTATCATGCATTGCACACCTTCCGCGCTGTGTACAAACGCTGAAATTAGCACTGAGCGCACTGGCCCATAGAAACTATGAGTGAGTGCACATTTCCGAACGCACCCCTTGTGCGTCATGAGCTTGTATGTTGGCTTATTTTTTTGGGGGAAAAAAGTGCGGGTCAGGGACCTCCCCATATTTTGAGTGGTTAATAATTGCAGATGTAAAGTAAAACTAACAACTAACTTGTTCTCTGATACTATTCCTCTGTGTATCTCAGTGATTCCACTCATAAAACTTTTATTGCAGTTTGTTTTAATTGGGAGCACAGTTGCTGCTGCTGTCTTTAATCTGATTATTATGCATATGCATATGTACCCAGGTCTAGTTTGGTACATTCTCTTTGATACCTTTCATCACATTTGTCGTGACAGTTTAATTTGTTACCCACAGTTTAATTTGTTACTGACAAACTTGTTGTAAGCACTGTGCAGGCTTTACATTTTTACATTACAAACAGATTCATGCCCCAGAAACTGTATGGCTGACTATAAGAAACAAACATTGTAGCGGTATTGGCCTAATTATCCCTTAATATTCCATTCAATGAAAAAAAAAAACGTAATGACTTTTAAACAGGGCAGAGACACTCCAAGGTGGGGAGTAATTTTTGACGTATATTTACTTTCTGTCGAAGCCGCCATTGACATTATCTGATGGGTCGCGTTTGCTTTTTCTTGCCCCGTCTCAGGTCTTGAATAATTAAATGGAATTGGCAAGCTCTCTTTTTGTTAATGACAGGAGGTATTGTGACAGTATCTGTTTGACAGGCTCTGCCCTACACCAGGACGTGAGGGGCATGCTAAACAAATTGCCCTTGCTCCATGCATTAACCACCTTCAATCTGACTTCCTTGTTGGACATTACATTATAGGCAAAGTCTTCCGATAATTTCCCAAAAATAGGCCCAAATTTCAAAACTGTTAAAAATTGCAGATTGTAATCGTAAAAAAATTGTAACCAAAAGTAGTGAAAATAGCAGATCTACAAGCCCTACACCAGAACAGAACATGAGGGGGCATCATAAACAAAGCTCTTGCTTTTTGCTTTAACCCCTTTCAACCTGCCGTTCCTATTGGCCATGACATAGGTGGAAAAAAAATGAAACAATCCACAAATTTCCCCAAATTTCCGAAATAGCTAAAATAGCAGATCTACAAGTCGTGAGGTGCTGTGAGCTTGTAGATCGCCTATTTTCTCAAGTATAAACTGAAGCACTTAACTATATGAAAGAAAGGATCCCTATTCTGGGGGTGGAAATAGCAGATCTTGTAGATCAGCTATTCCTGGCGAATATATTTAGTGTAGAGCTAAAACAGGAGGGGTACTAGCACAGAGCCCTTTGGGAATCCGGCCAACAAAGTATAGCTTTTTAAATGTTTAAAAGCAGGGAGGCACTGTCTGAACCAAAGTCCTCTCCTTCATGCTAAGTTGACCAGCAGTGGCATTCTGTCCTGAAAGGCAGAGTCAAGTACAAATGTCATTGCTTTGGTTTCCTAGTCAACATGTCTGGCCCTAGCTGGCCCGACGGGTCCTCTCTCCATCTGGGAGAACGCAGTCAACCCTGCAGATATCAGGCTGGACAGTCTGTCAGATTGGACACTGACTCAGCACTCCCTGTGCGGTGGTTTGCTTTTTAACGTTAATGTTATAAAAAAGAAAGAAAAATGCTGTGGGGCCAATACATCAATCTCTATTTTTGGTGTGTTTCTTTTATTAAATGGATACTCGTTTTTTTTTTTGTCTGTTTGTTTTACAAACGCACAATAAATTAGAATAATACCGGCCAAACACGGATACATTTTTGCTTCATTAATGTCTGGTTGGCTTGCTTGAGGGCATTTTCTTAGCATATCCAGACAAAACAATCCTCACAAGAGAGCCTTTATTTCTGCATTATTAGCTCACTGTTGGAGGAATGCAGTATGACAAAAACATAAGGGAGAGGAGTCGACTCCCAGATGGTGGTTAGTCTTCAGGTGAAATAGCTCGGGACATGTTGAGATGTCTAGGTTCCTTTGTTAAATCAATGAGGAGGAGGCTGCTGCTGTCCCTGTTTCCACCCAGTATCCCTCTAGAATAACAATAAGCTCTATATCCATTTTGTAGATATTGTAAACTATGACACATTTATGTATTTCTTTATTGATTGCCGACACAATTAGACTTATTTCCCAGCACATTTACGGGGGAAATAATAATTTTGCCTTGTAATGTGAAGGACAGATTCACTACAAACTACAGACTACAAATATTATTTAGTTTCAAGATTCAATGGGGTCTGTTTGTAAGTAGCGTAAATATAAGCAGTGGTGTAAAGTAACTAAGTACATTTACTCAAGTATAGTATTTACCATTTTCCATACTTTGACTTCTACTCCACCACATCTCAGAGGCAAATATTGTACTTTCACGCCACTACAATTATTTGAAAACTTTAGTTACTAGTTACTTTGCAGATATGAATCATTAGGTTATAAAACATACATTAACCACTTTAGCCCTGTTTTATACCTAGGCTATTTGAAAAAAAAAATGTCCTCCATTTAAAACTTGTGGCTTATGGAAAAAGAATGTGAGTTATGCTTGAAGAAGGAAAGCCTTTTTGTGGCAGGTTTTATTTGGCAGGCTTGGGATAGAATCTATAGAAGACCCGAGTTGTAAAATAACTTGTAATTTTGCAATGGAATGAAAGGGTTGACCACTGCAACTGTTACTTCTGGTGTCTTGTAAAACCGTGAGAGTTGGGCACGAAAACGAGTGTGTGTGTGTGTGTGTGTGTGTGTGTGTGTGTGTGTGTGTGTGTGTGTGTGTGTGTGTGTGTGTGTGTGTGTGTGTGTGTGTGTGTGTGTGTGTGTGTGTGTGTGCGCGTGCCTGTGTGTGTTGTATATACTAGGCACGCGTGTGTGTACGTGCAGTGATGGAAAAGTACTCTCATTTTTTACTTAAGTAAAAGTATCAATACTGCAATGTAGAAATACTCTGTTACAAGTAAAAGTCCGGAATTCAAAATTTACTTGAGTAAAAGTACAAAAGTATGGGATCAGAATGTACTTAAAGTACAAAAAGTAACATCCTTTGAAAATAGCGAATCTACAAACTCACAATGTGTCGCGTTGTGACGCGTTGTGACGTGTTGTGACGCGGTGTGAGCTTGTAGATCTGCTATTTTCAAATTGCCAAAGTATATATGTCTGAAGTAGTTTTGCAATAATAATCAAAATTTACAAAGTAACAAGTAACTACATTTTTCAAATAATTATAGTAGCGTAAAAGTAAAATATTTGCCTTTGAGATGTAATGGAGTAGAATTATTGAACATTGGAAGCACTCCAGTAAAGTAAAAAACACCTCAAAATTGTACTTAAGCACAGTACTTCAGTAAACGTACCTAGTTACTTTACCCCACTGGTACCATAACCAGTGTATCCGTCCAATCCAATCTGTAGACTGTACACAGCTACGATATGTGTCGCACACTCAAAATAAATCTCAGCATAATCAATTAATTCCACATCTCGTCTCTGCACAACGCTCCTCGTGGTGCGTTTCTCTTTCCCCGTCCCTTGTTTCGCCTGCAGTGATGCTTTGGGAGAAGCAAGCCGCCAATAAGCTGTAACTCATTAACCTCTCTTGTCCAGACTTTACTGCTGTGCCAGCAACATATGTCACAGCTCATATAGCTCAAAGAAAAGGCCGCTTCCAGTGTGGCCACACACCAAAGCCATAGGAAGATCACAGCATACTGGAGGGTACATAATTCAACGGCAAATGGAGGGTGAAATTCACCTTAGGGACTCGCCACTGCAGTGCTGGGCGAAACGCACAACAAAGTCACACATTAATGTAATCACATTCAGTGGTGTAAAGTAACCAAGTACACTTGAGTATACTTTACAGGAGTATTACCAATTTGTCTATACTTTTACTTCTACTCCACTACATCTCACCTCAGAGGGCAAATATTGTACTTTTACTCCACTACAATATTTGAAAACTTTAGTTACTAGTTACTTTGCATATAGAAATTATTATATTATAAAACGTACATTAACCACTTTAGCCCTATTGTATACCAAGGCTATTTGAAAATAGCCGATCTACAAGCTCACAACGCGTTGCATCGCGGCGCGTTGTGAGCTTGTAGATCTGCTATTTTCAAACATTTTAGTACTTTTACTTTTGGTACTTTAAGCACATTTTGATACCAATACTTTTGTAACTCAAGTAAATGTATAATTCCGGACTTTTACTTGCAACAGAGTACATCTTAAAACATTTGAGTTCTTTTTTCCACCACTGATCACATTACATCTGTCTATACAGACAGATGCACTGATGTGATGCATTACTGTTCCTAAATTCAGTGATCACATTACCGATCCTAATCTATCCATTATGTTATTACTTAAGCCTTTCTTCTGTCTGTCATGCATGCTCATATAGTGCACGCTTGCACAAACAAATCGCTTATTGTTTTGAGGCGATTGATAGCTGTAAGTGGTGTTAGGAAGGCCAACCTCTTTCATATTGATATAGTTTTATTTTGAAGCAGATAGAGCCTGTTACCAGTGCTGCCTTGATTGGCCTGCTTGAAGGCGTTCCAGCATTATTTGGAGAAGGAGTTTTAGCCTTGTTCTTGTCACAACATTTTCTCTGTGAAGTGCTTTGCTTTGCTGTCGGCTTAGTGGTATTGAAGAGCATAAAAGGAAAAATGTCATCCACGCACAGTCGCAGTGATGACTCGGGGATGCCGCGGAGTAACGCAAAAGGTAATGTAACTAGTTACGTAACAAATGGGGAGTAAATAAGTAATACATCAATAAGTAATAGATTACTTTCTTTCACAATAATGGGTAATGTGTAATACATTACTTTTATGAGTAATGACCCCAACACAGCTCTCCCTACACGAGGGGTGGGCAACTTTGATGATGGAGAGGGCCACTATATTTTAATGTAATTTCAAATGCATTTAGTTATACTTATGTTAACTTTATGAACTTAAATACAAATACACTGGACATAAAAATACAATAGAATTTTAAAACTAGTCATTAAGCTACAACAGACTGAAGTAATTAAAGCAATTGTTTGCAATTGTAACAGCTGAAATCAATAATATATCAGTATTCCGATATTAACCTGCGGGCCGCCACATTAAGTGAAGGTGGGGGCCGCATGTGGCCCCCGGGGCCGCCAGTTGCCCATGTATGCCCTATACATTCGCACTCTAAAGTAGTACTATACACTGTAGTGACAAGTTGGGACAAACCAACCATGACCGCGTGTCGTACCGCCTGACGAGCCAAATCAAGTCCAAGCCAAGTCCAGTTCTGCCGACTCAGCGCCGAAGGACTTGCAATGCCCACAGGCGGAGACGTCGTCACATCCTCATCAGCGTCTGTCAGATTTGACCATGAGTCAGACGCCGGGCGCGACGGGGTGCCCTGTCGCGCCAACAGTCAAATCTGTCCCCAACTCCTTATCTGTTTGACGCGACGGGTTTGAGGCTGTGCTGGCTCACCCAACCAGTGAAGGCCAGAGGTGGGAGAAGTACTCTCAGATGTGTTATTTAAAAAGTAGCCTGGAATCCAGACTGATTCACTCCGTTCAGCAGACTTTGTATTTCTCACTTTGCTTCTCAGTCTGGCCAGGGTCCTATTTGCCTCGTATTTCCAAACGTCACCAACTACGGTGGCAACCACTCGAGTCTTACATTGCTTACACAGCCCATAGGAGTACGTGCAATGATAAATATCATCCTATTTACCCGGCTTCCCTCCCCCAACACGGGCCAATTGTGTTCGTATATAGACGCTCAACAAAATTGGATGCACCTCGGTGGATTCGAACCCACAACCTCTGCGGTGGTGGGCAGAGATTTTACAACTGTGCCACCCAAGTGCCTATCTGGGGTCATTTGATCAAGATGTGTCACTCAGATATTCTAATTGGCTATGACTCTGCCTTCCAAAGTTTGCACGCCCTTGGTAGGCAACCCGGCCTGGCTGAGACTTGCGCTCCCAGGAGCACTATTTTCTAGTTAATCATTTCCATTTCTGTTTGGAACTTAATTTCATACTGGAAGACAATTGAGGGTTGACTGGGATGAAACTTTATCTCAGTAAATGAAAAGGAACTCCATATTTGGGCATGGCTGACATCATAGTGACAACATAATGATGACGTGAGCTTTGAATCAGCTCAGCTTAAACCCAGACTGCAAAGTGTGAATGACACACATGGAGAGAGACATCGAGGAAGACTTCACCACTTACAAGAGGAACTATTCCAGCAGAGATCCAGGTGATTGCCCCGTAACCAGTCCTGGATCGTAAGACCAGATATCAATAGTTCTTGGACCATTACAGCCCATGCATGGCAGCAGCTTTGACGATGAACCCACTGTTCCCGACAACGAGCCAGCAGCAAGGAAACTCAGATGAATCAAGTCCTTACAGCAGTCAACAGTTTACCAAGACTTTAACGCAATCGGAAGTGAAGAGAAATCATCCGGCTGACACAGGAAAGAAAACTCACATCTGTAAACAATGTGCCAAGAGTTTCAGTCATTTACGTAACCTGAAGACACACCAGAGTGTCCACACGGGAGAAAAACCTTTCTATTGTAAACAGTGTGGCAAGAGCTTCAGTCTGTTATGTAACCTGAAGACACACCTGCGTATTCACACTGGAGAAAAACCTTTCCTCTGTAAACAGTGCCATAAGAGTTTCAGTCGCTTAGAGCACCTGAAAAGTCACCAGCGTATCCACACGGGACAAAAACCTTTCCGCTGTAAGCAGTGTAGCAAGAGTTTCAGTGGGTCACATCACCTGGAAAGACACCAGCGTATTCACACTGGAGAAAAACCTTTCCACTGTCAACGGTGTGGTAAGAGTTTCAGTCGCTTAGATCACCTGAAAATACACAGGTGTGTCCACACAGTGGACCTGGGTGCTGCAAGTGCATCCTTGCTCTAATTAGAACAAAACTTGCCACAAACACCGTTCAGGGGTCTGCCATGACACGGGAGTGTGCCACACCAGTTAAAATGGCTGTACTTGTAGTAAAAGTCCAACATATTGCCATCTACTAAAATGTACTCATGAACACATTATTTCAAAGATATTTCTAGATTTGTCAAATTTGTTTGAAAATAGCAGATCTACAAGCTCACAACACGTTGCACCGTGACGCATCGTGCGCTTCTAAATAGAATAGTATAGAAAAGTAAATAGTAACTAAACTTTTCAAATAATTGTAATGGAATAAAGAGTACAATATTCGCCTCTGAGATGTAATGGAGTAAAAGTACAAAAGTAGTTCAAGTTTGGAAATACAGAAATAAAGTACAAACATACCTCAAAAACCCATTTAAGTACAATCCCTGAGTAACAGTAAATGTACTTTTAGTTACGGTACTTGACACCAGTGGTGAGGGCTGATTGCTAGAGACCGGTTATAATGGATGCACGCACACACACACACACACACACACACACACACACACACACACACACACACACACACGCACACGCACACGCACACACACAGTAACAACACCTGCTGTGATAAGCTGTGTCTTCCCTCAGTTCCTGGACCCCCCCCCCCTCTCCCCCCCCTCCATTGACCCTGACATCTGGGGCCTTTGATTGTAGAACACTCCACTCTGGAAAGAACATCATGTAGTCAAATATGCTTCTTCCCCCCCCTCTCCGTTTTTATTAGATTTCTTCATTTGACAGCTGGGTGAAATATAAAACGATAAAATCCTGAATGTTAATTTAACTCAGAGAGCGTACAAATGTAACCAAATGGACCCCGTGAGGGGTCCATTTGGTTACATTTGTACGCTCTCTGAGTTGAATTAACATTTAGGATTTTATTTGGTTACATCTGTATGCCCTCTGAGTTACACAATCATGGATAAACGAGCGCCGCGGATTTTTCTGTGTACATGAGTCAACTTTAACCTTTGAGATAATGATTGCAATTTACAGTGAACGCGACTACATGTTTTATAACGCACGTATGACACCATGAAACGGCAATAAATCATCGCGGCGGGTGGGCGCGGAAAACGTATTCAGCCTTTACCACTCAACAAGGACCATTAAAAAACAATATGTCAACGTTGCGTGATCGCCAGACGCCCACAATGAACAATATTTACAAAAAAATGCTTTGATTATTCTTTTTTTCTCCATCACTTATCAACCCCCCCCCCGGTGTGTGAGTGAGCATTAATTCTGCCAAATGGCAAATTGTGTTTTTCTCACTCACACTGCTAATCCTCTCTGTCCGCCCACTTTTCCCCACTAACTTGTCACCTCACCTCGCTTTAGAAGAAAGCTGCAATTATTGCACTTCAGTAAACTGTAGGGGGAGGAAAAGAAGAAAAAAGAAGAAAACGCAGCCAAGCCGAGCGTTAGTTGGCCACCGCAGAGCTGACGGGTTTTGTCAAAGATCCTCTGAGAGGGATCATCGTTCTTTAAATGGCACGACGACGAGGTCTTAGCACCTGCTGTAACAAGACAAAGCCTTTTCGTCTTTCTTTTCTTCATTTGACAGTCTTTTGAATCAACAATACTTTTTGAACGCTGCATGAAAGTGTGAAGGACGCTCGGGTTACATTGTAACCACGGTTCTCTGAGTGAAGAGACTATGTGTATCTCTCCGCCTCATACATTATGTAATATGAAGCTGTGGAGAGAATAGTCTTCATACTGAAGAAAAGAAGGGAAAAAAAACAGAAGGAGGGCGTGGGCGTTTTCTTAACCGCTAAAGCCCTATATATATATTCGCTATACTAGCCGTTGACCGATATATGGCAGACTTGTTCTCATTTGTTCGCTTTTTAGATTGGTTTTCCATAACACAAATGTTAATAATGTGCACAGCATTTTTTCTTTAGACAGATGCTACAGTGGGTTCATTGATTATCTGGTATCTTATATAGTTTCAAATGTACAGAATTAGTTGTTTAGATAGAATGTTGTTCAGACAGATAGCTTCATTGATTACCTGGTATTCTCATCTCTTTGAAGCCCTACACAGTTATCTCTGCACTCTATTCATGTAATAATTTACCTAGTTTATTGACTAAACACTTGCAAGTCGTTACGGATAAGAGCATCTGCTAAATTGTATATATTGTATTACAATGATCTACAAACTCACAAATCATCGTGGCGCGTTGTTCTTGTTTGTAGATCTGTTCTTTTTGGCCAAAGTGACACCGTTGCGTGATGTAAATATAAATTAAACTGGATAATGGATAATGAAACATGGGCGGACCACAACATCATGCTCATGTCACCATGACTCAGCCATAACCATTTAAGGAGTTCCCGATGCAGCTACGCCCAAATATGGGGTGTGTTGTCTAACCTCA
Organism: Gymnoscopelus microlampas; assembly: GCF_963454915.1. Lineage (NCBI taxonomy): Eukaryota > Metazoa > Chordata > Actinopteri > Myctophiformes > Myctophidae > Gymnoscopelus > Gymnoscopelus microlampas. The sequence continues at coordinate 17,819,361 of NC_139950.1, forward strand.
ATGTGTCGTCATGGCATCAGGCGCAAACAGATCCGTCAGCCAGCTCCATTTTGAGTTTGGGTTGATATACGTGACCAAATAGAGGGCTGCAAAGCGGCCCAAACCTCTAGTGTTAGATAAAGGAACTGTAGGCTTAAATCTGAAATATTTAGCAGATAAACAGAACGTTTTACCCTAGCTTTATGCTAACAGCATACATTATTCATCATGGCCAAATAAAGGCCTGTCACCAGTAGTAGGACCCTAATTAGCTTTCAATAATAGCCTGTCTCAGATAAAGGCGTAATCAGCTTGGTTACTGGAGCATAAGAAGCCCCTGGGTTGGCTTACAAAGGGGGATTTTATAGCAGATTTCAGGTGGGAAAAATAAGTTAGAAGTATATTAACATACAGTACAGTATGTCAAGCCAGGTACTCTGAGAGTGTACAAAAGGAACCAAATGGACCAGAGTTATGGGGGTCCATGAAACTAAATGAGAATCATTGCGTTAGGTGAATGTTTAACTACATCTGTGCCCTCCCCACACACACATACTGCAATTCTACATAATTTGATCAAAGCTCAACCAAATGACTAGTTTTCTTTCAACCAGCATCTTGGATCAATTCCGTTGATGATTCCGTGATTATCATAAGAGCCAACACTGGCAAAAAGAAGAGGAAAAAGTACATAATATATTATAAATAATATTCATACATAATTTACGAATATTTACAGTACATGATGACACTACTGTTTCTAATTTATTTTCAGTAATGTCTCCATGGAGACCAACGCTTTTACTTATTCGCACGCACACGCACACGCGCACACACACACACACACACACACACACACACACACACACACACACACACACACACACACACACACACACACACACACACACACACACACACACACACACACACACACACACAGTCAAGAGCCTTGAAAGGGCTATAAAAACTTGAGAGTGAATGACAGGGTATTCCCATTATCCTCTGTCCAGTAGTGCAAGTAAAAGGGAATATGGAATTTTCATGAGCTGTAATGATCTTACAATTAACAACGGCCATTTTGGACCTGACGGCCTTCTAAATTGCTTAATTATTATGAAAGGAGTAATTGCTTGAGAAAGCCACCGAGGTTGACTGTATCTGACTAAAAGCATACTGTGAAAAATAATGAAAAGATGGACGATAACTTTAATACTGTATCACGTATCTATCACTTGCGGTCATAAATAAAGTGTGTAATTAACAGGCACACACATACACACACAAACCGTGCACACATGCACACCCACGCAGACACACATGCACACATGCACACACACATACACACACTTGCAGAGCAGAGGAACACACACACACACACACGTGCGAGCGCACACACACCCACACACTCCAGGTGCAGATCAGATGAAGGGACGTAACTATATTTCAAAGAGCCTAAATCAAAGGCTTGGAAAATTGCTTCAACCATAGAAATAATAATATATTAATATTCCCATTGGAAACAAAGCAGTCTGCAAATAACGAATCAAAGACTATACGGACTACAAAAACAAACACAGAGTGTTATGATAGGTATTACTAGAGAAACAAAGGCTACATTTAAGGGGCCATTGACAGGTGCAGAATACCACTTATGTTTATGTGTATTATTGCATTTACGTCCATCAAGGTTTACTGACAGATATACTGTAAAGTGTCTGATGTTTACTGTCTAACTTTCGTTCATTAGCAAAAATTGCTGATAAATAATAATGTCTTAATCCTGTATGAGCTTAATACATTTGAAGACAGAATAATCACCTTATGTTATGTTCATTTAATTTGACATGGACGATCACATTGGACAAACCAGATGCATTGTTTTAAAGTCTTATAGCACAGAGTACTGTCCAAAGCCTGTCCACGGGAGGCTTTTCTAAAAAGAAACACTAATCTAAAACCCAATTAAGTACTAAACAAATATATAATTTAACATGATCAAGATCCGACCCAGTACATTAACTTGTGAAACAAAAGTAAACATACATAAACCTTGGAACTGAATGATTTCGTGGTTGTTTCATTGGAATTGAAGGCCTTTTTATTTGATTGACTGATAGATTAGACATGGTTGGGATATAGGAATGCATGCCATAGTAGATGTTTTATATCGTTGCTGTCGGGCAGGAATTGTAACTTTTTGTGTTTTTTTGTAAATGAACGCCCTACTTGATCGCACTACAGCGTCACACAAAAGCATCAAAAGTAGCAGATCTACAAGCACAAAACGCGGCGCAAAGCGACGCGTTTTGAGCTTGTAAATCTGCTACTTTTGCTGGTTCTGAATTTGAATCCTTTGGACATACAGCATGAGGTTTCCACCCAACAGCGAAGATATGTTATATAAGTACAGGAGCCTTATTTGCATCCTGAATCGTTTCTTATAGGCTAAATATTGGACTCACAGTATATGAACCAAATTTTTGACTTGCATAACCAAAAAGTGCATGAGAAAAAACTGGGCTGACCAGCATATTATACGATTTTCAGCAACGGGACTTTGAACGGTTGATCCAAAGCTCCCAAGATATTACTCTCGTCATCACAGACTCATACGGCAAAATCAGAATTGCTACGCAAATTCAGAGATGAGGCGTCACGCAGCAGTTCAAGTGCCAAGCTTCACCAGAGGCTAATGCACAGCGTCTCATTCAACGCATACTAAGTAGCTACACATCTTGGCAGTGGTGGAAGAAATACTCCGATTTCTTTACTTAAAGGAGTAGTTCACACCAAAAATGGCTTATTTTCTATCAATCACACACCCCATGCAGCTTGGAATTCACAGAGATTTTTTTTGTTTTTGTCGCATTCCTAAGCCAATAATTTGATGACCGGCGGAGACTCAAATAGTCTCTATTGAGTCTCGGCCGGTCATCAAATTTACAAAGATGTAGAGGAGTAGAAATATATATAGCTTTGGAAAAATGTAGTAAAGTAGAAGTACCTAAAAATTGTACTTAACCCATTAAAACCGGGAAAGCATCTGTGTCATTTTAGATTTTAGCTATAAGGCACATTAGTTGAATAGCAGATATACAGTGCAAGCACATAGCGCGTCACTTTGTGAAAAGTCATGAATATTTGCATATATATTTTTTAAAGCGGACATTTGTAACTCAAATCTTTGCTTCTGGGGTCCCTGGAAAAATATTTTGAGATGGGGGGTCCGCGGCCAAATACATATGATTTTGGGGGTCCTTGACATTGACCATATAGCAACATACTTTTTTCAGAAAACTGTCATTTGTAGAATCGGCCTCAGGCCTTAAGGGGTTCAGTACAGTACTTGAGTAAATGTACTTAGTTACTATTCCACCTCTGTGCAGCAGCCAGCGCATACAAAGCACAGACCCTGGACAAGATGCCTACTTGAGAAGCTCACCAGGGGAAGGGGGGAGGAGGAGGAGGAGGAGGAGGAGGAGGGGGGTGTAAAGACAATGATAGCCATGTGACTTGAGCACGGTTGGCCTCGTTGCTTAATCCAATCATTGGGTTGACCTCACACAGGACTATAATAACGAGGGACCTAATGCTGCTGTCTGTCGCCCCCGGGGGGAGCTTCAGCTTCCACGGCGTTGAGGATGGTGGATGCTGGATGGTGTCCACTGTGTCTGCTAGATGGTGTCACAGACAGTGCTGTTGCCATGTCTGCTTATTATAAGCGACTTTGGGCTTTGTTTTTTCTGTAAGGTTGCTTGTACATTATTGGAACGGGGTAGTTAAGGGTTGTGGTTTTGTGGGCTTGTTTGTATATGTATATACCAGATTTGTGTTGTTAAAATGTTTAGTAAAACATTCAAACATATATCACTTTTTTTTCAAGATTTGTTTGAAAATATCTGATTTTCAAGCTCACAACACGTAGTGAGCATTGTGAGCTTGTAGATCGGCTATTTTCAAATAGCTGATGCACATATTGCTCATGTGGCCTATGCAGTAGTTGCTTCTTTTGGGCTTGTTTTTATAGACCTGGCTGCTTATTTCTCTCGCAAAATCTGGCAACGCTGCATGGTCACAGACGGCTGGTGGTGGATGGGATATGCCATTTGATTTGCCTTTGCCCTTTCCAGTATAGCACTACAGTAAATATGGTTATTTGTTTGGCGTGTGAATATTCAACCAGTCGTGTGTGTAGTGTGTGTAGTGGTTGCCATTCAAAGTCAACAATGTTAGAATTTGTGTGTATTTCCGTCAAATGTAGATGACGTCTTTTTCTGGTCAATTAGTGAAGTGCCCGGTTCAAAGCCTTTCCTACAACGATTTACACACAGCTGTGTGTTGGGCTATGAATTAAACTTGTGTCTGAGCTTGTATTCATATAATTTTTCGTTGTGCTTCTGTTGTGACTTTAGTTAGTAGTAAATATGTGTTTAACGACCACTTTAATATTTTAAGATGTTTGGATGAGGAAATCATTGCAATTATAAGACAAACTTTGCTTGTAGAGCATCACATTTTTAGGATGCATGTGGCTTGGCTCAACCAGTTAGTCCAGGGGCCAACACTGATATTTTCACAAATTGGTACCACCTAAGGTGACCGTAAAGTTTTTGTATTTTTGTCTTCCTATATGTCTCTAGTTTATATTTTGGTATGATAACCCTTCCAATCTTGTAGCTTAATGGCAGTTATCACTACCTACCGGCTAATGTATCCGGTAGGAGACACAAAGTACAATCTTTGTGTCTCCTACCGGAAATACACCCGGGCATCAAATTATTGCGACAAAAAACAAAATATATCCATGTATTCAAGGCTTCATGGGGTGTGCAATTGATAACTTAAAAGATTTTTGGTGTTTGCAAAAAGACTGCTTTCCATAAGCTTGTAAAAGTTGACCCTCCTTCGGTCTAGGGTGGTCATAGCTGAATGGGTAGAGAAACTTAAAGGAGGAGTTCGCCCAAAAAATGATTTATTTTCTATCAATTGCACACCCCATGAAGCCTTGAATACATGGATATATTTTGTTTTTTGTCGCAATAATTTGATGCCCGCCTGTATTTCCGGTAGGAGACACAAAGATTCTACTTTGTGTCTCCTACCGGATACATTAGCTGGTAGGTATAGTGATAACTGCCATTAAGCTACAAGATTGGAAGGGTTATCATACCAAAATATAAACTAGAGACATGTAGGAAGACAAAAATACAAAAACTTTACGGTCACCTTATGTGGTACCAAAATATGGCTTGGCCCCTGGACTATTAGTGCACAGACCACATGCTCCCTGTGAGAGTGGGGAGGGTTCGAATCCGACTCCCATCTTGTCTCGCATGTCTCTCCCCTCTCTACACTGTACTATTTGAAACAAAGCATAAAATGCAAAAAATCTATATCTTAAAAAAGAAAAGATATTGGTTAAAAAAAGGTAAAAAGAACATAGTTTACACTGCAATTAGGCAAGTGGAATAACAATAATAACAACAGACCTGAAGGGCGGATGATTATGCTCATTTAAGGGTTATCATCTTCTATTGAATGTATAACTCTCACTTTCATTCTGTATACTTCATATAGCTACTGCTATAGTGCAGTCCACAGCCATAATAACAGCACAAATTCTGGTCTATTTTTGCCTGAGGGATTCATTGAGTACCAGTGGAGTTACACAAAAGATAAAGACAACATTAAACAAAAGATAAAGAAAGGAGAGGAGAAACTTAAGAGGAAAATGCAATATTCCATAATTACAAGATAAGAGCAGTAATTTAGGAGAATGCAGTGTGCTGTATCTCCCATTCACCGCACGCTACAGTATGTCAGCTAAATTTAAACCCTATGCAATGCTGGGTTTCACAAAGCTAAACTCATCAGTATGATGAAGTGTGTGCGCTAAGTTCGCTTGTATAAATATAGCAATAGCCTACTGTTTTCTTTAATATCGTTGATGTTGGGTGAAAAGTCCAGAACTGTTACTTTTCAGGATTGAAATAAAAAAAATTGCGATCTACAAGCTCAGCTCTATTTTTGATACTTTTAAGAGACACTGTAGTATGAAGAAGTAGGGCATTCATTGACGAAAACACATCAAAAGTTAAAATACGGAGATAAGAGGTTTCTGCCCGACAGCAATGTGGATCTTTAGACAGTAATAAAAATACTCTGTTACTCTTGTATACTAAGTATAAAGGCCTGTGTTCAAAATGTTATTGAGTAAAAGTACAAAAGTATTTCATCAAATTACACTTAAAGTACCAAAAGTAAAAGTACTAATGTTTGAAAATAGTCGATCTACAAGCTCACAACGTGTCGCGATGCGACGCGTTGTGAGCTTGTAGATTGATGTATAAAATGTGTCTGAAGTGGTTAATGTATGTTTTATAATGTAGTCATTTATTTCTGCAAAGTAACTAACTAAAGTTTTCAAATAATTGTAGTGGATTAAAAGTACAATATTTGCCTCTGAGATGTAGTGGAGTAGAAGTAAAAGTATTGCAAATTGGAATTACTCTAGTAAAGTAAAAAGTAACTCAAAATTGTACGAAAGTACAGTACAGTACCTAAGTGCATGTACTTAGTTACTTTCCACCACTGTTGATACCTCGTACCCTGGGCATTGTCATCCTGGAAGAGACCACTCCCATCAGGATAGATGTTTCATCCTGGCGATCACACAGAATAACTTCATATTGATTTGTAGTGACCCTTCGCTCTAAGCGGATAAGTGGACACAAACCATGCCAGGAAAATGCCCCCCCACAGCATGACAAAGCCCCCCGACCGCCCTCACTGTCCCCACAGCATGACAGAGCCACCAGACCCCCCTCACTGTCGGGGGGGCCAAGCATTCATGATGACTGTACTGTGGTGAAGGATGGATGACTAATTTGACCACATCACTTTGCTTTAGAAAATGTTTACTTTTAACCCATTAAGAACCTGAACCCATTAAGAGCTGAGGCCGATTCTAAAAATGTCTTCTAAATCATTTTTTTTTTAAAAACCTATGTTGCTGTATCAGTGGTGCTCAAACTTTTTTCATGTCAAGGACCAGAATGATATGTATTTGGCCACCGACCCCCATCTCAAAATATTTTGTTCCAGGGATCCCCAGAAGCAAATTTGAGTAAACAACATTTGCTTTGAAAATATATATATTCAAAGATTTGCAAAATAATTCACGATAAAAACAAATAGCAGATCTACAAGCTCATAGTGACACGTTGTAAATGAGTAAAACCAGGAAAATACAACACTTATGCCATGTCACGATACTACAATATCAAATCCCCAGACAATACCTATTCTCTTATCACAATATCCTTAACTGCCACCATACTACACATTCATCTCTATGTGGTTGTCAATAGACTGTACTGTAGTTGCTGACAATCTGATCACGTCCTGCGTTGACATTCTCAGTCGCCCTGAGTGGCTCTTGTGTTTTTCCTTACATACTGAACTAATGCACGGGCATCACAGTCATCAA
>NC_139950.1:17831831-17844331 GCF_963454915.1 Gymnoscopelus microlampas
CGGTTAGATGCTGATGCAAATGTCTCGTCTCTCTGGACTGTAATTGCCATCTACTGACATGCCAAAACCAGCAGGGGTGAAAAGAAGGGACGCAGATTAACTGTGCGGCTGAAAGTGAGAGAGTTATCAAGCCTCATTTATATTCACCTATTTGGACACACACAACGGCGGTTTGATAAGACGCGGACCCAATTATGTCACAACAACGCAGAATTATAATGGAACATGTTGGTGTGTACATTATTTCAACAGAACTTGGCAAACTGCAAAAAAACTGGCCCACTATATCTACTAATAAAGAACGATGCGGTAGGCTACTCTCTCTCATGAAGATGAAAGTGAAGATTCTGTTCAGGATCCTGACAAATAAATGGAAAAACAAGAATCCAATATAAATATAAGAACTTTTGTGTATTGGGAGGAAAAAATAAGAAATAAATAAAGCACCCTGTCTTTCTCATTTTACAAATAAACAAAATTGTGAATATCAGCCGTGATTCGTTGAAAATTCCCTGTTACAAAATGTAGGTTAGTGCAAATGTCCTATAACGGAAGAGGCCTCTTTCTTTTCTCCTTGAATGGTGGTGGTACGAGGGGGGGGGGCTTCATTTTTTACCATGGCAGAAAATCTGGAATGACGGTTAGTATTGAATTATGCATACGTGTGCAATAAACAAATCTAATTTGTATAATAACGAGATCAGGCAGCCTTCCTCCTCCACAGCATCTCATTACTTGCTATGTCCGTATTTATATAGAAACCTTTTTGAAGTCAAAGAAAACGGGAACACGTTGGCCCTTCCTTTGATTTTTCGAAGGTCCACTTATGTTTAACTCATAAATAGAATGCAAAATAGAGACAGGACACACACACACCACAATACTGTATCAGCGAGGTGCAATTACACATGTAAATGCTACCTGAAAAAGCATGCGTTAATGTTATGGTGATGAAAACGCACAGTGGCACTGCTGATAGCATGAGCTTAAACCTGGGTTCGATTTGCGTTACCTCTGATAATATCAAAATTGTGTTAATAGTGTTAATATCATGTTGAAACAGCATTTTTAATACATCTAAAGGTGTCACAATTCCAAAAATGACACTTTATACAACATTTTGCATAATGCTAGATGTGGGGTGTCATGTTTTTAACCCATAAAGACGCATCTGTGTCATTTTTAGACTTCTTTGCCTATTCAAAAATAGCAGATCTACGCGCTTGTAGATCTGCTATTTTTGAAACATCTTGAACATTTGTCCTTTGCTTCTGGGGGGTCCCTAGAACAAAATATTTTGAGATGGGCGGCCTCAGGACAGGCCTTAATGGGTTAAAAAAAAACATGGTACAATTTGTCATTGTTGATTTGTTGAAGTGTGTTAGACTATCCACCAACGTATGACTTCTGCTACGATGGGATTTCCTGACATCTACAGTTGTGTGTTTTTATGACTACCCCTTTGAGGATGAGGCATCTAAAGTGATTTGTATTAAATAAATATTACATTTTGGAATAGAATCACTTCAGACATTACACACTGAAATCCTTCAAAATGATCAAACCCCGCAATGATGTGACAACATAATTGGCAAAATAGCACCGCCTCACCATCTGGTCGTGCAGGTCCAGAAGGCCCTCCAAAATATTTGGTATTTCTGATGGTTTTCTTCGAGGAGTGCCAAACCCTTGAAATACGGAATCGTCCCTTATTTGTAAGATGTCTCCCTTATTGAAATGATAAGGGTCATACTTTGTTCCTTATTTTTTGGGGGAATCAATTCAAGGACACACATCTTACAAGTTCTAATAGCTCAAATTATGTTTCTCACAATGCAGTCTGCATCACCACATGCAGAACGTTGGGTTTTTTCTTGCTCCTAGCTCGTATACAAATCTCTTTGCCAAAAAATAGCTGATGTACAGTACAAGCTCACAACGCGTCTCAGCGAGCTTGTAGATCTGATATTTTTGGCTAAAGTTTCCCCAAGAATATCGATGCTGGGGTTCAAGTGCTTAATATAATGTGCACAAACTGTACATATATAGCCTCTGGGCATGCCTTATTGTTCTTAGAAATGTAAAGGTAGGGTAAGTGATATTTTTGGTTTTTTTTTATTCTATTTTTTGTAGGTTTGTTCGGTCAAAGGGGTCTCTCCTTTAGTATACAGAATATAGTACATTTTCAGATAGGTGACAAAATGTAAGCCTATCAGGAGAGAGCACTGAAAATGCATTTTCTGTTTAATAAAGAGCTGGAGAGACATGAGAGACTCTTTTACTGAACAAACACTCTATAGCAATGAGTACTATCAGAATATAAAGCTATTTAACACTTATTTTAACCAAAGTAAATCACTTACCCTGCCTTTAAATGTCAGTTATTGACAACCCTATTTGCTTCACTTGAAACAGAATTCGGTTGCTGAATTAATTGATAAAACCAGAAGATAAATTATATTCCTCCCGAGGATGCAAACCCTCACCACTCTTGTCCTACTCTGTGCATTTCTGAGATTTGGCCAATTATGTAATTTCACTGTGAGCTACAATAGGTGATGACCTTGACCGTTGACCTTTTTGACACAGAAGTTAATCATCTCTTCAGGGCAGCCTGCTCCTTCCATTCACATTCTCAACTTTGACCTTGACCCTCAAACGTTTATTCGGAGCAGCCCGCTGATCATTACCACAGAGTTTCATGATAATCTGCCAGTGGTGGAAAGACCATGTACATTTACTCAAGTACTGTACTTTAAGTACATCTTTGAGGTACTTTTACTTCACTTGACTATTTCCATTTTTTGATACTTATATCCTTCTACTCCACTACTTCTAAGAGGTAAATATTGTACGTTTTACTCCATTACTTGGAGTAATTATTTGAAAACTGTACTTACTAGTTCCTTTTACAGATTTAAATTATTATTACAAAACATACATTAACCAATTAAGCCCTATTTTATACTTAAACGCGTTAAAAGCTCACAGCGCTTCCCGGTGCGACAAATGCAGTATTTTTTTGTGTGGTATTGCTACTTTTACTCAAATATAAGAAAAGAAAAAAGACCAATTACTGCATCAAAAGTAATCAACAGACTATACTATAAAAACTGGTCGACATTGGCCAAATTGTCTGTGACAACCCAAAAAAACGTTTCTATTTGGACTGGGGACCCCCCACCCTGATAAGCACTTGGAATGTTGGAGCTGAGACATTACACACATACACAGGTTCATACAGTGAAATTGTTTGAGGTAGAAAGCAGCCGTCCCCCTTATGACTCCCAAACTCCATCAGATCTTTTCCCGCAGATGATTGCTAAAATAAATACTTCCAGGTCGTGGTTAACATTTACATCTGCTTTATCATCATTTCCCCCGTCTTCATCCCCAAACAAACATCCCTGTGAGATTTGAGTACGTTTGCCTGGTGCGTGCGTCCACTGCGTTCGAACATGGAGAGTGGGGTGAGCTTTACGGCTGTGGTGGGGAAGGCATATATAGCTACTGCAGCAAAAAAAAACATGTTTAATTTGTGCTTCTCATAGTACTATAGATCTACTCTGTATGAAATTATTATGCATGGATTACATACATGCAGATTCTGGTGATGTCAGAGTATCCGCACATGTCTACTCCAGTGGTTCTCAAACTTAAAACTTTAAAGGACCCACCTTAACTGTGACAGTGTACAAATGGAACCAAATGGACCCGTTTGTACACTGTCAGAGTGTCAATTTAGAACCCCCTCAAGGAACCCTGAGTCCCCTCAACGAGTACCAATATTTGTGAAGACAAATATCCCTTTGGGGACAATAAAGACTATTATTATTAAGTTGCTAGTATAGCGCTCGGCTGGTGCAGTGGTACAGTGCCTGCCCACCACCACCGCAAAGGTTGTGGGTTTGAATCCACCGTGGTGCATCCGGCCTCGTCGAACGTCTAAATATACAGTACGAACACAATTGGCTCGTATTCGGGAAAGCCGGGCGGGGAGCGTGATATTTGACACTGCATGTAGGCTACACACTCCTACAGTCTGTCAACAGGCCGGGAGTGTTGGGCCGGGACGAAGGCTCTATGTCCTCTCGTTGGGGGCTCCTCACTGCAGGTGTGCCAGGATACAACAGCGGTGACAATACACACATGTGTGTGGGGAGGAATCAATTGGCATAATGACTAAATTGGGGGGGGGGTAAAAAGCACCAAAAAATTAGAATAATTGTTGCAGTGTAGCCGATTAGCTGCAGTCTGAAGCACAAAAGCCTAATAGTGCATAGCAAAAAAATTCTGAATGGGGTGTCAACATGTGTCATTTGGAGCGGCGGACATCTTGGCGGGGGATAAACAGGTTGACTTAACATTGACCCCCACCAGTATGTCTGCATCTACTCTGTTAGCGGTATGTTTAGTTTCCAACACAGGAGACCCAGGTTCAAATCTTGGCTGTTAACACTAGGTATAGGTAAATCATGGACAATGACACGTAGTAACACTGGTACAGTATGTTCCTTTAATCTATCTAATCCAGGTCTCACAGTAGTCAGCCCGTTCCATAGATATCTAACGTCTGGGGTAGTGGGTAAGGACCCCCCCCACCCCACCCCCCACAGCGTGGCAGACATGAATTGACCGGCCACGGACGAACCACAGTCAACCAATGTGAGGCTTACCTAGATTATGTTCTCTGGCAAAAACCCAGACATGCTGATTCCTTTATCCTGTATCACCCCTACCGTACCATCTTGCAGTGCTTTGCACAATTTTTTGGAAAGTAATTCCCTTTTAATTTATTATTTTAGACCCATATGGGCTTCATTTACCACAATGCACAAAGTTTACTTTAGGTAAACAGTGGTGTAAAGTACATTTACTCAAGTACTGTACTTAAGTACAGTTGTGAGGTATTTTTACTTTACTGGAGTATTTCCAATTTTCAGTACTTACTTCTACTCCACTACATCTCAGAGGCAAATATTGTATTTTTGTACTCCACTACAATTATTTGAAAACTTTAGTTACTAGTTACTTTGCAGATATAAATTATTATATTATAAAACATACATTAACCACTTTAGCCCTATTTTATACCTATAGGCTATTTTCAAACATTTTAGTACTTTTATTTTTGGTACTTTAAGTATATTTTGATGCCAATACTTTTGTACTTTTACTCAAGCACATTTTTAATTCCGAACTTTTACTTGTAACAGAGTATTTATATATTGCAGTATCGGTACACTTACTTAAGTAAAACATTTGAGTACTTTTTCCACCACTGTAGGTAAATGTAGGTTTCCTCAAATGCAACCATGACACAATAACGCGTGCCCCACTGTTCTCTATGCACAGGTATTAAATGAAGGCTAATGTCAAAAAGTATAACCCTGGCTCCACAATAAAGGGTGGCAGTGGCTCAGGAGGTAGAGCGGCCACGTGGGAACCATGAAGGTTTCCGACTCAATCCCCGGCACCTCCTGGCGCCGTGTCAAAGTGTCCTTGAGCAAGACACTGAACTCCTAACTGCTGCCTATGAGCAGGTTGGTGCCTTCATGCATGGTTGGCTCTGCTGTCGGTATGTATGTATGTGTGAATGAGTGAATGTAATGCACATTTTAAAGTGCTTTGGATAAAGGCATTATAGAAATATAATGCAGACCCATTTTCGATTTTAAATACACATTTAAATGTTTAAACGTCCCATTAGTAATATCAGGGAAGGATGGTACGGTATAGGTTAAAGGGATAGAATAAAGGATAATCAACTCCAGGCCCTGCGGTTATAATAATGTCTGATGTGAAGGCTAATTACCATTTGACTCCAAAGAGTGCATTACTTATCCATAATGACATGGCTCACAGTTCATTATCCTACTTATACCACGGCCATTTAACTTTTTTTTTAATATAAACAAGTTAAAACATTTTCATACTTTGGATAAGTATGCTCTTTAACCACTTAAGTGGCCGTGGTCCCCCAGGGGTCTATACTTGGTGCCCTCCTTCTTTCACTTTACACCAAACCTTTTTGCCCAATGTAGATCCGCTATTCGCCGAATGTTCACCTACTACAACATGCCCAGAACAGGGACGCTAGGGTACATGTGGTTAAATAGAAATGTCATGCTGGCACTATCTTCATCATCATTGGAATACACTTTAGTAGCCTATACATACATTACTACTCCAAGCAAGTGGAAGAAGCCATAGTAACGAGCTACTGTAGAAACGAGTAGCAACGGGAGTCTTTTACCACAACATACTGTACGTTTTGGTATTTCCCACAAATGTTGAAAGTTAAAATCTTTAGTCAAAATCAATGTTGTTTTTAAGGCTAGCTTGTAGCTGATGTTAGCTTAAATAATCATTAAGACACTTTATAACTAATTATGTATGGTAGTTCTGTTCCGCTGAGTTTATAATGCATTGTGACCAGCACTTATGATACTTCATAAAAGTTGTTATGCATAATAAACATTTATAACGCGTGTTGTGAAGCCTTATAAGTGCATTATAAATAATGCATTATAGACCCGACCTTAAAGTTTATGCCCTCAGAATCAAGTATTATCATGGTATAAAACAAAATAATGAAATTACACTATGGATTGGAATCTGTCACATGAGCAACACATAATTACAAAGTTTCTATTGCTACATTAAATATCTCACATAAGATGAAAGCTATCAAATCTAACAAATTCAAGTCAAACATTATTTCAGGAGGATAATGTTTTTGCTGGCATTACGGTATGTTGTGTTTGTTTTTTCTGTCCATGTAATCGTGTAATTTACGTGACCATCTCTTCTTTGACACATTTTGCGGTATTGCAAATAACTTACTATTTCTTGGAACTCATTGATAGTTACATCAGCTCCACAGATGTGTTGTGTTGCTGCTATTTCTATGCGCAGCGCTTGGCCGAGCTGAATGAGTTGAATGAAAAATGGTATGCTAAGCAAGCAGTAGGTGACAGTGTGACAACAATTTATGGCTAATTGTGGAACCTGATGAGGAGAGGATATTACGCTTGTTCAGCTGTGTGTGTGTGCACACATCCACCACCGTCTGCGATGTACCGAAATGTGATCACAGGTGGGGAACACAGCTACATATAAATCTGCAAACAAATGTACGTAACGTTCCTGCCTTTTTGCTTGCACAGGCTTTTAGTCTGAAAGTGCAAAGTTTGGGAGACATGGTTGTTTACAGGTTTCTCAGCACTATGACTTTTCTCAGCACTATGACTTTGTTTCTTTTTTATTATGGAATTAGTATACACTATAACTAGTACATGAGTAATAGTACATTGTTACTAGTAAGTAAATAAGTAATGTCATCACGGTTAAGTTCTCCACTATGATGATAACCCACTGCTAAGCTAGGTTAATTATGAGCTCAATTATGAGGGTGAATCGTGCTGCAAATAGTATAGTAACAAAAGTAACCATCATGATATACCACGGCCTCTCGTGTAATATTAATCTACTACATCATGAGCTTATTCAAGCTTTCCGATGCCGAACACACATGAACAACCGAAAATGAAGGTGATGTACCGTGGAGTCTGTAGAGCAAATCGTTGATGAAATGATTTAACAAAATGAATGCTATATGTATTTGTCCAGTTGAGTTTGGGCAACATAAAGATCATATTATGATATGGATTAAAAGGATAACATTCCATCAATACTTAGTAGACATTTATACTTAAATACGTACTGTGGACATACTCCTTAAGAATAATAATAAAATAAAATGTTGTACGTATGTACTGTACATATTATATGAAAGATAAAACGTACAGTAAATAAACTGTAATGCTACTTGAAAACGATCCTTAATCAACACTGAAACTAAATTAAAACAAATTAAAATTGCTAAATGATAGTAACCCATATTCCCCTGCTGGTAGTATCACAATTTCATCGGCACCTAGAAGGCACTACTAAATGTTGAAGCAGGCAGTAAGTTAAGTAGAATAGAAACAATGGAGACGATGTGTTCAGTATATTAATTATCTCAGACACTGCATGCCAACGTAAACATCGTTGTCACTTCAAACGTGCTGAATCATAGTGCATCCCTTTTTTCCCACAATTGAGTGTATCATCGTAAAAGCAAAGGGCTTGTGCAAAGTACATGTTGTGGACCCTAACCTTCATTGCGTCGTACTTTATGTAGGACATGGTTGGAAAATAGATTTTTGTGGTCCCGAATAGCCCAGCCATGTGTGATGCAAGTTGTCTTAGCAGCCCTTTGAACAAGGCAAAGCCAGTCAATCAGCTTGACTGTCAAGCTGTCTAAAATGACCTACGCTGACCTTACCGCCTCATGCACTTTTATATCTGAAAACTAGGAGCCCGTTCAGAGAGGCCCGGGTTGTTATCGTGATTAATTAATGATGAGGGTGTGTTTTTGAGCTGCTACGTGCTCACTACCAAAATGGGAACTATTTCAAGGAATTTCCACACAGGAAACATACCCAATGACTTTATCAACGTCAAGTACTACTCCAAGCTTTAGGTATCCTGTGGAAAGGATTTTTGACCCTTAATTGAGATTTACATACATTTACATTACAGTGGCATAAATGGACAAACTGTAGCTATGAATGTGGTTACCGTATATTAGAGAACATTGTGTGTAGTAATGAAACATAATTATGGCAGAATGGTTATAATTTGCGTGCTTATGTTGCTGAAATAACGCCCACATTTTGGGACGTAATTTTCATTATTTTGAATGCATGTGGACAGAAAAGATGTGCACATGCCTGTAACGTGCATTTTCAATATTCTGTTGGGTGGAATAGGACTCTTCTGATGCAGTGTGTTGTTGTATATATATCTCCAAAATAACTGAACATCACCCTCTCACCGCAAAATATCATAAAAAGAAATGGAGTGTAAGAAAATGAACTGAACAGGAGGCAGAATATTCATTGTTCAAGGACGAGTGCAGGGAGACGTCTGAGAAATAAAAGACGATGCACATTACTGCCCATAATCCATGCATTGCACCGTATGGAGTCAACAATGTAATTCTAAAGAGATGGAAAAGCCTAGCTTAGACCTTTTAAGTTTAATGGAGCAAGACATAAGATATGCAAAAACGGAGCTAGAAACAAACAAAGCAGACGAATAATGCATAATTTCGGATAAGAAACAGATTCGGCGCTGTTGAGCTGTGTATTCTCACTTCCACTGAATTGGAACTAAAATGGCCTCCAAGTGTACAGAACAATGGGGCTGAGCATAATGCAGTGTGACTACTGAGTGACTTGACTGAGTTCCAAAGTGAATAAAAGGCTTCTCTATGTGAGGCGGCGAGGCCGAGCTGCTGCAGTGCTCGGGCCTTTGGCGGTGGGTGACAGTGCATTAGGACATTTCACACACATTTCATTTGCCAATAAAATCCAATCGCCAATCACTTTTTTTTTTTTCTACGCGGCACGTAGAAATGTGCCGCCTGAAAAACTGTAATGAGCGCATGAATATTTCATCAGATTTATTCTTGCTCTGGTACTGCCTGGCGTACTTGGCCCGCACGTGTTTGCGAGACCCAGGGAGGAAATGTCTTTTGACGTTCGTTGTGACGACGGAAGATAGATTGCAATATTAGCCCCTGTTTGTACTGTAACTTTTGGGAATGTTGATTTAACCACATTAACCCAGGGGTCCCTATTTTGGGCATGTCATGATAAGCAATTTTATTTTTAAATGTCCAAAAAAATCTGAATAATGATTTACAAGGCCACAATGCACCACAATGCGGCGGGTTGTGAGTTGTAGATCGGCTGTTTTTTAAATATTTCAACTGTGGTTGAAACGGTATTGTCAAAGCAGGATACTACAGTATGGAAGTGTTTATGAGCACAAACAGTTTCCCTGACAGAAAACCACAGAGAAAACTCAAATCTGTGATGACATTAATGTGTTTTATCTACTCTACTGAGAATGCACAGGACTGACTTTAAGCTGTATTTATCTAGACAGTACTAACATGTGTGGGTCAGCTTATAAAACTATTTTGCCAAGGCAATCATGTCCACGTCACATTCACTTTTCACATGTTTTGTGAACTGAAGTTAAAGGGGTTGTACGTGATTTTCTTTTCTCATTGTGTTGAATAGCCGTATATTCCGATTTGTCAGGGGTCTCTCCGGCTCTTTAGTTAAATAAATATTCAGGTTGGAATACCAATTTCATCCAATTATGAGAGAAGGCTGGATACAGGACAATACCCCCTAAACATTGTTTAAATGTCAATTAAAAGCACTACACTTTCCTTGTACACAGTAAAATCATGTGTGTTCATTTAACACTGATGATTTGTATGATGACACATGCCGCATGGCCTATCCTGTATCACCTTACTGAACAGCTATGGGCATCTTTCTTTTACGGCACAGGACATGTCCATTCTCTCACACAACAAGACTCCCTTACGTCCGATTCTCCAAAGTGCTCCATTTCCCTCCACGTGAGGCAGAGAGCCTTTCTCCTGACTGACAGATAGAACAATAGGCTGAGCCACACAAGACAATGCCTCAAGATGTTGTTCATTTGCTAGCCAGCGTCAGAGCAATCAGTGGATAATTTGACTGCTGCATAATGGAAAGGTTGATCTAATGCTCAGATTGAATTGAACGCATGTGAAACATGTACAGCAGATGTCCAGGAAAGACAAACCCAGGCGCCATGGACAAAGAACATGCTCTGCACAGTCTGCAGTACCTATGATCCCATTTACTGGATTCGCCGTTTTCTCTCAGAGGAAATGCACAGTGAAATCCAACTACTGATGCACTAAATGAGGCTTAATTTTAAAGCTGCAATCCATAACCTCCATGCCCCCAACCCTGGATTTGAACCCGGGTGTCCGGCATGAGGCCATCTCAGTGCCACCGTTCTGCCAATAAGGCATCCCTGCTTTGTCAGGGGAGATATGGCGTTATGGGCTTCTGGCAGTACTACTTGTCAACTCGTATATGTGTCCTACCCGACACCAGGGTCTATGTAAATGTCTCAATGGAAGAGTAGGGAGACCACCTCCCATGCACCACTGCAGATGTGCTGGTATTCTATCAACTTAATTGTACCATTAAGAGATCGATTAATATAACATTCTATTCATTCATTTAAGTTTCGGATGGCAGCTTTAAAAGCCAAGGATGCTTAGTAGCTGCGATTAACCCCTTAATAATGATAATACATATAGCTGCAACTTGCAAGCAGCGATGTGGGGGCCAAGGAATGCAACACGAAATGTGAAAAATATATGCAACAAGCCATAGAAACAGAATGGATTGAACTTGAGAGAAAGCATCCCATGCAATTAACAAATGAGCAATCTAAACAGCTGAGCAGTGTGCTGAGGGAATGTGGATATCGTAATGTATCTCTCTATCATGTTGCTTATATTGCAGATTGCAAACTCGTGTCAACATTTCTCACAACAAAAGTTTGCACATTTTTGTACTTCATCTACAAAACAAAGATGAATTGTAGTATTCTAATTTGGCTTATACATTTTGTCAACATAGTAGTCTCGCTTAGCCAGACAACTATTCCACAATCTCCGAATGCTATATAGAGCCTGGAACTACAGCTCCCGAAATCCGAGAGAGCAGGCTGGCACTTCCGTTCACGAAAATATATTTTAAAATATCTTTACATTTTATCTTTTAATTTCCAGCAAAGCAGCAAGCTATATATGCTTAGATGATTTTTATTTATATTAGGATACATTTGCGCGACTGTAAAGACGAAACGGAAGTGGGGAAGAGGCTTCACATCCGCTTTATATTTATATAAATAAGTGTTTTTCAAACTACTGAAAATGGCGGAGCTTACTGGTCAAAGAGACAGATGTGTTCCTCATGAGTCAAGGCACATGTCTAAGCAAGTTGCATGGCTTTAGGCCAAACGAGGCATGACTTATGCCTGTTCAAAGTTTGCATTTTCAAACAATTGCTATAGTGCCCCTCTTTGGCCAATTGGGGTAAGATTGGTTTCAGAGCTATTTGGAATGACCATCTATACCATACTGCAAAGTTTCATAAAAATGTGACTCTGCATTCATGAAGTTAGGGACAGAAGAATCATTATAAAACTGCAATATTCATTTGCTCATAAAAGCTTAATTTTTTCACTTAAATAAATCTGTTTTTCACATAATTCAAAATGGTGGGAGATCTAAAGGTCAAAAGTCAGAGTGGCAGAGTTGTTCGGCATGAGGAGACGCATAATGTGGATAGAAGTTTCATGGCAATAGCTCAAACAGGGCACGAGTTATACTGTATCTGTTCAAAGTTTGTATTTTCACTGCATTGCTATTCAATTCGCAACCCTTTGGCCAATGGTTGTGGGTTTCGTGTCTTTGCCATTTGACATAGCCCTCTACCATATTGCAGAGTTTCGTGAAAAATATCGCTAATACAGCGATTATGCGGCGGAAGAAAAATAAAACCATCAATATCAAGAAGGGACCA